>NW_022108124.1:15402596-15435341 GCF_000313985.2 Echinops telfairi | reverse complement strand
CCCTTGGGTATATGTCTTTGTACTGGTTTTATCCTTATCGTATAGCCTCATACGATAGTTGTCCTTTGGTGATTGACTCAGCGCAATGCTCTCAGGTCCATCCATGTCATGAAGTCCTCTGTGATTTATCATTGGTTTTCACAATATACTATTGTGTCTATGCTCCCAACACAGTAGTCTATTGTGTATAGACCCCAAAGTATCTTTAACCATTCTTCTGCTGATGGGCATTTGAACAGTGGTGCACTGAACATGTGAGTGCACATGTCTGTTTCTTGTATGGCTTCTACTTCTTTAGGGCATATCCCCAGTAGAGGTGTCGCTGGATCCTGTGGATTTTCTATTCCCTGTTGTGGGAAGGATCACCCTATCACTTTCCATGATGAGTTGTCCATGCATTAAAATTATTAGTGCCGCTAATGGAAGTGAACGGCATCTTTTTCTAAGAGACAGTTCCAAATTTCTAAGCAAGAGCTATGAAAGGTTAACCTCTAAACACAAAACAAGGAAGCCATTTGTTCACCTATTTTCCCAGAATCAGGTCTGTTCTAAAACCCATACAGAACTGATTCCAGAGATAGATCATGAAATGTTTGCCTAAGTAACTCGTGAGCTCTTTTGGTCTGTACAGCAGTGGTTCTCAACCTTCCTAATGCCGCGACTCTTTGTTACAGTTCCTCATGTTGTGGTGACCCCCCCAACCATCAAATTATTTTTGTTACTACTCCATAAATGTCATTTTGCTACTGTTATGAATTGTAATGGAGATATCTGATATGCAGGATATATTTTCATTGTTACCAATTGAACATAATTAAAGCATAGTGATTCATCACAAAACAGTATGTAATTATATATTGTGAAATATTTATGTGTTTTCCTATGGTCTTAGGTGATCCCTCTGAAAGGGTCATTCAACCCCCAAAGGGGTCACGACCCACAGGTTGAGAACCGCTGCCCTCGAGCATTTGAGGGAATGGCATCTATAAACTGAGTCTGAGAACCATCCTCTTCTACAAACCCCCCACCCCACCCATTTCCACTCCCCCCACACACACACCTAGCTGGCTCTGCAGGAATGACGGGCAAAACCTTCACCTGGAAATTTGAGCCTTTACTTTCCTCCCCAAACCACAGGCAGGGGTGCTGCAGCGGGGCCTTCCAGGAGTCTCCACCCAGGCCTCTCCGCCTGGGGCAGCTGAGGATGACCCTGCAGCACCAAGGCACCCTGGGGGAGGACACACCCAGTGACGGTCACAGACCCGGTCACCACCGAAGGAAACGCACTGTCTACTACACCAGCCGCTCCAAGGGAGACAGCCTGACAAAGCTTCCCTACTCCCCTAAAGAGCTGTCGTCTCCGAAGCTCACCCCATCCTGTAGGGCCGCTCTGAGTCGGCATTGACTCGATGGCAGTGCGTTTGGTGTGGAGTTCTGGATAAGACCCTGATTCCAGTCTCAGGAGCAAATGAAATCAGTAAAGAAGGACTGGGGCGGTGGGGGGAGGGGGGGTGCTCTCCAAAGGAAGACGTCCTGGTGTCATGTGAAAAGGCGACATCACCAGCCTCTGCAAGGATCTGAAGGATCCTATGGACAGGTGGAGCCGGGTTACTCTTGTTGGGGCTGGGGGCGGTTTTCCATCCTGAGACATGTAGTGACATGTCTGGGCTTTGACCCACTGGCTGGTAGAAACCACATCTGGCATTATGCCTCCTGACATTACCTGGTATCTCCTGGGGGGGCAGAAATCATGTCCTGTGTGAGCCACTGGGGTGCAGTAGTAAACTCTGTCACTCAATCCGTTGCGGCAGCAGATGGACTCCCGATTTACAGGCTGGCTGGGTCTCACCAACAGCTCAGCCCCTGCGCCTGACGCGGAGGTGCCGGTGTTCTTCCTCAGTGCCACTCTGGTTGACATCAAGGGCTCTGATCAAGGGAGGACCTCGGCCAGCCACCTGGCCTCTCGAGGCAGCTGTTTCCTCATCTGTAAAATGGGAGTGACCACAGACCCATGTTGCTCTAGGGCAGCCGTTCTCAACCTGTGGGTCGCCAGGCCCCTTTGGGGGTCGAAGAACCCTTTCACAGGGGTCGCCCGATTCATCACAGTAGCAAAATGACAGTGATGAAGTCGCAATGAAAATAATGTTATGGTTGGGGTGTCACCACCACATGAGGAACTGTATGAAAGGGTCGCGGCATTAGGAAGGTGGAGAACCACTGCTCTAGGGTCAGTCTTGTAAAGGGTTTTTCAGGATGGTACTGTCAAGTTGCGACTTACAGAGCATACAGAATTTACGGTGTTAAAATCATGAGGATGCTTCCCTTTAACCCCCTGTCATGTTCACCATATCAGGATAAGCCAATCTAACATAAGTTACAATGATTGTCTCATGCGCACTTGAGGTAGGTGACAAGAAGGTGACCCTTTTCCGCTTAGAAGATACATAGGCAATTGCATCCTCCATTTAACATTGCCTTTGCTCTATGTATCTGGCTGCAATCTGCCTGGTCAGCGGTTCAAAACCACTAGCAAGCTCCTCCCGAGAAAGACTGTACTTTCTACTCCCGTGAACAGTTACAGTCTCAGAAACCTACAGTGGGTCTCTATGAGTCAGCACTGACTGGATGGCAATGAGTTTTGCTCTAGGTAGGGGAGCCCTGGTGGTGTAGTGGTTATGTGTTGGGGCGCTGACTGCAAGGTCAGCAGTTCGAAACCACCAGCTGCAGTGAGGGAGAAGGACAGGGCTTTCTACTCCCATAAACATTACAGTCTTGGCAAACCACAAGGGCAGTTCTACCCTGTTCTCTAGGGTCACTTTCAGTCGGCAAGGACTTGATGACAGGGATTTTTTAGGAACTGCAGGGGAATGGGGAGGCTGTTGGGGAGAAAGTTATCACAGTACTTTAGTGAGAAGTGGGAGTCGAAGTTTGTCTTTTAGCTCTAAATCCTTTTCCCAGTCTCTCAATTATTTTCCTGGCTCTGGTCAGTGATAACTCTGTAAGAATGCATTTGCATTTGAAATGGAATGGTGATGTACTTCTAAGTTACTAAAACTTCAGATTTCTCTGAAAGGGCCCTGGAAGATTTTGTCTTGGACAAGGCTCTTCCACGTCTAAGAGCCATTAAGGAAAAGGCGTAGAAATGAAGGTAACACATTTCCACACATCCAGCCTGTTTCCAGCCATCAGGCCTGGCCCTGAGAATTCCCTCGAGGTAGCTAACCTAGGGAGAGAATCACGTTGGATCACGGAGTCCTGGGACCGCTTTCTGTGTGATGGCCTCTCCCTCTCTGCCCCTCGCTACAATGACAAGTTGTTTGGACAGCAGGTGAGCCGACTGAAAGGAATGTATCCCCCATAACCTTCCTGAGCCCCCAGGTCAGCTCCTTGGAGACTCGTTTGGGCCAGAGCTCTGGGATCCCTGCTCAAGTGCCCAACGTGGCCCCAAAGGAGAACAAATGCACGCATTCACAACCCGTGGAGGTCACCGTGCCTTTGGATCTAGGGCCTTCAACCCTGTTCTGGCACCAGCCACCCCCGCCAGCAGCTCCACCACGGGAGTGACATGGGGAGGTGGCCCCTCAGCTTGTCAGGGCCTCTCAGAGCGGCTTCTGAGACCGTGCTTCTGTTACGTCGATCCCAAGGCCAGTTTCCTGTGCATACAGATTCTGTTCAGTTCTGTGTGGTCCGTCCAGACTGGCCCAGAACGGGGACTCTTGGGGATCACAAAACTCTTCGATGAGTGTTCCAAGCCTATCCCCCGTCCCCAGCCAGGCATCACAGAGGCTTTGGGCTTAGCTCATAGTGGACCTGTCTCTCTGAGGCCCCATGACCACCGCCCACCCTCCCTCATCTAGAGCAGTGGTCCTCAACCTTCCTAATGAATGCCACGACCCTTTCATACAGTTCCTCATGTTGTGGTGACCCCCCAACCATACGATTATTTTCATTGCTATTTCGGCACCGTCGTTTTGCTACTGTGATGAGTCGGGCAACCCCTGTGTGAAAGGGGTCTCACGACCCACAGGTTGAGAACCGCTGTACTAGAGCAACCTTTCTCAAAGGTATCCCCCAAAACTGCCCCCCAAACAGTGGTCTGGCCTAAGAGAGGGAGTGGGATTTGAAGGGATTCTCTCAAAGGGATCACTTGTTTTCTCAAAATGGTCATCCTTAAAAACGTTTCCAAATGGAGAGTTTTAGGACTGGATCAAGCCCCTCAGGGAAAAGCAGCAGGCACAGGGGAATGTCCACTGTCCAGCAGTTAGTATCAGGCCCACATGTGGAGTAACTGGTGCTTCCTGGCTTTCATCATGTAAACCCAAATGGGCTTTAATTGTCTTCTTTGTGTTGGTTTCCTGCCACTGTTACTAATTGGAAGGAATTCAGGGACCCTTCGTGTTTCATTAAGAGAGTCACAGGAGCGTGGCTAAAAAGAGAATGTCTAAGCTCTTAGCTCAAAGGTGTCCACCTAGGGGTGGACCGACTGTGCTCAGCCCTGTTCAGATGTGTGTTGAGGAGGCGTCGGAGGGGAGGATGAGTGCCATAGAGGTACCCAGACCTGTCCACGGCCTTATGTCGGCATTTTTGCTTCCTGTGGCCCCAGGGCCCGTGAAATGACTCCTCACCTGCCTGCCCATTGGAGACCTAGAGCCCAGCCTTGAAGACGGGGTGTTGGCGCCACTTCTGGTTTTCAGACCAGGGCCCCCTTGACCTCTTGTATCCCCAAGGCCTCTGCCCAACCTTACAGATCCATGGCTTTGGAGTTCTTCATGATGGCTTCCCGAGGCCTGACAGGGAGTATCCACCACTTCCCAGTCCCACGAGCTGGCCTACGTCTCCCTTTTGTGTTTGGCGAGTCCAAGGGACTTTGTTTCTCCGAGCAGAAGTTACACAGCTGGTTGCAACCAACCGGCGCTTTACCCCCTGCCAGGACATGCCTTTCAGTCGGAGGTGGAAGACTTCACCCGGTGAGGTGATGCTTTCACCGTCTTAGGGAACGTCAGCACTCACATGCCCTTACCCCCACCGCGCACTAGACTGAGGGCCTCTGGAATAAGAGTTGAGTGTGCTGTTTTTGGTGGGTGTTTTTACAGCGCCAAGGACCGAGTGTAGGCTATGCCCATACTTAGTGCATGGAATTGCAGTCATGTTTCACACCTGCTTGTATGTGTTGTGTTGTGTTCCATAACATTATAGTGTGAGTGTTTCCCTGATTGTCCCCATTTTCGTGGCTGAGTTCAGACAGGATGGTTTTGTGGCCAACCGCGGCTTCACTTTGCAGAGCAAGAACTTGGAGAAGAGAGGGCGGTGGACTTCACTAGCCTTCCTGACCCAGATCTACTTTGCCTCCCTTCTGTCCAGAAGCCTGTTGAGAGAAAGAGCTGAAAATGAACCTTTCTCCCTCTCCCTACGTCTTCATCTCCCTCTTACCTGGTTCCACACACAGACACACATGCACACAACCCAACCCAGGCAGTGACCCCATGGTTAAAAAGACACCTCGCCCTTGCCAATAGGGTGCTCCTAAGGATGAGCTGATATTTGTTTAGATCAAGTTCATGTACTATCTGCTCAAGCCGTTTCTTACTTCTGATGACCCAGGTGCACACGCTTATCAAATCCCAATTCTCTGTCTGACCATTTTCTCTTGTGAAGAAACTGGTTCTGCCTCATCTCATGGTTGGCGTTCCAGGACCATGGCCTGGGGACCCTTCCTTGGGTGTTTGCCTTTCCAACACTTGTGTTTCATCCTCCTGGGGAAACCGGCATAGCTTGAACCTGGATTCCGGCAGAATGTTTGTTGGCCAACCTCTGGGCTCTTCGTAGAACCGCAAAGGATCCCCAGCTGTATTTGTTCCCAGTTAAAACGTCTTTTCTTCACTTCTTGTGGACCTGGAGGTGGTAGATGGTTATCTGGAACAGGCCTCAGAGATTTCCTGAACCAGCTGTATTCTAATTCCACGTCTTCAACTCACTGGATTTAATGGCCAGAAACGGATGTAATTATGAACCGTTTCTAAGCAATTAGGGCTCGGACTGGCCTGCAGAGAGCTGAGAGAATTGGCTGGCCTAAAGTGAAGAAGGAAGTCGCTGTAGATGATTTTCTTCTAGAAAACAATCATGACTTGTGGGGTGGAAAAGGAAAATGTTTGGATCTTCATCAGCCATGTCTACAGCCTCTGGACTGAGCAGGTACCCAGGGGCACAGCAGGAGCGTGCAGCAGGAGAGGAGAATGAAGGCGTCCAGTTCCTTTGAGGGTCCACCTCAGAAGGAGGGGAAAGACTAAGAAACAAAGTAAATGAGTTCTCTCCCTTGCTATTTAGGAATGTGGAGGTTTGCCTGCTGTCCATCCTCCTTGACTTTCCCACATCTAGAACGATCTTTTGGGAGGAGTGATCCCAGCTTCAGAGGCTGCTAAACACCAGAGACCAGGCCTCTCTATTTGGGACCTGGGTTCCCGGAAGCTGGGGTGTCTTCCCATGACAGAAAGCCAGCTTGCTCACTATTCATGAAGGTTTCAATTCTGTTGCCTCTAGTCACACACCAACCCCATCACGGGGTTGGGTCCTCCTGCAGGTAAACACAAGAAAAAGCAAAAGGCGGCCTGGAGGTCGATGAGGTGGGCATCAAGGAGGGGAAGGCAAGGGGCAGTGCAACCACCGGGTGGGCAGCAAAGTGGAATTGACATGATGGGGGTCTCCATCTCAACTCCACTACTGCCCAGTCCCCTCACCCCACCCCGGACATAAGGTCATGGAAAACTTTCCCCATCGGGTCATTGGGAGGAGAACATGAGGGCCTCCTCAGGTAACATTAATTTTCTCTCTCTCTCTCTCTCTCTCTCTCTCACACACACACACACACACACACACACACACACACACACACATCACCATGGAATGGTAGCCTCCTCCCAAGAGTGCAGGAAGAAACGTGCAAAGCATGATGGTATCCAGGCTCTGAGGAACATTGCCCATTGGGACAGCAGGAACCGTGTACCGGATGGTACAGGTAATCCACAGGCCAGGATCAAGAACTGCTTCTGTCTGGGAGACAGAGTCTCTGCTCCGAGTGGACACGCCGACCACTAGGAAATACAGGGATGGGTGCTGGATCGTTTACAAGGTGCAGCACAGAGTGGGTAAGCCATTGGCACATTGGGTTGTGGTCGATCCCGCCTCATAGTGAACCTGTGGACAAGAGAACCAGACCCTGCCTGGTCCTGCGTCATCCTCACGACTGTTGTCGCTCAGCCCACTGTGACAACCACTAGGTCACTCCGTCTTGTTGAGGGTCTTCCTCTGTTTTGCTGCCTCTCGACTTGACCAAACATGCTGTCCCTTTCCAAGGACTGGTCTCTCCTGATACCATGTCCAAAGTATGAGAAACGAAGTCTCACCATCCATCCTTGCTTTTAAGGAGCCTATGGCTGGACTTCTTCCAAGACATACTTATTCTTTCTTTTGACATCCCTTGGCAGACCATAGTACTGTACTTTCAATATTCGGTGCCAGCGTCATCATTCAAATGTGTGAATTCTCCTTTGGTCTTCCTGGCTCATTCTCCAACTTTCACAGGTATCTAAAGCGACTGGGAATGGCATGGCTTGAGTCAGGTGCACCTTCATCCTCAAAATAGCATCCTGGCTTTTCAACCCGTGAAAGAGGCCTCGCGCAGCAGACTTCACCAGTGTCAGGCATCATTGGATCTCTGAACTGCTGCTTCCGTGAGCACTGACTGTGTATCCAAGCAAGACACACCCTTGACGACTTCTGTCCTCTCTGCAGCTATCACGATGCTGCCTGCTGGTGCAGTGGTGGGGACTGCAGTCTTCTGTAATTGAGCTGCAATCCTTCCTGAAGACTGTAGTCCTTGTTCCTCCATCAGCAAGGACTTCAAGTTCTTCTCACTGTCAGCTGCAAGGCTGTGTCATTTGCACAACGTCCAATCAAAACCAGTGACTTCCAAGGGGATCTGCCTGGCCAGGTAAATCCAAGACAGAGAGGTCACCTCAAAAGGTCTGTCCACTGTCTTTTGGGACCCAAAGGGGTAAATCGTACTAGACACAAGACAACAAGGAGGGTGTGAGTGGAGAGTTATCATGACAAAGTTTTTCAGAAAATTGAAAATTGTATTGGCTAGAAAAAGGGCAGGAAAATTGTGCCCAGGAAATGTTCCCCCATGATGGCAGTGTATTTGCTCAAGCTTTAAAGGTAGGAAAGGCTGTTCTCTGAGGATTTTCCTTGGGGAGCCTCACCCCATCCACCCCAGAGTCCGACATTGCCCCTTCAGATTTCTTTGTTAATACCGAAGGAGCTTTTAAAAGAAACCCAGCTGGAGTCCCTGAGGATGGCAAAGCTGCCCTGTTTCCTGCTGTAAATGGAGGCGTGCGGCATGCCTGGGAGAAGGAGGAGAGCCATGGAAACATCACCACCAAATGGACATGGAGTAAGAGAGAGGAGATGTTCAGAAACAACTGCAACATATTTGGCTATGCTGATTTAAAAGCGATTTCTGTAAATTTGTAGTACGTTTTGCCTCACCTCCTATCATCTGCCCCGGCTGCTAGCAACCCTGTAGGACAGAAATGAATCATGGGGCTTCTGAAGCCATCACACTTTTAAACTCATTTTATTAGGGGGTCATCCAACTCTTATCCATACGTACATCGTGTCAAGCACACTTGTACATTTGTTGCCATCATTCTCAAAGCAGTTGCTTTCTAGTTGAGCCCTTGGTATCAACTCATTTTTCCCTCTCCCTCCCCACTCTGCCCTCCCTCATGAACCCTTGATAATTTATAAATTATTTTGGGATCTAACACTGTCCGACTTCTCCCTTCACCCACTTTTCTGTTGTCCATCCCCCGCGGAGGAGGTTATATGTAGATCTTTGTAATCGGTTCCCCCTTTCTACCCCACCTTCCCTCCACCCTCCCTGGTATCGCCACTGGCACCACTGGTCCTGAAGGGATCATCCGCCCTGGATTCCCTGTTTCCAGTTCCTATCTGTACCCGTGTACATCCCCTGGTCCAGCCGGATTTGTGAGGTAGAATTGGGATCATGATAGTGCGAGGGGAGGCAGCACTAAAGAACTAGAGGAAAGTTGCATGTTTCATCGTTGCTACCCTGCACCCTGACTGGCTCGTCTCCTCCCCGTGACCCTTCTGTAAGGGGATGTCCAGTTGCCTACAGATGGGTCTTTGGTGCCTGATCCCTTCGACACCTTGTAGTCACGCAGGCTGCTGTGCTTCTTCCATGTGGGCTTTGTTGCTTCTGAGCTGGATGAGGCCGTCACATTCGAAGGAAGCAGGCAGCCTTATCTTTCTCCCACAGTGACTAATGGGCTCAAATGGTCAACTTTTCAGTTAGCAGCATGATGTTTAATCCACTGCACCACCTTCTGTAGGAATATTTATGTTCCAGCCACCGTCATTTCCCCAGGCCTTATTGTTGCTGAACACAACCAAGTTGGTCCACTCAAACTCAAAGACAGCACTGCTTTTGTACGGGCACTGAGTGGAGTTTGGAGAAGCCCAGAAAACCAGCCTCCATGGGGTCTGGGTTCCATCTAGGTGAGCAGGACTGTGTGACCAGACCAGACTCACCTGCAAGACCTACCTCCTCAGTCTCGGCTCCAACCAGTGCCCCCACTCCTTAGTGAACATCAAACCCACTGATAGGAATCATTACAGAATTCGTTTTGTTTGTTTTTAAAATCATTTTTTATTAGGGGCTCTTACAAGCTTTTATAACAATCCATACATCAATTGTATCAAGCATATTTGTACATATGTTGCCATCATTTTAGAAACATTTATGGCTGTCAACTCTTTTTCCCTCTCCTTTCCTTGTGACCCCTTGATAAATTATACATTGTTATTCATATCTTACACCGACTGCTGTCTCCCTCCCCCACAGTTTCTGTTGTTCATCCCCCTGGGGATGTGGGTGGTTATGTGTCAATCACTGCGGTCAGTTCCCCCTTCTTCCCCTACTTCTCCCACCTTCTCCATACCCACCTGGTAGCACTACTCCCATTTCTCTTCCTGAGAGGTTTATCTGACCTGAATGCCATGTGTCCTGAGCTCTTATCTGTACCAGTGTACATGCTCCAGTCTAGCCACAAATGAAAGGCAGACTGGGGTCATGATAGTGGGGGGTGAAGAAGTCTCAAAGAACCAAAGGAATATTGTGTCTCATTGGTAGTATACTGTGCCCTAGCTGACTCATCCCTTCCTTTTGACCCTTCTGTGAGAGGATGGCCTATTGCCTACAGATGGGTTTGGGGTCTCTGATCTGACCCCCCTCGTTCTCAACAATGTTTTTGCATGTGGGGCCTTCTGGTGTCTTACGTGATTCCATTGACACCGCGTGATCGAACAGGCAGGTGTGCTTGATGCTTCTCTGCTAGATGGCCTTTAACTTCAAGACTTTAAGACCCAGATGCTATATATTTTGATAGCCGGGCACCTTCATCTTTTTTCACCACATTTATCATTAGAGAATTTTTTTAAAAAATACTTTTATTTGAGGCTCATATATCTCTTATCACAATCCACACATTCATCCATTATGTCAAGCACATTTGGACATACGCTGCCATCATTTTCAAAGCATTTTCTACTTGAGCCCTTGATATCAGCTCATTTTCCCCCTCCCTCCTCTGCCCGCCCTCCCTCATGAACCCGTGATAACTTATAAATTATTATTTTCATATCTTATATCATCCCCTGTCGCCCTTCACCCACTTCTGTTGCTTGTCCCCCTGGGAGGGGGTTATATGTGGATCCTTGTGATGAATTCCCCCTTTCTCCCCCACCTTCCCCTATGCTCCTGCTCTCTCTATTCTCATTGTTGGCCTTGAGGGGTTTATCTGTCCTGGATTCCCTGTGTTGCGGGCTCTTATCTGTAGCAGTGTGAATGTTCTGGTCTAATCCGATTTGTAAGGTAGAACTGAGGTCATGATAGTGGGAGGAAGGAAGCACTAAAGAATTAGAGGAAAGTTGTGTGTTTCATCGGTGCTATACTGCACCCTGACTGGCTTGTCTCTTCCTTGTTACCCTTATGTGAGGGGATATCCAATTGTCTCTACAGATGGGCTTTGGGTCTCCACTCCACACACTCCACCACCACCACCCCTATTCACCTCAGGTATGATTTTGTTCTGGGTCTTAGATGCCTGATCCCTGATCCCATCGACACTTCATTATCACACAGGCTGCTGTGCTTCTTCCATGTGGGCTTTGTTGCCTCTCAACTAGATGGCTGCTTGTCTATCCTCAAGCCTTTAAGACCCCAGACACTGTATCTCTTGATAGCCAGGCACCATCAGCTTTCTTCACATTTGCTTATGCACCCATTTTGTCTTTAGTGATTGTGTCAGGAAGGTGAGCATCACAGAATGCCAGATTATTAGAACAAAGTGTTCTTATGTTGAGTGAGTACTTGAGTCGAGGCCCGATGTCCATCTGCAACCTTAATTCTTAACATATAGATCTATTCCCCTCATTATATATAAATATATTTGCATATGTACATGCCTGTAACTAGACCTCTCTACATGTCCTTTGCCTCTTGGTTCTTTCCTGTATTTCCTTTCACTTTCTTCTTGTCCCACCATCATGTTTGGCCTTCATTTGGGTTTAGCAATTCCTTGCTGCTACATTGCCCTTAAGCCCTACTAGGCATCCTACTCCCTTCTCTCCATTGATTTTAGTTCACTTGTTGTTCCCTTATCCCTGGGTTGGTTCCCCTCCTTCCTTTCTCCCACCTCCCCTTCTCCCATATCCCCCCAGAACCATCAGTTCTGTCCTTTTCGTCTCTGAATTGTTTATCCTGTCCACATTATCTAGACATGCAGAGACATTAATAAGTGCAAGAACCAGGCAAGGCCAAACAAAACAACAAAGGAAGTCAAAACCAAGAAAACAATAACAACAAAAAATAAAAATAAAATAAAAAGCCACTGACAAAAACTAGAACAGCCTATAAATACTTCAAGGTCTGTTTGTTAGCCTTTATGAGTGTCTTCCAGTCGAGTCTGATGGGGTACCACCGTCTCCAAAGTCTGTCTTTGGTATTCCCCAGGGATTTTATCACTTTGCTCCCCTTGCTGCTCTGTTGCATGCCCTTAGTGTTTCATCCCAGTGTGGTGGGGTCATATTGGGCACAGTTCCCACACTTCGCCTCCATTGTTGTCCCTCGTAGCGCTATATGTCTTTTGGTGGGGCTGGCCCTATGGACCACTCTGTGCATTGTCTGCTCTGAGCAGGAATATCGTCCTTGTCCTCGGGGCTTGGTGAGCCCCTCACTCTCCATCCTTCTTCGTTTATCCCATGTGCTCTAATCAAACGTGCCCCTCTCCCCAAACTGTAGCTTCAGTGCTGTCTTCTGAGCGGGAGAGTGTTAATAAGAGCTTTACGTCAAGAAAACATCCCAGCCCCATCCAGATCAAGTGCATAAGTCTGATATTAGCCAATAAGTCTGAGACTAGTCCGTAAATCTCTTCAGACTCACGCAGCCACATCCAATGATGCAGAATACAGGAAGACCACAGGCTGCTGGGTGAAAAGTCTTGTAGATCCAATAGCGGTGGAAGCATCACAGGTCTGGCTAAGGCTCTGCATGGCTCGATGCGTCTTATCAACAGGAAGGTGAAGGGGAGAGAGAGAGAGAGAGAGAAAGGGAAAGTTAGTTCCCAGAATCCTCATGAGAAGGGTTCGCTCATAAGGACGCATCATCAGGCTGTGGCCTGATTGACAGAGTAGACTCCGCCCCTGCACTATTTATCAAGCTGACATGAAATTATGTAACTGCCACAAGTAGTGAAAGAGAAAAGACATTTTTAGATTGATGTGGAGTGGAAGGGGCCCTCACCCTGTTGGGTGTGGTATAGCTAACCTGAAGAATGGTAAAAATAACCCCTTGGCGCCAACAAGAGTTTCAGCCCAAAGAATGGTCCAGAGAAGGCTCTGAAGATGCTGCCCGCCCCACCTTAAGGGGAACAGCAAGAATAAGGCTCAGGAAAGGGCTCCCCTTTGGGACGATAGAATTCAAAGCATAAAGAAGATCCAAAGAAACAGCAGCCTCAGGGCCAAATGACCAGGAAATCTAAAGGACAAAAGGACTTAATCCCAGAATCAGGAGAAATGGGCCCTGGCCAGCAGT
Source organism: Echinops telfairi (assembly GCF_000313985.2). NCBI lineage: Eukaryota > Metazoa > Chordata > Mammalia > Afrosoricida > Tenrecidae > Echinops > Echinops telfairi. Next base: position 15,422,170 of record NW_022108124.1, on the reverse strand, counting down.
CATCAGATTGGAATTGCCAGGGGTGTGGAGCCAGTAATTTCCCACGGCACAAGACCTGTCATAAATCCAAGTCTACACGGCAGGTGGGAATGATGACTTTGACCCTAGACAAGCTCCCCACTGGTTTTGTAAAGGTCCAGTTTGGGGCCCCCCATGATCCAGGAAACCGTAATTGTTAAAGAAGCTACACTTATCCCATTAGAACCTCTCCCAGGAATCTAAGGAAATTAACACCTCAACTAAGAATGATGGCCCACAGTGAAAGGAGTCCAATGGGGATGTAGCTGAGAAGAAAAAGATAGTTTGATTTTGGCATGTGTGGCGGGGCAAGGGGAGAACCAAGTAATTTTGTTAGAATGCAATTTCTCACCTGGGGCAAGAGATTTACTTTGAATAAAAGGAAATTCCTCAAAGATGCTGTCATCTATAGAATGTAATACCACTCCCCAGGTCTTCTAAGTAAAGTACAGTAGTGGTTAGAAGTCCCTGAGGTAAGCGCTCACCAACAAGCCTAAAGCTTGGCAGTTGGAATCAACCTAGTGAGGAGGTCCCTTGGAAGTCAAGGCCTTGGAAAGCCCCGACAAGCAGTTCTCCTGCACACGCAGGTTCCCCATGAGTCCGAAGTGACTTGAGGGCAAGTAACGACAATTGTTAACAGTGCTTACGAGCAGTATTTACACATTATCTTATGCACACGTAAGACATCATAACCTTTTTTTAAATTTTTTATGACTTTGGTTAGATGCAGGCAACCAGCCTAGTTTGACTTATGAAATAGTTCAGGGGCATTTTGTTTTTGTTTTTGTTGTTTTGCCTTGCATGTAGTCTGACATGGAGCAAACAAAATTGAAATAACACCCAGACCTGTTTTGCACGACAGTATTAATAAGACTTTCATGGAAGACCTCAAGTGAGCCAGCATCTAATATCATTGGTCCCAGAGGAGACATGAATGTGCAAGTACAGATAGCCATGTTTTGAAGCTCTGTTCCTTTCCAATTCCCTCCCTAAAGAGGCTGTTATATTTCTGGTTGCCCACTGGCCTGGTGAAAGTCCAGAGTTTTCCAGAAAGAAGACAATGTCTTGGGGGAGGGTTCGTTACTCCCAGGAACCCTCAGCCTTGGGCTACCCCCACCCTAACCTTTCTAGTCAACTGCGAGGAGGAACAAAATAAGAGTCCAAACACATGAAGTGCTATGGGGAAGCGATTGGATGAAGAGAACAGCTTTAGGACAAGTCCACTTGAAAATGCACCTGGCCCCCATCTCTGCACCCCTGAGGCAGCTGCTAAGAGGCAAGGAGGAGGGATGACTGGGGAAGAACCCAGGCCTTAGGTTAGGCTCAACTTCAGAATGAGGAAGTTAGTTTAGCTACAAGATAAACTTTTTTGGGGTGAGGTGGGGGATTGTTTGATCTGCAGCCCAAACTACTAAATGTGTGCATTAAAAAAAAAAAAGAAGGGTAGCCAACATTCATAGCCTAGCCTCGGAGGAGTGGGATCAACTCCACTGCCGGTGGCTTTGTTTTGGGGTGGCCATGCATGGCAGGAAATGGCCATGTGCTGGGAACGGACTTCACTCTACCTGGAGCGCTGTCTGGTAGAAGAGTGTGGTTGCAGGGGGTGCGGGTGGGGGGGTCTACCAGGAAGCTCGCTGGAATCTCAGGAAGCTTATAGGAGGTAGGGATGATCCTCCGAGCGGGGATGCTGGCAGGAGCCCCGTGCAGGAGCAGTTAGGAGTTAACGGCAAGGCCAGCAGTTCAAACGTAGCAACTCCTTCGAGGACGGAGGACGAGGCTTCCCAGCCCCGTGGATGCACAATCTCGGGAGCCACCAGCGCTGTCTTCCTTGGCCGGCGGGGTCACTGTGAGTTAGAGTCCACTCGATGGCCGTGAGTTGGATTTTGCGTGGTTTGGCTAGAGGACTCGTGAGGCTCCGGCTCTCTTTGTAGTCCCAGGTTACCCGGGTCCGGGTGTCGCCTGGTGGGGTGCATGGCTGAAATCCAGGCCTGGAGCGTGGGTTTGTCCTGAGGCCTGGGCGATGGGGAGCCAGGGAAGGCCAGGGGGGGGGAGCCGCCAGCGGGGCGTGCCTAGCGAGCGCGCATGTGCTCCGCGCAGCAGGCAGTTTGGTCCTTCCAGGGATTTCGCATGGGCTCGCTGTTGGGTCGCAGAATCCCGGGTGCATCATGAATCCACGTCTGAATTCGCTTCCCGGAGCGCCAGCGTCACCCGAGCTTTTTACGAAACCAACGGTCCGAAACCCCTCCGGTCTGCACCCCCGACCTTCCCTTTGGAGAGGTCAGAAGAGGCCTCACTTGGCATGTTATGAGAAGGAGACCTTTCCCATGGACGCCCGGCAGGGCACAGAGGGGGAAAGGGGCCGAAGGCACCCCAGCAAGGCCTGGAAACAAAGCAGCAGGTGCAAACGTATGCATAAGCAAATGTGGCGAAGAAAGCTGATGGTGCCGGCTATCAAAAGATATAGCGTCTGGGGTCTTAAAAGCTTGAAGGTAAACTAGTAGCCATCTAGCTCAGAAGCAACAAAGCCCATGTGGAAGGGTGTTGAAGGGATCAGGGACCAGGCATCATCAGAACAAAACATCTTACCATAGGGAATGTGGGGGGGAATGCGGAGTGGAGACCCAAAGCCCATTTGTAGGCCACTGGACACCCCTTTACAGAAGGGTCTCAGGGAGGAGATGAGCCAGTCAGGGTGCAATGTAGCAACCATGAAAAATACAACTTTCCTCTAGTTCCTAAATGCTTCCTTCTACCACCACCAGCCCCGCCCCCCACTATCATCCCAATTCGACCTTGCAAGTCTGGCTAGGCCAGAGGATGTACACTGGTGCAGATAGGAACTGGAAGCACTTGGAATCCAGGGCAGATGATCCCTTCGGGACCAGTGGTGTAAGTGGTGATACCGGGAGGGTGGAGGGAGGGTGGGTTGGAAAGGGGGAACCGATTACAAGGATCTACATGTGACCTCCTCCCTGGGGGACGGACAACAGAGAAGTGGGTGAAGGGAGATGTCAGACAGGGCAAGATATGACAAAATAATAATTTTATAAATTATTAAGGGCTCAGGAGGGAGGGGGGAGCGGGAGGGGGAGGGGAAAAAATTAGGACCTGATGCCAGGGGCTTAAGTGGAGAGCAAATGTTTTGAGAACGATGAGGGCAATGAATGTACAAATGCGCTTTACACAGTTGATGTATGTATGGACTGTGATAAGAGTTGTATCAGCCCCTAATAATAATAATAAAATAATAATAATAAGGGGGGGAAAAGCACAAAGCAGCAGGTGCTTAGAAAAACGTTTGTGGGAAAAGGGAATTGACCAAAATGGGCATGTTCCCACGAGCGGATTGAAGCCCCTAGGTAGAGTCTTGTTTTAATCTGAAGGTGAGAGAAAGGCGAGACCCTGGTGGCAGTTTCTGGAGAGACTCAGAATGAAGAGGAAGGGCTTTCAGATTCCATCCCCCCCACCCCCACTGCCAGCGTTTCTCCTGTCCTGCCATCAGGTGGAAGTGGACAGAGGCAGCAGGTCTCTATATGCAAGCGGTGGAGGTGACTTTCATGCTGCATGAAAAACCCCAGCTGAAAAGTCTATGTGAAGAGAACCAAATTAAGGGGCTGGATGGCTAGGTTTATTTTAGAAACAAACTCTCTGAAGTAGGGTTGTCATAGTTACCTGCTTGTTTTCACTTGTATCTGTGAGATATGAAGGCGGCGGCATTACAATAATCCGCCCTTGTGTGCAGCATGTGTCTAATAACCCGCGCCGAGGAGCAGCACCTGGGACGCCCTCACGAGTGTCAGCTTCTTGGCTCCCTGCTCCCCACCTCGTCTGCCAGTGCTGCCCGGGCCTGTCGAGAAGGAACCACGATGAGCCCACTGACGTTGGCTTGGCTTCGTTTTGCCACACATGTTCAGGATCAGTAATGATACAGGCACATGTGATTATGCACTCTTAAACAAAATCACCACAGCCTGCCCCTACCTGGCTCGGTGACAGTCACCTCTCTCCCCATACCCAAAGCCATTTCTAAACACAGGCTTGCACTACAGCGTTTCATGAGCTTTATGAGGAGGATGCGCTGAGTCACTGTGTGAGCCTTAAAAAGCCATGGCGTGCCACGATGATAGGGAATGATGGTACTTTCTGATGGACACTTGTCAAAGCCCTTGGATAAGAGGGATGGGCATCTGAGCTGGCTTTGACCTTCAAGGCTATGGTGCCTTGGGCCAGCTCCTGCCCTCTCTGCTGTCACGGCTCAGCTGTAAACTTAGGAGACTGTGTGTCCAGCGCCTGCCCTCTCTGCTCTCACGGCTCAGCTGTAAACTTAGGAGACTGTGCTGGCATCAGGGCCTTACCTTTATATAAGATGACTCTGTTTGCTGGTTTGCACTTGTTAGGAACCATCAAGCCAGTTCCCACCCATAGCCACCTTACACACAGAGAGAGGAGACACCCCCTGGTCCTGAGCCAACCTCGCCAACTGCTCCTATGCCTGAGCCCATCGTTGCAGCCACAGCGTCGCTCCATCTCGGTGAGGGCCTACCTCTTTTTTGCTGCCTCTCCACTTTACCAAGCAGGAAAGTGAAATTCAGAAGAGAGCTAGGCCAAACTGTATTCCAGGGTGTTGAATATCATTTGGGGGACGCTTCTGCAGAAAAATCACATCTCCTTTCAGTGCGCTAGTTCTTCCAAGCACGTGCAATGCGGGAGCTAATACCTTATATAACCGTGCATGCTCACTTTGACTAGCGATAGCACAAGTACCCGCTGGCACAAGGCCTTGTGAAAGTGTCCATAGCAGAAGGTTGAATAAAAGATTTATGGTGGTTTTTATGCAGGTCCACCACTAAGGAGAACTTCAGGGATTGTCTTTCCCAATTGATCTCAATTTTACGCTCAGATTTTCAGCTTTTTTCTCCTTCCTGGAAGGGCTCCAGGTTTGGATTGATACCCGTTGGCCCAGAGAACAACTAGTATTAAGTGCAATCTGTGTTCCTTTTCTGATGAATTGTAGTCACACACCTACCAGTCAGATGTCTTAGCAGCAAGAGGTGAAAACCAGCGCTCCGCACTCCGTTGATGTATTTTCATCATAAAGCAGAGAAATGGCAGGCCTGCCTGACTCTGTTCACAGGAAATGGAAACCCGCCGTTTAACGTGTTGAAATATTGAAACCTACTCAGGGGCTCTTGGCGATCCAGAAACCTCTGCTCTAGTACATTATTGCCAAATAAAACGGAACTTGCTTGTCTTGGTTTTATGGGAAATCACTGACTGCTAGCAATGAAAATAGTAACTCCAGGAAGAAAAGGGGTGTTTACGTTCTCCTGCATTCTCACGTATTAGCTTCTTTAAGTGGTTGCAAGGCCCTTGCTGGAATTCAGTAATCACAGGCATAGGAAGTTCCCCAACTGTGGTTTAGCCATGAAATCAAGGTCACAGTGGACGGGTGTCACCTTTCCTCCTACCTCATTTTGTATGGAGAGTTTTCTATGGCTGTCGGTTCACACAAAATGCTCTCTACTTAGGAAGCTCAAAGGGGACATAGGATGACTTTCAAGCAGACCCACAGTCTGGTTTTTAAGAACGTATCAATGTTGAGGACAATATTTTTCAAAAGGCTGAAGGTCACATTGGTAGACACAGCAGTCCTTTCTACAAGAAGGTCGGTTCCTATCTTAAGGTGTATTCTGACTGGCCTAAGGGGAGAGGGAACTGTGGGAGAAGGAATTAATTCATTCCTATAGATAGTTCATTTCAGCACCACTTGAAATTCCTTATTGCAAGCTGAACTAATTATGGAAAATGACTTGGTGTCAGAGAACAAAATGATTTAGCGAAGTAAATGAAAATTCCTTTCAAGAGGTAAACACAGGTGTATTTTGACTGATCCATCATTCTCAAACTCATCAGCTATGTACACCAAGTGGCGAATGAATCGTTTCCTCACTGCTTTTTCTTGCCCCCTTTTTAAGGATCTTCTGGTTGCTTCCATGTTTTGTGGTTGACGGTTGCCATCAAGTCGGCTCCGGCTCATGTGACCCCGTGTTACAAATGATGGCATTGCCTGATCCTGTGCCGTCGTCGTCGTAATCGTAGGTGTGGCTGAGGCCAGTACTGCCGCCAACACATGGGCTCATCCTTCAGACCCAGGTCAGACAGCAGTCTGTTAGGGTCTACTGGGTGTTCATTGGTTACTTTTTGGAAGTACTGTATATATTTGTGTATAAGCTGAGGTTTTCCAGCACATTTTTAATGCAGTTTTTGTGGGAATATTAGGTGCCTTGGCTGATATTCGAGTTGGATTATACTCGAATATAGACGGTAAGCAGTAATATTGTACTGAAGTGGTAATTTCCATTTTCTTAATGCCAGATAATGTATAATTTTTCATGTGTTAATTCACTGCCGATATATCTTCTTTGACGAAGTATCTATTCAGAATTTTTGCCCATATTTTAATTGGGCTGTCTGTTAGTCTGGGTAGACTAGAAAAAACAAATTCATAAACATGCATATGTATATGAATTCATAAATGTAAATTCATAAACACGCATATATTTATATACAAGAGGAATTGAACATTGAGAAAACATCCCAACCAGACCAGTCCAAGCCCATAAGTCTGATATTAGCCCATATGTCTGATACCAATCTATAAAGTCCTCTTCAGACTCACAAAACTCATGCAATGAAGCCAAATGCAGGATGATCACAAGCCAGTGGGTAGAAAGTCTTTGGGTCCAGTGGCGTTGTGAGCCATCTCAGTGTTGGCAGGGGTCTCTCTGTGCCTTCTCCGGTTTCCGAGGAGGTCTGGTTTCGTCCACGTGGCTTGTCTTCTGCAGTTGTCTCCCAGGGAGTGGCAGAGAGAGAGAGAGAGAGGTGTCTTCCACCTCCAAGGAGGAAGTACCAGATTTCCCAGAATTCTCAGGAGAAGGCCATTCCCACAGAAGTCTCATTGGCTATCTCCAGATTGACAGCCTAGACTCCACCCCTACACTCTTAATCCTTAAATTGACACCAGATTAGGTGACTACCATAGGCTGTTTCCACCCCCTAATTTCATTGTTGAGTTCTTTATAGATTCTGTATATGTATATATATGGGAGTAGAAAGCTCAGTCTTTCTCCCTTGGTGGTTTTGAACTGCTGACCATGTGGATCGCAGCTCAATGCATAACCACTGCATTGTCAGAAATGTGACTTGCAATATTTTCTCCCAGTTGGTACCTTATCCTTGCCTACTTTTTTCAGCTTTTTAGTACTGATAAAAAGCCCAGTGGCACAGTGGTTATGAATTGGGCTGTGATCTAGCAGGTCAGCAGTTAAAAACCACCAGCTTCTCCAAGGGCAAAAGATGGGGCTTTCTATTCCTATGAACAGTTACCATCTTGAAAGCTCACGGGGCAATTCTATAGTATTGCTATGAGTCGGCATCAACTCTCAATGGCAGTGATTCAGTTTGTATTTTATCTAAAACCGTACCACCAAACTCAGTCACACAGCTTTTTCTCCTAGCGTTTTTCAAGTTTTATATTCTACATTTCGATCTATGATGATATTAAATTATTTTATATTATATTATGTTTTATTTAAGGTGTGAAGTATCTAGGTTTGTGTTTTTTTGCATATGTGTGTCCATCAAAGTGTTGAAAAGACTATTGTTTTCTATTGAATGATCTTCACGCCTTTGGCTAAAATCTGGCAGTGCTTCTGTGGGTCTGTTTCTGGGTTCTGTATTCTGTCCCATTGATCTCGCTGCCTCTCCCCCACTAAAGTTCCTTTGCCTTTCCATACAAATTTAAGGATCAGCTTTGTGTATCTGCGAACTCTCCTGTTATGTTGATGGGGATTGCGTTAATTTTATATTTAAAGAGAACTCTCCAGTAAGTGTTGAACTACTAACCATAGGTTGGGGGTCTCACCCACCAGTCTCTCCAAAGGAGGACTATGCTCTCACAAAGAGTAACGGCCGCTGAAAACTGTGATAAGGTCACACTGAGTCAGAATCAACTCAATGGCAGCAGGTACTATCTTTACTATACTGAGGGTTTGAACCCACGAGAATGATACTGTTTCTCCATTTAGGTTGTTTTGGGGGTATCTCCCCCCACCCCCTTTTATCAACATTTTGGAGTTCTAGCATCAAGATCTGTATATATTTCGTTATATGTATACCTTTGAAATGTTTAGAATTTGCTTTCTGGCCCAGTGCCAAGCTTTTTGTGTTCACTTGAAGGGTGTATGTACTGTGCACTTGTTAAAGGCATTGTTCAATTTTTGTGACTTAGGACATATTTGTTCATCCTGTTGTATACAAATTTGATGTCCCTCTGATTTTGTGTTTATGTTACCGGGAGAGATTGGAAAATAGAACATCCCAGTTGTAGATTTGCCTGATTTCACTTTGATCCTGTCACTTTTTGACTTGTATATTCTGAGACTATTAGATACATACAATAAGGCATGGTATATCTTCCTAGTGAATTGATTTAAAAAAAATAAATATGAAATGTTCCTCTTTATCGCTAGAGGTGATTATCGCCTTAAAGTCTACTTTGTCGATTTTATAGAGGTACGCCAACTTTCTTTGGTTACCTTTTGTGTTGTATATTGTTTTCCATTCTTGTAACCTTAGCTGCTCTGTGAACTTATAAGGTATGTTTCTAGTAAGCACCATGTAGTTGTATTGTGTTTATTTTATTTTGTTTATATCCAGTTTGAAAATTTTAATCTTTTACTTGGAGCATTTGATAAACTTACACTTAAGGTAGTTATTTATGTGTTTGAGTTTAAATTTACCCCATGACTTTTTGCTTTCTATTTATCCTGCCTAGTCTTCATTTCTATGTCTTTATTTTATTTCCCATTTAATTGGGAGCTCTTACAGATATTCTAACAATCCAGAATTCAATTAGATCAAGCATGATTGTACAATTGCTGCCACCATCATTTTCAAAACATTTTCCTCCTTCTTGCACTCTTTGATATCAAAGCTCCTCTTTATCCCCGTCCTACCCCTCCCTCCCCACCCCAGGAAACCTTGTTGTTATCTTAAATATTTTTATTTTGTTCATTTTGCTGTATCTCACACCATCCAATGTATCCATTCGCTTACCATTCTGTTACTCGTTCTCCTCCAGTGGGGTTATATAGTCATCGTTGCTATCAGTTCCCCCTTCCCCCACTCTCTGTCTGTACCCCCAAGGAATCATTACTCCCATTACTATTTATGGAAAGTGAAGGGTTCATCGAGTGATCTTTATTATACAAATGAACATACACAAACCTAATGGAATTAATGAAGTAAAACTAAGACCATATGATCCTTTCTTTCTTTCTTCCTGCCTTCTCTCAGATAACTAAGTATTTCTAGGTAGTACACTACATATTTCCCTTTCAATTAGCATGCTAGCTATACATTCTGTTGTAAGAAGTACCTATCTGTCCCATCCAGCGTGTGGTAGTCACTAGCCACAGGGCATGTTTAATAGATACCAGTGGCTACCATTTTGGACAACATAAATGTAAATGTTTTGATCATTGCAAAATGTTATTTTGTACAGTACTGATCCTAGATATAACAGTTTCAGCTAATCCTAATCTAACAAAAATTAGTGCTGTGAGCACTTTCCATAAAAGTTCCTTTGAACACATTCTGTGCTCTTGGTGCCGTGGATTTTAATTTGTATTACACATATGCAGCGTTGTTGCTAGTTGCCCTTGAGCTCACTCTAACTCAGCAACACGAAGTGCCCGTACAACAGAACATAACTTTGCCCAGCATCGTATTCATGATGGTCTGCATGTTTGCATCTATTACATCTATGCTGTAGGTGTAATTGTTATAATAATTATAATTATTATAATATAGCCATCTTTATTTTTATACACTGAATATTTATTCAAATTTATTCACTTATTACTCTCCCAATTGCTCATTATTCATTAGTCTCTGAATTTCTCCCTGGTTTAATTTTGCTTCTAGCCAAAGAATTCCTTTTTTATTTTGTTTAGTGGAGTTTGCTGGGGGGAAAACTAGAATTATTTATCTTAAATGTACCCTAAAATATCTTTGTTTAACCATATTTTTTAGATATATTTTCACTGAGTTTAACATTCTGAACTAGGTAATCTAAAGATATTCAATTGCCTTCTGACTCACTTTGTTTCTGTTGAAATAGAACTCAAAATCATAATTGTTGCTCTTTTGAATGTAATAAGTGTTTTTCCCTTCCTCTGGTTTTGTTGAACATATTATTTCTTTATTTTGTTCTCAGCAATTTTATCATCCCACATCTTCAAATTCATTGTGCTTGAATTGATTCCAGTGCTTAATGATTCTGTGACTGTGTCTTGTTAATTTTGGAAACTCCTCAGCCTTTGTCTATTAAAATACTGCTAATGCCTCCGATTTTCTCCCCTGCAGAACACCAACTGCACGTATAATCAACCATTCACTATGTTCCACACGTCTCTGATGTTTCTTTCTCTGAAGATAAGTTTTTTGTCTGTGCCTCAGACTGGCTGTTTTCTTATTTCTTCAAGTTTACTAATTCTCTCTTCAACTGTGTCTAACATGCTGTTAAACCTATTGTTTTGGTTGATTTATGTTTCTCCATTTTGCAGTCCTAAAATCTTCAGTTTTAAAATAATTTTAATTCTCCAAATTCCTCATTTGCTCATTTAGTTTCTGATGGAGTCGTTGTTTATTTAGAGCTTGTGCGTAATACTGCCATCACATGGGTCTCTGTCTGCTCCGTGTGGTCCCACTCATTTGTGTGCCATGAAAGCTGTGCTCCGTTCTTCAGCCTCTTGGCCATTGCTTTCAAAGCAGCATCTTTTCAGGTAGAAAATGGTGCCAGATAGCAGGTGTCCCTCTGGGCCTCTATTCTCTCCGCTGGAACTTGGCCTTGCAAATCTTCACAGACCTAATAACACTCCCCGGTGGCATGTTTGTGAGTGTTGTGTTGCATTGACTGGAAGTTGTTTTGGTGTTTTGCTTGGTTGTTGTACAACATTTTTACTTGTTCTTAGTAAGACAGTTGCTTTGAAACATCCTAGTTTGTCTTTCCCAGAAGCTGAGCCTCATGATGCAAGATCATTTTATAATGGTCATATAACTGAACAAATTCCTATGATGCAATTTTATTAGACTATCCATCTTTCTTAGGCTTAGTATTCCTGATTGGTAATAGCTGTCAGACTAACAGGAATAAAAAAAAAAAAAGAAACCAAAATAGCATTTGGTTGATATTCATTGCCTATTTTTCCAGAAATCAAATAATTTATCATTCATATGACCTTCATGGGTGGATGGTGATATTCTAGTTATGTGTGCAGTATTCCTCTTACTATGGAGTTGCCTGTCTTTGTATTATCTGTGAGAAAGATTGTTTTGCAAGGACCCTTCCAGTAACGAACGTTGCTAAGCCTCTTCTGCATACGAGGTCTGGCTGCTGTGTAGTCGGCTGGACCTCAGTGTCTTCAGGGTTCCTGTTTGGCACCTGAGAATTTTCACTCTTAACAGAACAGTCCTGCCAAGGCTCCTGACGGATGCGTTGACTCCAAATAGGAGAAGAGCAACTTGGAGAGAAGCTTTTTCTTCTTTGCACAAGGACTCTCCATTACTCATTTGATTTTTCTTTTTAATATATATACTCCTCGTACCTCTCCTTGTGGGGATTGTCCCCTTGCAAAGTAAAAAAACAAAACAAAACAAACACTCCCTGTTCCCGTAAACAGGGAAAAACTAAATTATCTTCCAAGACCCTCTGCCCTCTAGGAGGAGAACCCGACAGCTTAGAAGACCACTCCCCTGGCCCCATCCACCCCCAGGCTTTCCTTCCCACAGAGCGGCTCTATAGCAGTGAGTCTGGACTCACGTGGGCCACAACTGTTGATTCTGTACTGCTGCCGGATGAGGCTTTCTACTCCCATAAAGAATTACCAATTCCAAACCCCCCGGGGGCAGTTCTACCCTGTTCTAGTGGGTCCCTAAGACTCTATGGCTGTGAGTTTGGCTGCGGGTTCATATTGCCGAGACCTACAGCAGTAAAGAGACACAGCACCCATTTGGGGGGAACTCAGGCTGGTGGTGTGTGGATGAGCCATCACCAACACTGATAGTTAAGTGTGGCGAATGCTGAGCTAGACTGAGATAGGCTGCATCAGAAACAAAGGGACATGCCCGAGGGCATTCGAGAAGGCTCCTCCCAGAAACTGCTTTTGGTGTGGTCTGCAATCACGTTGCCGTTGGTCAGGCAGGCAAGATGGAGGAGATGTTGGAGACAGAACAGCATGTGCACATCTGTGGAAACGGGGGAGTCTGTGCCCATATGTACCATGCTCACATGAGTATGAAGATGGTGCACGGATCCTCTCTTCTGCTTTATCCACTAAGGGCTATATTTCCATCACCCGTTGTTTATGCTTAGCCTGTTCCAGGAGTCCATTGTATGAAGGAGCACTGTATTGAACAGGACTTCCTTGAAGGAAATCAGACCACTGAACTGAGTGAGTCGGCGAGTGTCTGTCCCAACTCTTGCCTTGTGGGAAGATTGTGCCCGCCGACGCTGTGGCCATTTTTACCACAGTGCTAGCGCTGGGCCTCTTCGTTGTTTTAATTGTTGAGAATCTATAAGTGCTGCTGCTTGAGCTCACTGCTCTGCTGGCCTCTGACTTTGAAAGCCAAAGCTGCATCCAGTTGATCCGGGTGCCCCTCGGCTTGTGGCGCAGTGCCTGCTCAGTGGAGGTTTGAACAACTGGATACAGATTATCCTTTCATGTTGTATTTGAGAGGCTGTTGTACCATTGGGAAGGCGCTTATAGTTAAGCCTTGTATTCTTTTCCACCGCTCAATATGTCTATTTTTGCACCTTTATAAAGCTGTTATTTTATTATGTGCTCTATTTTCCAGTAAAACATTTCAACTGCTCCTTGCACCTTTAAAAAGAGACATTCTTGTTTATTTTTTAACATGTCTTACAGTTTTGCATAGCATAATATCAGTTTGTTATTATTTTGTAATGTTTTGAACTAAAACTAATCTGTGGTTTGGTTAGGAAGGGGATATTTTTATGTTATTTCTTTTCCCAATTTAGGGCCAGGGTATTTCATTGAATTAAATGTCTTCCTTGATTTTATTTTTGAATAGTTTTATTGACATATAATTCACATATCATACACTTCCATAGTTTAGTCATATTGAAAAGAGTTTTATAATCATCACTGTAATCAAGTCTAGATTATTTTCTTGCTTCTTGTAATCATTACTAGATCTCAATTTCCATCCCATTCCTCTCTCATACCCTCAATTAGCCATTGATCCAGTTACTGTCTCAATAGACTTACCTATCCTGGATTTCATATGCTGGGAAATATTACCCCCCTCCCCCAAAATCAAAAGATCAAGAATAGTAACAAAAAATATTAGAGAAAAAATTCAATTGAGGGATGTATGTATGAATTGTACAAGCCCCCAATAAAGTGATTACATATATATATAAACTCAATTGAGAAAAAAGCAGGAAATATTAAAAATTAGAACAAATGTACAATGGATCAAAAAGGAAGAGAGAACAAATGATCAGATATTACATTTTGACCTAATTACATCTGCCATAGTCAAATTTATAATCTGTGTATGATATCAAGGCAATTCATATTTCTCAACTGTGGTCAGAGGAGACTCACCAGAGGCTTAATGTCCATGTAAAACCGAAAAAACAAACTAGCTACCAATGAGTCAATGGCAACTCATAGTGACCCTATTGGGCAGTATAGAACTGCCTCTGGGAATTGCTAAGACGGGAACTCTTTACAGGAGTAGAAAGTCCCATCTTTCCCCCTTGGAGAGCCTCATGGTTTTGAATTGCTAACCTGGAGCAGTTAGCAGCTCAACACGTAACCACTATGCCACCAGGGTGCCATGTAGGGACCCTGAAAATGGCTTTGGAGCTCCCACTGTCATCCCTAGCCTTCTGCAAACCAGGTGCTCCCAATTTAATCCCTGATACCTTTCCCTTCTTCAGATTTGGATTTAATTATTTATCATCACACACGCTGGTATGCTTCTTCCATGTTGTGGACTTAGTTGACACCTCAGTTAGATTGGTGCTTGTTAATAAGCCTTTGAGACCCCAGTTGCTATTCTTCTTGATAGCCAGGCACCATCTACTTTTTTCACCACACTTTGCTCTCATCGTGTTTAGTGATCGCTTCATAAGGGCAAGCAAAGAGCAGAGCTATGTCATTAGAACTATTTTTTCCTAGATTGGAGTTAGAATTGAGTGCAAGTTCAAAATCACTTCACTTATCTATGGTTTATATGTGTCTCTGGTTCACTTTAGAGCCCTCATTATCATTTTTTGACAGAACATTATCAACCATCCCCCTGGGGCATAAGGCATTTCTACTGACAGTGACATTAGCTTATCCAGTGGTATAGAATTTAACATACTATTGAGAAAAGGAAGTTATTCAAGTATAGACTGGATCCAAACTACAACCTATAAGTTGTTAATTTGTACAGATTTAACTCTTAATGTTTGAGCACTGTTTACATTGACGTTAGGGGTTGGCAGTTAGGCAGAATTTCTAATAACGTTCCTTCGCAATGGCGGAACCATGTCTATCAGATTAATGTCATAGAGCCAGGGGGATATTACAATAGTAAAGATATGGTGGTTCTGGGCTACCTTTCACTGTGCCTTCCTTTGTTTATTTCAGCAAACTTCTGAGGTTTTCATTAAACAAATCATGCATAGCTCTTGATGCCTACGTCTTTTATATTTTCACTGGTTGGGTGAATGCAAATATTTTGTATTTTAATTTTCAAATTATCATTCAGAAAATCAACTTTCTTGTCTTTTGGTGGAGGAGCTTTGGTGGCCCTGTGAGGTAAGTGTTGGACTAACTGAAAGGTCCATAGTTCAAACCCACCAGCTGCTCCTCAAGAGAAAGATGAGGCTGTCTGTACCTGTATAAAGATTCACAGCCTCAGAGACTCTATATGGGGTCACTAATAATCAGAATTGACTCAATGGCAAACTGAATTTTCAGTTTGGTCTTTGTTGAGTAGTTCTTGAATGTTAATACAGACATATGTTATGTCAGGATGAAGATTTTTTTTTTTTCAGGATGAGGATTAAAAAACAAAACATTTCTTCAAAACTCCCATGCTATCCCTATTTGGTCACCCCCTCTCCTTCCTTCAACCCTCGGCAATCACTAATCTTGTTCTCCATCATTAATCTCTATGTCAAAGGAATCATGCAGTATGTAAACATTGAGACAGCCTCATTCATTAAACTTAGTGCCATTGAGATAGTCTATATTGTGTGCATCACTAGTTTATTCCATTTTATGCTGAGTACCATTCTCATGTGAATGTATCACAATATGATTATATACTTCACCCATGGAGGGACATTTCTGTTGTTTCCAGTTTTTTGGCAATTATATACAGAATACCACCAATATTTGTGGATTGGTTTTGCATGAACTTTAATTTTGTTTTCTCTGTGGTTAGTTTCCCAGGAGTGGAATTTCTAGGTTATCAGGTAAGTGCATGTTTACAAATATGAATAACTGTCTGATGATTTTCTAGAAGGCTTGTGCCGTGTTGATATCCCAGCAGCAAGATACAAGAATTAGAACTCTTCCGTATCTTTTGGTATTGTCAACATTGCCAGTGATTTTTATTGTGGCCATATAATAGATGCATGAGACCCAGCTGCAAACCAACTGGTTTGAGGTTTCAGTCCACCCAGAGGCCCCTCAGAAGAAAGACGAGTGGCCCACATCCCCCAAATCAGCCACTGCAAACCTTACGGAGCACCGGGCTACTCTGACACACGTGGGGTTGCCATGAACCAGAACTGGCCTAACAGCATCTGGTGGGAATGGCTCCGACACTGAGTGCTCTTTTCCCATCTCACATCCTTCTTCAGGATAGTGTTCAGATCTTTTGGGATGGAGAAATTTGGTTGGTTGTGTCCTCACTGTTATATTTGGAGAGTTTTTTGGTATCTGTATCAGTCTGATATGCGAGTGTTTTCTCTCACTCTGTGACTTGTCTTTTCGTTCTCTGAACAGTATCTCTCCCAGAGCCAATGTTTTGATGAAGTCTAGTTTGTCAGCACATTTCTTCTTCTCGGGGTCAGATGGTTACCGTGTCTCAGACCTAATTTACCTCGGCCTCGGCCGTGGAGGTTGTCTTTGAGAAGTTGTAGGTTGTATGCTTATATCAAAAGTCAATTTTGAGTTCATTTTTATGAAGTATGAGATTCAGATAAAGATTTTTTTGTTCTGTTTAGCCTATGGATGACAATCACTTCAATACCATTTATTGAAAAGACTGTCCTTTCTTCATTGAATTACGGTTGTACCATTTTCAAAACCAGATAACTGTCCTTCTATAGATCTGCTTTCAGAATTTTCTGTTCCATTTACCTATATGTCTATAGTCAGCCTCCTGGTTATTAAACAAGCCGGCCCACAAACAGGAAGTGAGAAATCTCACTACCATCAAGAAATGAGAGTCAGGAGCAGAATACATCCTTTGAACTTCAAAATCGCTGTATGCTGAACCTCCTCAAGGCAGGCAAAAAAGAGCTGTGCATCGGAGGGCCAGCAGAGGAGCGACAGCGCGCTCAGGCCGAGCAGTGGGCTTACCCGCTCAGGGAGCTAGGAAAAGTCGAGTGCTTTCAGAGAAAAGACTCAGTTGTGAAGTGGAATGCTTCTAGGCACTCAACTGGGGGAGCTGAGTTTTCTAATTCATCGAGCTAAAGCTCCGTGCTTTTGGGTTGAGACTGATGGTGGGGTGGGGTGCCCTTTGTACGTGTGTTACCTACACTGAAAGGGCAGGGGCCAAGGGGTCACATTGCTAAGAGTCCAAAGATCAGAGAGAGAGATGCCTGCAGGAATGACCAGGAAAGAGAGGCATGCCTAGCAGCAGAACTGTGTCCTGAGAATTTCTGATCTTAAATTGTCACAGGTTGACTTCCATAATAAACCCCATCATCCTGAGTCCACTCTGGGGGTTCTGTGTGGCCTCTGCCATGAATTAATAAACCCAGCAGAGAAGGATAGGGTGCCTGGGAGGGACAGTTGCCGTCAGATTGGTACATGAAGTTGGGCTTCTGCAAGTTCCGTTGACCTCTGCCTCATAGGAATGGAATGCATCTTAGGCTGACACTGAGTTTGATTCTACTCCCCACTCCCGCCCCACCCCCGTTAAGGGAGTAGAAAGCCTCATCTTTCTCCTGTGGAGTGGCTAGTGTTTTCTTTCTTTTTTTAAAAAATCATTTTATCGGGGGTGCATATAACTCATCACAATCCATCCATGGTGTCAAGCACATTTGTACATTTGTCGCCATCATCATTCTCAAAACATTTGCTTTCTACTTGAGCCCTTGGTATCAACTTCTCATTTTCCCTCCTTCCTCCCCACCCTCCCTCCCTCATGAACCCTTGATAATTTATAAATTACTATTATTTTGTCATGCCTTACACTGTCCGATGTCTCCCTTCACCCACTTTTCTGTTGTCCTTCTCCCCGGGAGGAGGTTGTATGTAGATCCTTGTAACCGGTTCCCCCTTTCCAGCCCACCTTCCCTCCATGGCCAGTGTTTTCAAACTGCTGACCTTGTGGTTAGCAGCCCAATTAGTAGTCAGTGTCCGGCTAGTTTTCCCTACGACCAAATACAGGACACGTTGTAAGATGGCACCAAGGAAATGATGCATGAGAAACCAAAGCTTTTCATTAGAAAGGCAAGGAAGAAAAAGAAGAAAAGAGAGGAATGGATGTCAGAAGGAGACTCGACCTTGGTGCAGAACATCGAGAATGGTAAAAGGAAGAAGTGCTCATTAACAGCACATCGAAATCTACTGGATGGTGAAAATTTGTGACGTTGCTAAACTTATTTGTTTGAGGGGGTATTCTTGTCTCATAGATTCCCTAGGTTTTCACTTTGGGGAGCCTTTGGGTGGTACAAACAGTTAGGACTAACTGACAAGCCGGCAATACGAATCCTCACAAAGCCCCTTGGAATAAAGCATTCATTGACCATCTCATTCAGAAACGTCCACTGAAAACCCTGGGAGCACCCTTCTACTGGGTACACGGGGGATGCCAGGATTAGAAGCAGCCATGGCAGCGGGGCTGGGCATGTTCTTGAAAGGCCGTCACATTATCTGTGGACAGAGACATTTCTGTTTCTTCCTTCCCCAAGCTGCCTCGGCCTGTGTCTTGGGAGGAAAGCCTGCAGTTTTCACCATTAATTGTAACAGCCATAGCCATATTGTAGATGCTTTTCATCAGGGTGAGAGAGGTTATTTATATTCCGAGTGTGCATGTTTTGCCTTTTAAAAAATATATAGAATGAAGGGATTTTAGACTGTGTTAACTATGTTCCGGAAATAACACTGCTAATATCATAGACTATTCAAACTGCTTTTTTGAATAATGAATCCGCTTTGTAATCCCACAATAAAGCCAAGTTGGTCTTGGTAGTTTTCTCTTTTTACATATTGCTGGATTTGATTTGGCTGATATTTTGTATCTGTATTTGTAAGGCGTATTAGCCTATAGTTTGTCATTGTCTTTGTCAGGTTTTAGGATCCTCATAAAATGTGTTGGAACGAATCATCGTTTGCTATCTGTACATATTTGTGTTATTTGTGTTGTAAATGGAAGTTTACCAATGAAACCAGATGAGCCAGGGAATTCCTTTTTGTGAGTGTTTTCAACTTCAAGCTCAATTTCTTACATATATATGTAGAACTATTCAGTTAATCTCTTGGATCTCGGATAAGGTCTGGTAGTTTGTAGTTTTAGAGGAATTTATTTCATTTAAATTATATTTTGTGCATAGTTGTTCATAGCAATCCTTTATCCTTTTATTATCTCTCAGGTCTATAGTGATATCCTCTTTTCATATCTGGAATTGATCATTTCTGTTTATTTTAGCTCTTGCTCTGCCCTGGTCAGTCTTGGTAATAATTTATTGATTTGAACAAATCCAGCATTGAGTTTGATTTTTTTTCTATTGGGTTTTTATTTTTAATTTTGTTATTTTAGGTTTCTTGCTTTGTTTTCATTCCCTTCCTTCTTTAGCTTTGGTTTATTTTGCTCTTCTTTTTCCAGTTTCTTGAAGTGTAACTTAGATCATTGATTCGAGATCTTTTCCTCTGTCCAGTTATAAGTACATGTATCTTAGTACATGTGTCCTCCTCGACCCTTAGGTCATTTAGGAATATGTTCACATATTAACTGGAAATATTCCTGGCATCTTTCTGTTATCGCTTTCTAATTTAATTCTAGTATGGTCAGAAAATACACTGTATACTTTTTAGTGGCCTTACATTTAAGATTTGTTTAATATATCAATGCGAATGAGAGGGGCTGGAGTGGAGACCGAAAACCCATCTCTAGACAACTGGACATCCCCTCACAGAAGGGTCACAAGGAAAAGACAAGTCAGCCAGGGTGCAGTACAGCACCAATGAAATATACAACATTCTTCTAGTTCTTTAATGCTTCCTGTCCCCCCC
>NW_022108124.1:15379469-15402496 GCF_000313985.2 Echinops telfairi | reverse complement strand
CGATGACCCCAGTTCTACTTTACAAATCCAGCTAGACCAGAGCATTTATCCTGGCACAGATGAGAGTTCTTGAGAATCGATCACAATGATTGGCATGCAAACCCCGCACCCCCCATCCAGGGGGATGAACAACAGAAACATGGGTGAAGGCAGACAGTGGACGGTTTAAAATATGAAAATAAAAATAGTTTATAAATTATCAAGGGTTTGTTCATGAGGGTTGGGGGGGAAAGAGGAGCTGATACCAGGACTCAAGTAGAAAGAAAATGCTTTGGAAATGTTGATGTGCTTGATACGGTTGATATTATAGACTGTTAGAAGAGCTGTCAGAGCCCCCAATAAAATGATTTATTTAAAAATTTTAAAAGAGCTCTCGACACACAGAATCCAGGATAGAAAACCCCCTCAGGAGCAATACATAGGAGTAGCGAGCGATACCATGAGCACAGGGGAAGGATGAGGGGAGAAAGGGAGAAGAAATCACAATGATTGACATATAACATCCCCACTCCAGGGTGACAAGCAACAGAAACATGGGTGAAAAGAGACAGTGGACAGTGTCAGATATGAAAATAATAATTTATAGTTAACACGGTGTAGTTTGAGGTGGGTGGCCAGCCCCCCACCACTAAGTCACGGGTTCAGTAAGCACAATTGTACGGTTGAGATATATACATATTATATTGAAGTCATCGAGAGCATGCGAGGTAGAAGAGATATTGAAATAATGGAGTCAGACACATTTCATGGTAGCAATGCTCACCTCAGCCTCACTTGGTGGTCCACGTGGAGAGAGGGGGAAGGGAAGGAGGACAAGGGGAAAGGGAACGGGAGGAGAGGGAGCTGAGGAGAGGTCAAGGGATGCACCGAGAGAGGGAGAGCTCTCTATTGCTAACCCAGGACTGTATACCTTTGGGGCCGTTCAAGCCCACTAATTACAGGTAAAGACATACGTCACAGGAAGGGGTTGCACTATAGGTTATGCAGCAATGAGAGGGAGACAATCTAGGAATATACACGCGATAGGAAGAGGAGGGATTGGGGGTATACATGTGACAGGATGGCAGCTTAACTTGATGTCACTGAGCTTGTGTTTGACCTGTTTTCTGGATCTCGTAGGAACCAATATCAGTAGGGTGTAAACCCCACCTACAGGAACCAAATCAATGACTGCAGGCCTGTCCGTTGTCCTTAACAGCAGGGAGGGGGCCTACTGTAGTCTGGTGACTGACTATCTTCAGGGAGGATGTCTGTAAGCATCTGACCTCCCCCCACAACAAGGGTGATTGGGAGTGAGAGGATGGGGGAGGGAGGGAAAAAAAGAAGAGCCAATACCAAGGGCCCAAGTAGAAAGAAAATGTTTGGAAAATAATCATGGCAACCTGTGTACAAATACGCTTGGGGAGGGAGGGGAAAAATGAGGACCTAATGTCGGGGGTTTAAGTGGAGAGAAAATGTTTTGAGAATGATGTCCAAATGCACTTTACACAATTGATGTGTGTATGGATTGAGATAACAGTTGTATGAGCCCCTAATAAAATGTGTTTTTTTTTAAAAAAGAGCTATATTAGAGGCCCCAATACAATGATTTTTTTTTTTAAGATTTGTTTAATTCTGAATGTCATATATGTTGATGAATGGTCCATGAACATTGTGGGGAAGTGTGTGTGTGTGTGTGTGTGTGTGTGTGTGTGTGTTCTGCTGTTGATGAGTTGCATTTCACTTAAGGTCAGTGAGACCACGTGACTGATAGTGGTGCTCCGTTCTTAAGTCCTTGCTGATTTTTTATTCTCTGTAATATGGAGATCTCTGGAAGTCTCCAACTAGAGTTGTAATTTTTTTCATTTTTTCCTTCCACTTGTATCAGTTCTGCTTTATGTCTTTGAGCCTCTGGCGTTGTGCGTCCACGTTCAGTGTGGTAGCTCCTTGATCCCTAACCCTTTTATGAAAATGCTTTGCTCCTCTATATTCCTGGGAACCCTCTTTGCTTTAAAGTCTGCTCTGCCTGGCAGGAATAGAGCCACTCTGGCTTCCTTTGGACTTTCGTTTGCATAGTCATTTTCATTCTTTCACGTTCAATCGCTCGCCAGAATTGGGAATTCCGTAGACAGGACAGTGCTAGCTCGTGTTTTGATCATCATTTCTAAAATCACTCAAACAAGCTGTCTTTTACTTGTTTAAATCATTTACATGGACTGATACTACTAGGATTCTGTCTACTTTTGAAATTCTTTCTTTTTTTCATTCTATTTTTATTTGCTCTTTTCCCTTTCCTGCCATGTTTGAAGTCATTTGAACAAGTTTTAGTATTACATTTAATCCATTGTTTTTCAATAATCTCTTTTGTCAAGATGGTTTTAGGGATTTCTAGGATCAATAATTGGCACTTCCATTAGAATGTAGAAACTGTGCCACCTCACAGAATCCACTGCCCTCTTCTCTTTCTGCACCAGTTCCCTTACATGTTCCATCTCAGTCACTGGAAGAATCAATCAGACAAAACGATATATTTGTATTTTCTGTTGTCAATCAGGGAGCTGCTGGCAGACAGCTTTCTACACCCAGAAGCGTTACAGTCTTGGAAAGACCCAGGGCGTTGCTGTGAGTCAGCACTGGCTCCATGGCTGTCGAATCTGTTTTGAAGAACTCAAAGCATGGCTGTATCGTTCCTCTAGGTAGCATTTCTGCTGCTCTTCCTTTCGTCTCCAGTGCCCCAAGTTTCCTTCTGGTAGCATTCGATTTTTCTCTGAAAAACTAACCTTAGCTAGTCATTTTCTCTTAGTTTTCCTTCATTGAGAAAACTTCTTTATTTCATCCTCACTCTCGAGCGATGTCTGTGTTGGCTATTTAATGCTGGTTTAGTCGTTTCTTTTAGGGCTTTCAGAAGCACTGTCTTACTCTCCTTTGGCTGGTGGTTTCTGAGGGAAAATCCAAGCTCATTCAGATCGGTATCCCTTATAAGTAAGGTACCATTTTGCCTCTGTCTTCAGTGTGATGTGCTTGAATGCGAACTTATTTTTATCTTGCTTGCCATGTGGTCAGCTTTTGAGTCTTCAGGTTTATGTCTCCCATCACACTTGAGATCGTTTCAGCCACAGTGTCATCAAAATGCTTTTTCATCCGCTTGTTCAGTTGGGGCTTTCTGGAAGCCCATCCCATGGGTACAAACCTTTGGGCCTCACCTGCCCCAGGCCCCTGCGGCTCCAGTCATTTCCTTTCAATGTAGCGCGGGCTCTTGTCCAGAGAATAATTTCTGTTGCCCTGTCTTCAGCTTCACCCACTGTCCTCTAGCACCGCCGCCCGACCGTTGAGTCCCATCGATTGAGGGTTTTTAACATTTGCTATTAAATGTTTAATTCCAAATTTTCCATTGCGTCTTGATTTATAGCTTACATTTTATGACTGATACATGTTATTTTAATATCTGCCTTCATCGTATTAGTGAGGCATGTTGCTGTGAGGCCCATTGAGTCAGTTCTGATTCACAGTAGCCCTGTGGGTGGCAACAGGAAACACTGGCCTGGCCTGTACCTCCCTCGGAAGGGAGCCCCTTGTTGCAGCCACGGTGTCAATCTGTCGCGTCCAGGGTCTTCCTCTCTCCCTGTGTCCTTCTGCTTCACCAAGCTTGACCGGGTTTTACTGTTACCTTAAAGCCTTTGTCATCCGTCTGTAACGCCTATGCATATGCCATCTTATTTGCCTTGGGTTCAGTTTTCTTTTTCTGAAGTGAGTTGAAATGTTGATGGTTCTTTGTATATCAAGTAATTCTGAATTTTAACCTCAGCATACTTAGTATCATTTATTGCATTAAGGGCCTCAGATGCAGACAGAAGGTTTCAACTGGCAGGTTTATTTCAAAGTGTTGCGTGGCTATTTGGATTTATGCCATGCGTGCATCACTCAGGGGTCAGTCTGGGACCTGGATCCAGGTGTATCTGTTAGCACCCTTCTCCAGATGGGTGGCACACTCTTGGGGATCAAGTCCATGAGTGCACGGTTTGGAGTGATACCAGGAACTCATAGACAGTCGTCTACAGTTGTTTTCCCAAGCTTTTCTCTAGATTTGTAGTACTTTTTGTTTAAGTACCCTTGAATTAACCCTGGGAACTTTATGAGACAGTTCTACTCTGCCCTATGAGTCAGAATCAACTCATAATATATCGCCCCTCAATAAATTGGGGTATGATAAAGACCAGTTTACATGATTATATGTACTCAGTAACCAATTATTTTGTATGTGTGTGTATCTTCAGATACACTATATACATGCATACATATAGTACGTCAGCAAGTCTTACAGACTCAGGTTGTTGTTTTGTTGGGGTGCTATTGAGTCAGCTGCGGCTCAATGGGGACCCTGTGGACAATACACGGTTGGGTCCTGTGTTGTCCTCCCAGCTCTTGTGTCGGTGCCCATGGTGGCAGCTCCTGTGACAATCCCTGTCATGGTGGGTCTTCCTCTTTTTCACTGATGTTGTTCTTCAGGGAGTCGACCTCCTTTTGATACATGAGACAGAGCCTTGCCATCCTCCTTTCTCAGGAGCGTCCCAGCTGTCTGTCTCCCGAGACCAGTTTGCCCGATCTCCGGGCAGTCCATGGGCACCGGCTGCTCTTCTGATGAAGATGCGGTCTTCATCACTCAGGGGTCAGTCTGGGATCTGGATGCCTCGTTCGGAGGCATCTTTCTTAGTCATTGTCCGGCTTTCTTTCGCCTGCCTGTGAGGCAACAGAAGCGATCCTGGCTTAGGACAGGCGAGCCCCAGGGCGAGAGTGACAGGTCTGCTCTCTAGCCCTTTACAAAGGTGGATTGCAGCACACTCCCCCCACGCGACACTTCACTGGATGTTGTGACGGCTGCTCCCATGAGTGTTGGTTGTTGGATCCAGTACAATGCAGTCCTTGACAATTTCCACCTCCTCACATTTGTCATCTTCCGAGGGTTGTAGTCCCTTCTCTCTTCCTTCTTCTTGTTCAGTTTAACCATTTGATTTCTTTTTCCACCTTATCAAAACAGTCAATGTCGCAATTTCTGGGACTGATCCCAATAAGTAAAACTCACCCTCTATTTTATTGTCAACCTCGATGTCACGAAACGAATATGTCAGCTTGTTGCCCTTGATCTTCATCCATAAGTGCTTCTATCTTCTTCACTTTCCCCAAGCCGAGTAGTATGTGCGGAGCACAGGTTGTTAGTGAGAGCTCCGCCAGTCCGGTGCCGCGCTGTCTTCATGGAGCGCAGCGTCAGGGCACACGGACGGAGGAAGCACAGGACCCCGATGCACTCTTTCCCCGACTTCAAACCGTTCAACAGTCCCTTGTTCTGTTCGAATGACTGCCTCTTGTTATTCGGACAGTTTTCTGAAGGGGTCCGCTTCTTTCTTCCAGTCTTGTCTGAGTCCGGAAGCTCCACTGAGACCCGACCATGGGTGACGTTGACCAGGGAACTAAAAGAAGTCAGTGGAAAGAAATGTGATGAAGAGAGAGCTGGAATTTGACACGCTGTGACATAGCAACCCACAAGCCACCGCAGTACAACCACGTGGCCATAGAGTGACTGGTGGTGGTCTGGGACTCCCCAGTGCTAGCCTGTGGCCAGGAACTGCCCGCTTCCATGACTGTGCTATATCAGAGCAAATGGTGGGAGAAGAGATGGAAAGAAGAGAGTTGTGACCACAGGCTCCCGGGGCTCCCGCTACCTCCATTACCCTCACTGCCTGCACCTGGGGAGCCAGAGCCCCGGGCGCAGGGACAGGGAGGAACCTGGGCATTTCTTCTTGTCGCAGTTCAGGTCATTGCTTTGCCACTCCTGGTGTCAGGCTCCCTGGAAGCTCTCTCTGCCCCACCGGGTTCACCTCTGGGAGGCTTATTGAGCATGAGCTGTGGGAAAGAGTGGGCACCACATTGGTTCCTTGACCCTTGAACCGGGTGCCCTTTCCAGCCCACCTGCTGCTGTTGCTTTTTTAGCCTCCGGCCACGTTGCATCATTGCGTCCAGAGGAAGAGAGAGGGTGCAGCTTCTGAAGGAGACTATTTACCCCCCCCCCCTTTTCTAATTGGCTCATCTTTCTGGACAGGACGGCAGTTGATGTTGCTCATCAGCGTTCAGTCCAGTGGCCACATTGCCAGGTGGTTTTTTCTTTTCCTTTTTTTTTTCCTTCCTCCAATGAATTATTTTGCCGTTCTTTACGCCTTCATGGAGGGCGGCTGCACATCATGCGTCTCCTCCTTGGACGGCGCAAGTCTCCCTCCCTTTTCCCATTTGCACCTTTCAGCCAGGCTGGTAAGTGAATACAGTTTTCTCCTATTGCTTTGTGAGTCATGGGGGGATTTTCTTGAGACACGCCGCCTCTGCACAAGACTGCACTGCCGGGCCCTTGGGGGTCAGGGAGTCTGGGCGTT
This sequence comes from Echinops telfairi, assembly GCF_000313985.2. Taxonomy (NCBI): domain Eukaryota; kingdom Metazoa; phylum Chordata; class Mammalia; order Afrosoricida; family Tenrecidae; genus Echinops; species Echinops telfairi. Next base: position 15,396,098 of record NW_022108124.1, on the reverse strand, counting down.
GTTCAGCTGAGCTGTCTGAGGACCAGTTCGGAGAACAGCTAGGTGGGAATCACAGCTGACTTTTCCTGGGCGCGGTCTTGTGAGCTCCTCCGGTTGGGTGTCATTTCAGAACCGATTTGCAGACAGCTCTAATAACATGCAAATCTTTGCAGAAATCTCACCTGAAGCGGGGGAGCTGGCAGCTGCTCCCTGGCACGCTCCCGAGTGGGACACGATCTCGCTGGACGTGCGAGCTCACCCGCTGCTTGTCATCCAGAGTCCACGGGGACATTTGACTCACTTCCTGTCCTCCTCACCCCCAGCGATGGTTAAGAAACATTCAGCCTCCGCACCCGAGAACTAGAGACGGCGATCTAACCTTGGCCGCTATACTCTAGCGGAGAGACACAAGGCACTTGAACAGCGGGGGTCAGTAGAGGCTGACAGAATGCTGACAGAATGCCGGCTTGGTGGGAGGGTCGAGGGAAGGCCCCCTTGAACTGCTCCAGCTGCCCCTTAAAAATGCGGCGGGACGGTGCTGGTGAAAAATCTGGACGAGGCCATGGGCTGCCAGAGTGAACACATCTGTCCTGAACACCAGCCAGCATGCTCTTTAGCTGTGGGGCTGCGGGGCCTTGGCCTTGGCCCTGGCTGCGGTGGGAGTATTATCTGGAGGCACCAGCCTGTGGGGGAAACCAGCCCCTCACACTATCACAAGTCCGGTAGACACGATCGTACAGTTATGATATATAAAGATTATGGTAAAGTCATAGAGAATAAGAGAGAGAGAAGAGAAGGTAAAATAAAGGAGTCAGACACATTTCATGGTAGCTTGCTCACCTCAGCCCAGATGACCGCATATGCAACAGGAAGGGGCCATACAGTAGGGGGCATAAGCATGACAGGAAGTGGATGAGCTAGGGGCGTACATCTAATAGGAAGGGGAGGGGCTAGGGTACACGTGACAAGATGGGCGGACCCTAGACTCAGGATGGCTACCTAACCTTGGTCACCCTTGCTTGACCTCCCTGGGCTCTCCTTCAGGGAAACAATCTACTGCCCTTCTCAGAAGGGAGTGGGCCCTACTTAGGGTGGGACAGACTAAACAGACTGATTGCTCTAGATGACTGACAACCCTTAGAGAGAATAACCTCTGACCTGCTTTCACTGACCTCCACGTGGACAGTTGTTTGCCATGTGCAGCAAGCAGCTAGGTGTGGCATGTATGTGGGGGAGACAACGTGGGAGAAATCTTTCTGTATCCCACACCAGTCCCTGGAGGAAAGGACGTCGGGGCGCTTTGCAAAGTCAACAGCAACTTAGAGCCAACCCCTTGGTGAGTTGGAGTGACAGGGAGGCCACAACAATAAGATCAGACACACAGGGGCCCAGTGGTTGGTGCTGTGGTTAGGTAAGGCTTCCTGCGGGTGCCGGGGGTGAGCGTTGGCTCCTGAGAGCCAGGTCATGGCTCAAACCCATCTTTGCAGGAGAAAGGGGAGGCTGTTGGCCCCTGTCAGGATGTTGTCGTTAAAGCACTTGAGCGTCCACCCAAGGCGTCACCCTTGGCTTCTCCCTGTGCACAGACAAAAAGAGTGATGGAAATTTTAAGGACCATGGAAACCATGTGTCCAAATCAACCTTAGTGCCTTGGAGTTGGGCTGACTCCTAGCGAGCACCTGGGACAGAGCGACACTGACCTTGTGAGTCCGGGGACTGTTGGCTGTTTGCGAGTCGAAAGCCCCGGCTTTCTCCCCCAGAGCCATGGTGGTTTCCAACTGCTGGCCTTGCTGGTCGCGGCCCAGGGTGTAGCCACCACACAGCAGCGCCCCTCATGGGCTAAAGGACCGCAAGGGATCACCCAGAAGGCCCTGGATAAAGAGGGAGAACAAGCTAGGGGGAAACTCTCCACATGATGGGCAAGCCAGATTCCGGCCCCTCGAATTGAACTCGACACCAGGAACCATCAGCCACTGGAGATCCAAAGGTCAGCCTTTACCCAGAGACGAGGTCAGAGGGTCAGGAAAAGAGGAGGAACCTGGGGAAGAAGTGGGGTGAGTGATGGCCTGTTGAGGGGACTGGCACCGCATTTGTACAATTGTCGAATGGGAAGCGGACGGCATGTCCTGGAGGGCCGATGGGAGTGGGAATCAACTCGGGCACCGTGGGTTTGGGTCTTTGTTGTTGGGTGCCTTGAAGTTGATTTTAACACCTGGGAGATCCCACTGAGAACTGCCCCAGAGGGTTTCCTTGGCTGTGACCTTGATGTGGGAAGATTGCCAGATCTTTCCAGCAAGGAGCCCGGTGGGGGGTGGGGGGTGTTCAAACAGCCACCCTTTGGGCTAACAGCTGAGCACCGAACCATTTGTTCTCCACAAGGCTCAACGGGGCCATCAGAATCAAAGGTTCCTTCCTCAGGCTTCACTTCTCCACCCGCAAGGCATGGATTTGTTTGGGGCCCTCCGAAAGCCTCACTCGGGCCAATACTCTGCCCAGATCCTCCCAGCCGCGGGAGTCCAAGTTCTGAAAATCAGCGCCCAAGAGTCAGCGATGGCCTCGCTTCACCCTTGCTGCTCTCAGGACTGCAGGGATTAACATGGGCAAGCTTCCCGGGGGCCCAGGAAGAACGAGTGCCCTGGTTTTGTTGTCTCTGCACCATCTCCAGGTTCCCCCGATTTTCCCCAGACACCCACAGCTGAGTCTTTCTGCCCACCCGGGAGAGATGGCTGAACTTGGTCACTCAGAGCCCCAGGTTTCCAATGATGAGCCTGACCCACAGGGCCCTGGCACTCACTATCAATATCGTTTTGCTTGACCACGACAGTCTAGGGTTCTGGGACAGATGCTCCTGAGCGACCCAGCTTCACAGGGCTACCTCGTGTCCCCTTCTGAGGGCCACCAGCCTCATTTTAGCCCCACAGTCCACAGTGTCTTGAGGGTTGGGCCCTGGGGGCTGCCGTCAAAGAACCTGCCTCAGGCAGCCACAGCACACATGGGCCTGAGACACAACAGCCATGACCAGAGAGGGCCGGCTGACCACCTTTTCCTCTCTCCCTTGCAGGTCACTTCTAACGACAAGCTCCTAGAGAGCCTCAAGCATGCAGGCGGGCTCCTGCGGGCCCTGGAGCAGCTGGGCACAGCAGCCACGTAAGTGCGGGTCGACTAGAGAAACAAATCCAGGGAGACTCACATGTGTACAAGGAGGAGCTTTCTATAAAGAGTAATCGTTTATTAAGACAACATCCCGGCCCAGTCCAGATTCAAGTCCATCAGTCCTTGTTAGCCCATCTGTCCAATACCAGTCTATAAATTCCTCTTTCGACTCATGCAACGCATGCAATGACACTGAGTGCAGGACGATCACAGGCCAGTGGGTGGAAGGTCTTGTGGATTCAGTGGCGGTGGAAGCATCTCAGGCTGGCATGGGTCACCACGTGGTTCCTCCAGCTCCAGGGCTCTGGTTCCATCAGCGTAGCTCCATGTGGCTTGTCAACAGGAATGTGTAGCAGACAGAGTGTACGTCTGGCCTCCAGTGAGCTATATATCTCCTTGGTGCCTCCAAATGAGGTCATCAAGCTGCAACTTGATTGACAGGCTAGACCCCACCCCTTTCTCAAATTGACCGGAAAAGGTATAACTGCCACACAGGGTCTCGCCTATTCCCTTCTTCCCTCCTCCTCCCCAACATTTTCACTCTTAAAGCCCACCTCCTTCTAGGCAATCACTGCCACAGAGACCCCTCCCAATCTACCTTCCTGCGCCCAGGTGTTCCCTGGGCCCCAGGAGAAGGCCCACTTCCTCGTGGATTGAGTTTCCCTGGGTGTATAAGACACAGAGAGATGGCAGTGTTTCTTGGTACCTTCCGTTTTCAAACCTAAAACAAGCTATGTGTGTGGGGATAACACATACGCATATATGTGTGTACATTATATATTATGTATTTTTTATTAGTGTTTGATTAATATTCTGACTGCACAAATGTGACATTGGAATTAACTAGTGAGAATAAGGGGCATAGTCTGTTTGCCAGATATATAAATATATGTTTGGGGGCATACACACACACAAAACTAGCATCTTTGCCCTTGTTCAGTGTGGGGGGTCAGGGGTATTGATCACGTACACAGTGTTGTACAGCTGCCATTCCTGTTGATTCCAACATTTGCTCATCACCCCAAACAATACCTCTGTGCACTTTGAGCCACAATCGCCACCCTCTTGCCCCTTAGCCCCTGGTGACCCACCTCTAGTCCACTTTATCATTTTGGTGAATTCTTAGACTCTGGCTCCATGCATAGGGTGATGCGTGGGGCTGCTGACTTGGAGGTCAGCAGTTCAAGACCCTCCAGCCCCTTTGTGGGAGAAAGAGGAGGCGTTCTACTCCTGTAAAGAGTTACGGCCCGGAAACACATGGGCAGTTCTCCCCTGCCCTACAGGGTCACCGTGATTCGGCATGGGTCACTCGATGGCAGTGGGTTTGGCTTTGTTGTTTTTATTTGGGAGATGTGTGTCCTTTTGTATCTGACCGACTCCTCTTTGTATAATGATTTCGAGGTCCGTCCGGGTCCTAGCCTGTAGGAGGACTTCCGGGCAGAGTAATATTGCATTGGATGGATATACCACCCCATTGTTCATCCCTTCAGCTATTGGTGGACATCACTGTGACTGCCGCCACCATGAGCAGTCGTGTGCACCTATCTGTCGGAGTCCTTTGACGTGGCCTGGCTGGGTCACATGGTCGTCCCTTGATCGTCGTCTTGAACAACTGCCAGACTCTCCTCCAGCGGCTGCGTCCCTGCAGGTTCCCACCAGCAGCGCTGCTCTTGTTCATGTGTCTTGTGTTGTCTCGGATGGTCCTTATCCTGGGGAGGATGAAGGGGCTTCTCCCTGTATTCCCCTCCTCCCTAATGTAACAGTATGGACGGCTTTTTATGTGCCCACTGGCTGTCCACCCGGAGGGATACCTACTCAAGCCCTCTGGCCATGGTTCAAATGAACTGTTTGTCTTCTTACAATTGAGTCTATTTAGAAGGCCCCTTCCTCACCCTTGGGCGCTACTCACGGTGTAAGGCTTCCAAACAGCACGTAGCATCCATCCTCAGGAATCTCTGGCCTTGCCCAAATAACCTGAGCAGATCTGTGCTGAAGGGGGTGTGTAGGGAGAGCAGCCAAGAAAACTTTAGTAGAAGGGCCCTCTGGCTCCACATCAAGCAGGGGCCCCAGTTTGCCTGTTAGGCCAAAGCTAGTACATCCCTAAGGCTGGGCTGAACCCAATGTGTAAAAGAAGAAAGCCCAGTGTCTCATGAGGCAGGCGGTCTCTCCTGCACCCACCCCAGACGCTGCTACGGCACCCACACCAGGCAGAACTAGGGTTGGGTGGAGAGCTTGCCACGCCTGGTGTCGCCTTCAGGCTTTGTTCAGATGACCCAGCCAGAACAGATGGACAGGAGTGTTCTTGGTTACCATGTCCCCTGGGATGGCCCTGGTGGGCGGGACAAGGCAGCCTGACCCCCCAGATGAGCCTGGACTCAGCGAGATCAAGCAGAACCTTTGATGAGCAGACAGGAATGCACACCACCATCTTTGGCCACAATCCAGTCTGTTATGTAGCATCCCCCCACCCCTGCCCCCAGTTATTTGGCAGCAAGTCTATGTCTTTGTAGTTGACAGTGAGAGTGTCACAAGCTAATTTTATGCTTCAAGGGGCGCTGCTCGCTGCATGTCCATCTTTGGTGCAGCGAACCCACCAACCAGTGGCCCATGGGGTCAACAGTAGCTCCTGGCACGCTCCTGCGGGCTCAGCGTAGACCTGTGCTCCCAAGTTTGCAGTGGCTCATTTTCATTTGTTGTCTTTCGTTTTCTTTTGAGTGTGAATTGGGCGAAGGTTTACAAAGCAGGTCAGTTTTCCACTCAGCAGTGCATGCCTCCTTTGTTTCCTCGCGGAGAGCAGTGCCCACCACGTGACATCGCGTATCCCCGTTACTCCCCTGTGTTTGTTTCCTGTCTCCGTTCCCCCTCTTTTCCAAACCCTTCGGGGAACTCCGTGTGTGGGTCATTGCTCCCTTGTTCTCCAGCGGGCGAGTTCGTGTCCAGACCCAAAGGGTGAGCAAGGGCCAGAGTCTTGGGGCCTCGGGGGTTCCACCTTAAGCCTGGTCTGTTTTATACTTTTGAGTTTGGTTCCCTATTTTCTCCTACTTGATTTGATTCCTTTCCGAGCAGTTGGGTGTGGTGACCGGGCATCAGCCTGCTCTCCTGGTCTCAAGGCTGTGGAGCCTGATGTGAATGTGCCCACGAACCCACCACCGGGACGCATGGGTTCCTGTGTCTTCCCATTTCATTCACTCTTCTTCCCTCCAGACGGGGAAGAGACCAGCAGTGCCACTTAGATGGCTGCTCACAGACTTGGAAATCCAGCCACTGCTCTCAGGAGGAAGATGCACAGCATTGTCTCTGTGGATGATGGGACGCCAATCGGTGGTGGCATCTGTCCGCTGAGACTATGATCCTGGCCCTTAGGCCAGTGGCTCATTCCCTCAATGTGTACACATAACATCTTTCCACTCGATCCATATGCACAGGTGTTGCCCCACTTTCCCGCCCACACCTGTCCAGCCTGGGTGCCTATCCAAACAGCTTCTCGTAGATCACGGCTATTGCGGGGCTGTGGATATGACAGGATTGAGCATCACTCCCAGACTCTCCCCAGGGCCTTCCCAGCTCCATCCTTTCTGCCCACCTCCCTCTTATTGTAGGTTGCCTTCCCCTTCACCCAAGTGAACCTGTGTCCACTCTACAGCCAGGTGCCCTAGTGGCAGAGTAGGTTATGTATTGGGTTAGTAACCACAAGGTTGGCAGTTCAAAGCCACCAACCCCTCAGAGGGAGAAAGACAGAGGCTTTCTACTCCTGTAAAGAGTTTCAGCTTTGGACACCCACAAGGACAGTTCTACCCTGCCCTGTCCGGTGGCTATGAGCATGAGTCGGAATTTTGACCTTAGAGCCAGTAACTTGTGCTCCCCCTCTGCCTCTGTGGCCATCATTGTTCCTTTGTGTGTGAAAACTTTCTCTGGACTTCGTACCACAGTGGTCTCATACAACTGTTGTCACTCACTGGCTCGTTCCAATCGGTGACTGATTTTTCCACAGCCGATGGATGACAAGCCTTTTCCCCAAGGCACCTCTGGGAGTACTTGAATCTCCCAGGCTTGGGTGAGCAGACACCCCAGAATGACTCCTCACCACTGTTAGGGCACATACTGACCATGGTTTCAAACCATCTGCCCGCCGCCAGTGTCTCCTTGAAGCTCCGAGGTACACATGCACACCTCGAAGGATAAGCCCTGGTGGAGACGGTTCCTGCCTGAGAGAGCCCAGCACCCACAGGGCAGCTCCAGGCAGGAGCTGGGCTCTGGCTACCCGTGGTCTGATGTGCCCTGACAGTCAAGGGCCTCCTCCCCGAGGAGGTTCAGACAGTGCGTGGTGGACAGGACTGGGAGATCGAGGCCCACTTGGGGACCGGGATGTAGTAGTGAGTCTCACTTACGGGCTCAGGATCCTGGGTCTCCTGCTTCAGTGTTGCAAGAGGATGCTTCCCATTCCCACCCCGCCAGATGACTGACAAGCCCCTTTCTCCTTTGGTTTTTCTCTCAGAGAGTCGGCCGACCATGCAGTCGCCTCCTTGGCCTTGGAAATCCTTCATGCCGTGGGGCACCAAGGGAGAAGGCAGTAGGCACAGACTCACCCTGCAAGCCGTAACCCCCCAGCACTGGTGAAGCTGGCTCCGAACCTCGGCTGTATTCTGGACTCTTAATAAAGTCTGCTGACCCAGAACCTTCCGGCTGAGGTGCTTCTGGCTCCCCCTGGGCCTGAGAGTGCCCTTCCTGGGTCTGGTGGGTACCCCTGGGAAGCCCAGGTCGGGGCACTCTGGGTGGGCCCGCAGGCCTCCAAGGACGAGGCGCCACATTCCTGGGCCCATCTGGCTTCTGTGTGAGCCTCTCTGGGGAGGATCTGGGAGGCAGGATCGGGCACGAATGCTCCCCTGGCTGCTGTGCCCTGGCTCTGGAGCTAGCTGGAGCCTGACTTCCTCCCAGGTTCCCAGCATGCTCCTTTCCTTTGGGGAGAAACTCATTCCAGGAATTCTGGGGAGAACTGGAAGGCACAGGTCCTTAAGAATCTGCCTAAAAGGGATGGCTGGCTTCTCAGGGCAGTGGGGGTGGAGGAGGCTTGCCTACCTCTCCCGACTTCTATCAAGTACCCCCTTGCCCCTGGAACCTCTCCAGCTCCATCCTCATGCTCCCTCACACCTTTGCCCCAGGCGTCCCTAGGTAGAGCTGGGCGGCAGGCGCTATGGAAGTAGGAGGCAGGGGACGGGCTCTTGTCTGGGATGGAGCCACTGGAGGCCCTCCCTGGGCCTCTCTTAGGTCTCAGCTGTTTCCTCATCTGCAGAATAAAAGGGCTAGACTAGCTTTGTGGGTACTCCCCCCTCCCCGCTACCCCCCTCCAGGTGGGGTTCTGTCCATGCAGCAGCCTCCTGTATAGAAAACAGGCTTCTCTGCAGAGGCAAAGGGAAAAGGGAATGATGGCCCAGTCAGGCTGCCACCCTGCCCAGGATGCCCAGCCAAGGGTGCCAATGTTCCACGTGTCGAACCTCAGACCCTTGTGTGGGCTTTCCTTGGGAGGGGAAGGCAGTCTACGTGGGGTGTAGAAGCCCCGTCCAGTGCACCCAGAGAAGGGTGAGTGAGCCAGCTGGCTGGGCAGGAGGAGGCCAAGGCCCCTGTCAAGGATCCCAGGCTCCTGGGAGCCCCTGGTCCTCCCACCACACAGTCAGCTGTTTGCTCTGGAAGCTGAGCTTCCCCTGGGATGGATGGATGGATGGCTAGGTGGGTGGATGCCTGCATGGAGGGAGGGATGGTGGGTTGATTGGTGGAGGTGCATGGGAAGCACAGGCCTCTGGAAGGGTCCAGGTGAGTAGCTACCCGGGGCCTCCATTTTCTCCTGCCATAATCCACAGGCCCCGCTTTAAGACCTGCCTCTGACTGGAAGCCTAGGAGAGATGTCGTCCATCCGTGAAGGGTCATTTGGTGTGATTCTGGCCACAGGGCAGCCGACAGTCATCATGGGCACATGGCAACAGCCTATGGTCTTCTGCTCTTAGCACACGTCTAGCTTCTCACATCTATCCCATTAGCTCCCACAGTCCTCCCTCCAGTGCTGTGAAGATTCAGGCAGGGGAGGCATCGGCCATTTCTAACTCGGACCCAGGGCGCTGGGCAGTTTAGGCCTTCATCAGAGGTGAGTAATGGACATCCAAAGTGGGTCGTTCCTGCTTCCACTGAGAGCAAAATGCTCCTCCCTTCCTCACGGGCGGCCACAAAAATACAGCATGGAAAGAATCCACTTACAAGATCTCCGCAAAGGCACTGAAGTAGGGGCGCAGGAAGGAACGTGAGGTGGGGAAGCACCAAAGGTAAGGCTTCAGAACTGTCTGGAGGCTGAGGGGGTAAGGTGGGGCGGAGAGGGTAGGCAAAGAGCAAGATGGTGTGGTCCTTGTGGCATGCACAAGGTGAGCCACAGGAGGCTCTAGGGAGATAGTCTGTGAATTACAGAGCTTTTCCTGAGCTACATCTCCCCACTTTGTTTAGGAGCCCTGGTGGCGTAGAGGTTATACATTGGGCTGCTATCCGCAAGGTCAGCAGTTCGAAGCCACCAGTCGCTCCTAGAACTCCTGTACAGTGAGTCTGGGAAACCTACCAGGGGCAGTCCTACCCTATCCTGAGTTGGCATCGACTTCATGCCAATGAGTCCCCACCTCAGGCCTCTTATCTAGGGCTTGATGTTGAGACTGTGGTGGGCAAGAGGGGATACAAATTACCCCTTGGGTTGCTTAACATATGTTGCATCAGTAATGTTCAACCTATGAGTATGATAAAAGGACTCGAGTATCAGAAGATAGCAGAAAGCGACACCCCCAGTCCCCTATAGCTAGCCCCTCTCCTTCCCAAAGGGCACAGGGTCACCCCCTTGTTATTCTGCCCCCACCTATATACACTTCAAAAAATCCAAATGGCAGCAGCTGCAAATTCTGCTCCTGGCCTGGTTTGCTCAAGGTGTTTTGAACATTTTATCAGAGCATAGCTTTCTGGCACTGCCCCCCACACCCACCTCCAGCTGCAAAGTGCTCCACTAAAATGGGTGTACAACTTACCTACTGGTCCCCGAGTGCCGGCTGCTTGTATCACTGTTTGCAAGTGTTGCGTAAATACCTGTATGTATTAAGCATTGAGATGCACAAACTGCCCTCTGACCTCTCGGGATAGAGGGCCCCAGATCTGGAAGCAATACTTCAGAGCAAGTGTTTATTAACTTCTGCCATCCAGCTTGGTTCAGACATTTGCCAGCCCCTGCTTTCAAGGGCCCAAACCCCTGCCCCCACCAACTTAAAACTGTCAGAGAGCATGAGAGTGCCTTATCAGAGCCCCAGGGCCACCCCAGGTCCCTGAAACAATACTTGCAAGTTAGTGATACTGTACTCATCATCAGTGCTGGACACAGCTGGCTGGGAGGTGGATCAGAGCCATGCAATACATTATGGAAAGTAGTTTCACTCGTTTGCTACTTACATGCAAGTTGTAAAAAAAAGAATTGACACTGGATTGATTTTTAGACCGTTCCTCTTGTATGGTGCTAAAGCTGGATATTCTTATGTAAGAAGGCCTTGTTGTTTTTTTGTGGCTCGTTAATTAGCATGATGTCACAAGTTGTGAATAGTGATGTAAGGAATATTGTGCCATTGTAAACGCCCCAATTGCGTCTAAATTTGAAAAGACCAAAGGGCTACATAAAGTCTGTGGGAGCCACTGAAATAAAATGTAATGTGATGTATTCGCAAACTTTATTTCAAGCCCCTCCAAGTGTGAGGCAGGATACCATTTTTTGTGTAGGTAATATGAGGGACACGATGTTGGAATTGCAAATCATTTTTATAAAAATGTCTCAGAATGTTCAATGAGCCTCATTTTTTACAATGTAAATAATACTACCTTAAAATCATGAACTTGTGCCTTTTAAATTTTTACATATGGAATATTTTAGAGGAAAATTAACTTGGAACACAAGAACTGTTTATTTCCAACTTTTTGCATTCCATTTCTAGTCTTAATAAAACCAATACACCTTCGACGCACCCCAATCTTCAGGGCACAGATCACGTGCCGTGTTATTGATTAGTTGTATTACTGGTGATTGCGTTAAAACAAGGCAGGAAAAAGAAATCTTACGTGAATTCTGTCGCGGTGTTTTCCATCATGGGTCCCCCGGTAAGTACCCCATGTGCACACAGTGGAACGTACTACTTGGACTTTCAGTCAGTACAGGGCCGTGCGGCAGCACAGCCTTGAGTTCTTGTTCCTGCCCTTCTTCCAGCTACTCCAGTAACCCTCAAGTTGGACCTCTCCAGGACCATGGGCCAAGGTTCGTGAAGTACCTTAGGCACATCACTGCACCCTTCAGAAGAGGAGTAAGAACCACCGCTCTGAAACGACCTGCATTCTTCCCTCCAGCATGTAACTTCAGTGTTTCATGCCACCACACCCCCTGGTAATGCATACAGCCCCAGCCCGGGGGCTAGGCTGGCCCTCTCTGAGGACTGTCACTCCCCCGTGTGGGAGGGGCGTGGCTCCAGGGGGGGTGGCGGTGGGGGTGCCACATAGGATGCTGAGGGATCAAAGGAAAATCATTGCTTTCTCAGCAGCCCCTCCTACTACTCTCACTTGCATTTAAGTTGCCAATCTGCTCTAAGCAAAGAAAGGCTGTTGCCTAATAGATGCGACAAAGCACTGCACTCCCTCAACTCCACGCTGGGCTTTCCCAAGCCAACAGCACAATTCAGATGGTTTTTATTAGAGTAATCCAAACAAGACCCTATTTGTCCCCAACCCTCCCTCCATCAAGGATTGAAACGACCGGATCAGTCTCATGTGTACATCTGCTCCAACACAGCACTTTTCTTCAGCTCACTGGTGGTCCGGCATGCAGACCCACAGCTGTCTTCTAACGGGTAAAATGGAGTCATGCTGGAAGGCCCTCCTGGCCAGACACGTAGCACTGTATTTGAGCGGTGCCCTCCCTCCTCTATCACTTGTTGGAATTGGGAATGATTCCTCACGGCTCAGTGTTTCTCATTACAGGTAACTTTAGACATGGGCAGCATTGGTGCCCCCCGCCATGAATCAGTGAGATGGACAAAGCCCTCCGGTATGTGTGAGTTGCCTATGTTCAGTGAGATACACCCATTGAGTGGTATGAAGCTGTCGGTCTGCACTGCAACCTGGGATTACTCTCTTGTAGGAATATCAAGCTTGGGTATCAGGTGGACTATTACTTGATGCCCCACCAAGCTGCCATAACGCCCGAGGCTTTTTTGCTCTGTTCATGAATGTTTCTGCACTAGTTTCCCCTCTACATGCTGTGCCCCATTGTCCACGCTGCTGAGGCCCCTGTGGGGCTGGCAGCGAGCGGGGTGTGCAGTTGCCCCACTGCAAGAACACCTATGTCTCCTTTGAAGTCATTGCAATTTTTAATTGTTGCTAACCTGATAGGTGTACAATGAATGACTCACTTGGTATTAACCCAGCACCATTTAGTATTTCTTGGATATCTGTAATCCATGCGTATGATCCATTTAGAAGCTGCTTCAGTTTTACAGGAGCACTTCACAGATTTATGTGTTCCCTTTTTGGATGATCTTTTGAGTTTGTGGTATTCTCATTTTTGTAACACGTTTTTCTTCAGGAGCCCTGGTGGGGTATAGTGGGTGATAAGCAGCTCAAACCCACCACCCCATCTCAGGACAACCAAGGCTTTCCGCTCCTGGAACGATCGACAGACATCCCAGCCTCTAGAATCATCAGGAGTGGGAATCACGTCGATGGCAGTCAGTTTGCTTGTTGTTTCTTCATTGCCTTTTACTTAGAATCACTTTTACACATGGCATCCACTGAGCCCAATTTCAATTTTTCCCAGATGACCGCCCGCCCACCCAGCTGTTGAGCCTTTTCTGACAAGAGCCCGCCTCCCTTCTCCCCACTGATTTACACGGCTACCCTTGAACGTGTAGCGCTGCCTGCGTCCATCTCGTGGACATTGCCATGAAGTGTCAGCAGGATCTAACTTAACACGTAAGTCTGACACCTGGTACAGCAAGCCTGTCTTCTCCTTCACAAGTGTGCTGGCCTTTTGTACTTCCAAACAGGTTTCAGAATCCCCGTTGCTGAATCGGATTAACTTTCACATTAAGCCTTTAAGTGGAATGTTGTATTTTGGACAAAGCTCTGATAATGTTTCATGGTTTAAAAGAGGTACTTAAATGAAATATCCTTTAAAAAAAAATACCCTGCTGTTCCCCATGTTAAAAATTTAATTCACTAAAAAGCCTCACGGTGTTAACCTTACCCACTGCCCTGTACTAGAAGCACAAACGGAGACTGCCCATGCCAGTAGCTGCGGAGGCTTCTCTAATCAGATTCATTGTAAACCAGTTAAAAGACGTGAAGCAGAAAGCCATCACAAAAGGTGCCTCCCAAATGAAGTGAATTTTCAACAGAAAGCTGAATACCAGTTTATCCAACAGATGCTATATTTTTATTAGATGTTTATTAGGTGTTTCTCTCTAAACACCTTCATCCTTAAAAACCCAACCACAAGTCTTAACAGGTCTACTGCATCTGCCTAAGAGACAAATTAAGCTTGTCAGACCTACCACGTTAGTTCAAATAACATAGGGTTAAGTGCCCATTTGAACGATCAGTTCAAAGTGAAGTTGAAGGCATTCCCCTAAGTGAGTCGTGTGTGTACAAATACGTGGTTTAACAAACTGCAAGTACTTAATTTGTTGTAAATGGTACAAACCTTTATTACAGGGGGGCTTTGTGTGGGAGTTATGCCTATTTGGCAGTTTTATTTCTGTTGCCCAGAGCCTAGTACCCACATGCCTTTGAGCTGAGGTGACCTTTGGTCACTTGAGCAAAATAATGGCCTTCGAGAGCAGGCCCAGGGAAGCACTGCTGAGTCTCTCACCGAGGACTCATGGAGACTCTCAAGTCCGAGAAGCTCGCCATCTGCAGTCGGAGATGCTGACGTCTCTCCTCACACAAACCCGAATCAGTCAACGGTCAAGTCCCGGACATCTACGGGTGCATTTCTAACCTAAGGCAAATAATTATCTGGAAGGGTCAGACCTCCTTATCATTTTCCTCAAGATGAACTTGAAGAGTAAATTTGACACCAAATTGACAACGAAAAAAGTGACACAATCGAATGAATGAAAAGTTTAATTCTGAACCATTTTTATCACCGCATTTTCTCTGAAGAATTGTATCACAGCAGGGTACAACAACTTTGGGATAAAAGGCGACTGTCCAAACCAAGGTTCCAAATAACACCTGACTGACTCCTACCCATACGTATCCCAAAAAAAGGTTTTGATCAAAAACATGAAATAGATCCACCTGCTTATTTTAAGCATATTAAAAAGGAAACTAATTGGACCATTTCTATTTGTCTATTTTATACAAAAAAAAGCTACACAATGTTACACTTTATTCCGATTACAATTAGTGATTATGAATTAGTGTTCTACACCATTAATCAATTCTTAAAAATTAGAAATTGCTGTAGCAGTATTCACTATAACTTAACACTACAAGAGACTTAAAAAACTAACAGTTACTGCAAAAAAAATTTTAAAAGGGAAATTAAAAAGCTACTTCAAAGCAAGCAAAGTCAGTACCATTAGATAGTTAAAAAAAAAGATTTCTCCGTTATTTTTAAACAAGCAAGGCTAGGGTTTGATCAATTCCATCTTGTGATCCATTCGTGCGCATTCTTCACTTCTTGAGTCACTCCCCAAATCCATTTGTACTGTAACTCCTCGACCAAAAAGGACCAGAACAGAGAGTTTACTTCGATTGTTCCCATAGGAAACTCCGCTTGTTAGTGTGTCAGGCACTTTCTGAGATACCAGCCCACCCCTCGAGCCCTCTCAGCAACTCTACAGGCCAATCACAATGCAAGTTCAGACAATACAGCTGTATAAAGAGAAAGGCTGCTATTAATGTTTAAAACAGCGAATGTTACTCATTTGAGTATTAAGTTGAAAAAGCTGTGGCAAAAAACATTAAAGTTAATAACTCTCACACATGACCATTTTTTTAACAACAAGAAATCTGAGAACAATCCAATGTTCCAAGACATCTCCCGTCAAAGCACATTATCTGTTTGTGGTAGATTTACAAATAGGCCTAAACCACTCCTACCCTACCAGCCAAGTCTTTCTCAAGTTCTGCAGGCAGAGTAAAAGTATTTTACCCAAACTGGCTTTTTAACTTCTTACCTAAAGGAGGATTTACAGGTCAGTATCAAACCAGGCCAACTGATTGCTGTCACCTGGAGGCAGCCCATCCATGAGGTCTTGGGCATGCCCCAGATCTGGCAGCCCATCAACTGGATAGTCAGCACCAGGGTGGTGGCCACCCATTTCATGCTCCATCATAGGGTCCATACCCAAGGCATCCTGGCCATATCCACCGGAGTGGAAAGAACGGTAGCTGGGATCTAGAAAGGTCAGGGTGAGAAAGAAACCCGGGTTGTTAACAGGGAGTTGGGGGTACACCCGGGCAGCACATTTGTCAGAATATAGCAAGTACTGTTTTCTCGCCTCCAGTCTGAGCATGTTCTGGTCACGTCATCGGTCTACTGAACGATCTGCATTTACTCTGGCAGACAGCGAAGAGGTGGAGCCCTCCACACACCTGCCATGTGCCTGAGATCCAGGCAATAAAGAAGAGCTCCAGGAGACACCCACTCAGAAGTGGCCAGAATATTCAAGACACTGCTTCAAGTGAAACCTTAGTCAGTTTCATCTTAAAGGGTGGACCTTGGTCCATTAAGCAAAGTAACAAGCTTATGAGCTTCAAGTAGTTTACGAATCAGGCAAAGCAGATGATAAAATTTAAATGAAGTATTAGCTCTTAATGGTCTATTTCATCCTCCATTTCTACCAACTCAGGTCTGAACTAAGTTCTCAGAAAACTCTTAATAATCTCACTGCCAGTGAGTCATTACCGACTCACAACAACCCTATCTATAAGACAGAGGAGTGTTGACGTCGCAAATTTTCATGGCAACAGAAACCTCATCTTTCTGACGGGTTAACAGGCCAACTCGTACCCTAAGTCTACGTGCTGAACTATGTGCAAAGGTCCAGCAGCAGCCAGTTGTTGTTGGTGTGACCCTGCTGCTGCTCAGTGTGCGGCTCTGCACTTCTATGCTGCACTGAAGATACCGTCACTGGAATTCAAGAACAGGCTTTTAATTGCAGCTTCTAGTTTTCCTGTGGAGCAAGCCAGCTGTTCTGTACACTTTTGAAACCTTAGCACGGGCTAGAGCTAACAGAGAAATGTACAACACATACCATCCTGGCGATATCCAAGAGGTTCTCCCTGGGCACCGATATCAAGTCCAAGATCAGCAGTCTAGAGCAATAAGGGACAGGGTGGAAACAATGAAAATCCTCAATTTTTGTCTCAAGTATTTTCTTAAGATGTACTGATTAAGTGCCTGTGGGGCACACCAGGTGGTAGACATGCCACAGCTACCCG
>NW_022108124.1:15338656-15379335 GCF_000313985.2 Echinops telfairi | reverse complement strand
TGGTGATGAAAACCCAACATAGCCACTACTTGGGAACACTGGCTCCCAGATCTACTCATAAAGGGTTTAGATCTGAAGATAATCTGGTTTTTGTCTGAAGAAAACCACTCTGATAGCTATATGGAGAGCAGACTTGGGACGATGACTACCGAGCAACAAGACCAAAGGATGAAGGCGCAGACAGCAGACGGGGTCAGACCTCAGGGAGAGTGAACAGGGCCCCTGACAGTAGGGCAAGCTGTGCTACGGGATGGGCAGAACAGGAAAGCCAACCAACTGGAACAACCAAGTTGCTATTAACTTGGAAGATTTCAAGAGGAACAGGTTTAGGAAGCGGGCGGGCGGGGAAAGTTTAGTGTTCAAGTTTGGACATGCTAACAAGATGCCTATGAAAAGCCCAACTAACATTACTCTCTTGGGCAATTTGCCCCACCCCCAATAATGTAGGCCGTCCATGTATACAGCAAATGTAATCCACTGAATGAAAAAGCATTCTAGTGGCTTTACTTTTTTTTATTACTGAACACATTCTGTTTGGATAATTCATAGGAGAAATTCCATGGAGGAAAAGGGAAAACATATCAACAGGAAGACGGTTCCTTCCTTACTTTTGAAACCAATTTTAGCCTGACATGTTCATCAATGAATCCTAATGTCAAGCTTGTTTGTAATCGCTGAGCAGGCTTGTCATCTGCCCAAAAGCAGTGTGGAAGCTTCTGGATAGCATAAAGCGTGAGCATGCAACCGGCGACTGTGCGAACACACCCACCTCACTCCTCAGAGGGAAGTGAACACTAGGACGCGACACCTCCCAGGCTCTAGCAAACCACCCAAGCCGCTCGCACTGCCTACCTCATTCCAAGCCATCGGCTCCGTTCTGAAGAGAGAACTGGTCAGCTCAACTGAAAGTCGTTTCTTGTAATCCTGCGGCTTGTCCTCAGACATCCGGAACAAAACGGCAGCTGCGTAGGTTGCTGGCGGGGAGAGGGAGAAGGCCGTGAGGTGAAGCAGAGGTTCCGCTGTGCACACTGGCTCTGCAGGCTTTGGACCCTTACTTACCCACACCTTCATTTCGAGAGTGAAGCAGTTCTGTCAGAGGAGCGGTGGCTCCCTCAGCCTCGATCGCTTCCGCAGCCTCCTTGTCCTGGGCGAGTTCACAGAGGACCCCTGCAGCAACTCTCTGGATATTTTCAATGGGAGAATAAAGTAGCTATGGAGAGAAAACACACAAACCTAATTAAAACATGGCAGGCACCCCAGTGGGGCACAAACAGTCCTAATTCAGAGTGTAACTGGCATCTGCCCCCCAACCCCACTCTCTGCCATCAAGTCCATGCCAACTCAGCACGAGCCTAGGACAGGGTATAACTGCCCGTAACTCTTGCTGGAAAATAAAGCCCTGTCCTTCCCCTGCAGTGACTGGTGCCACCTGGACATTTGCACAGTTCATAGGTAGTCACTGGATACTCTGGAGCAACAGCATCCAGGAACAGCTGGCACCATGAACCCTTTCTTCTGAGGGCATCCAGTCATGAGGGCATGCGTAGGCTCCTGAGGCCTGGCCAGGTCGGTTCACCCCCTCGACAGGGAATACTCCTGACAGCGGGAGTATAAAGCCTCCTCCCCTGTCCCTCGTCTAATCTTAACGTTTCCCCCTTATGTTGTCCATGAGAAATGGAGGTTTCCCTAAAAATAAATGCATTCAACGTAAGGGACACATGTCATGATTCAATTTTTAAAATATACTTTCTAAGCAGCTTGGGCAAGGTTGCTATCTTCTAAAGAAAACATTAAATGCTGGTATCCCTAGTTTGGTCCCAAATTTTCTGAAATTCTGCTGACCACCAAATCCTGATATGGTATGGTCCCAAAGCCAACGTACCTGCACAAACAGTGGAATGGTGTTTAGCCCTCGGATTACGATCCGGTTGTGAACATCCCGAGCCAGGATGTGCAGGGCTCCAGTGCAGCCTTCCACGATCTCTTCCATGCGTACACCCTCCTACAAGAGAGGGGCTGCCGTCACCAGAGTGGGCACACTCGAACCGCTTTCCCTCCCGCCGAGCCGAGCAGGCGACTAGCACTGCTCTGCAAGATGACCCCCCCACTGCAGTTGAGCTGACTCCAATTTGTGGCAAAGCCATGCGCCAGAGAATCCTTCCAACGGGGTTTTCTGTCTTCATGGAAAGCCCACCAGCACTTTCCATAGCACCGGTGAGGAGGTACAGTCAGCCTGGGACCTTCATAACCAGTCTCTCATCAGTGTCATTAATTAAGAAAAGGGGAGAACAGACACACGATGGAGGAGGCAGATTGCCAGCAGTCTCCAGAGTTAGAGGAAGTCATGGAACAGTTCCCTTAAAGTCCTCAGAAGGGCCAATACCAATTCGCATGTCTTCCTTTCAAATTAAGAGTTCACCTGTTCTTTAATGCTACCCACCTGCAGTGCTGTTGCAGCAGCCCTAAGAGCCACGACACAAGATTTACTTAACTGCAAGGGGTCTCCTGGTAGTGCTAATTCCAGGCCAGTATCCGTCCCCCACACACAGTGCCGTCCCAGACAAAGGCAGCTCAAGCATACTTCCCAGTCCCCCAGAGAAGCAACAATTCTGGGTACCACAGACCAGCACCAAACTCCACTGCCGAGTCAGTTCTGAGTCACAACGAACTCAGCAGGGGCAGAGGAGAAGTGTTCCTCTGGGTTTCTGAGGCGGTAGCTCTATCGGAGCAGGCAGCAGCATCCTGCTCTCACTGAGCAACTGGTGGGTTCAAACTGCTGACCTTGCAGCCTGTCATGTAAACTAAGCCACTACGCCACCAGGGCAGAGACAGGAAGTAATGTTCAGATGGTTTATCACCAGTTGTACTAAGCTACCCAAAGAAAAGCTACTAAGCCCTTCTGATAAAGGCTTACATGCTTGCTTAACTGATGTCTGTACGAGAGGAGGAAGTGGGCTTTTGTGAAGTAGCAGCTGCCCCCACTGCTGGGTTTCAGAAACGGTCGAAGAGCCTGCTGTTTTTAGCAGTTTTTGTTAACGACTTGATTTTTATGAACACACAGAAACTCCTTTCTCCCCAGAAGAAACTGTAAAATAAAAAGTGCCTTTTGAACAGAAAAGTGGGTGAAGGGAGACGTCGGACAGTGTAAGACAGGACAAGGTAGTAACAATTTATAAATTACCAGGGGTTCATGAGGGAGGCGGGAGCGGGGAAGGAGGGGAAAAAATGAAGAGCTGATACCAAGGGCTCAAGTAGAAAGCAAATGTTTTGACAATGATGATGGCAACAAATGTACAAATGTGCTTGACACAATGGATGTATATGGATTGTGTTAAGAGCTGTAGGAGCCCCCAATAAAATGATTTTTTTTTTAAATCTAAAAAAGAGTGCCTTTTGCATTCTATTAAACCACCCCATGGCAACAGACCAATGACCTTGTAATAAATGGAGAAAGCCAAGGCTCTAACCTGCATGCATGTTAACTAGCAATGTGGAGTCTCCACACTCTTGTCCTTGTTTTCTACAGGAACTGAATTACAGAACGGGGATTCTTTGAACACCCGTGTCCTAAAATAAACTGAGGGTTTAAAAGCATCTTGTATTCACATTATGTTCATATACATAATATGAAGCTAGAGTCAAGATGCAGCATTAGGCCTAGAATGTAAAGATTCCAGAGAAGCTACTATGTTCTTAAAATTTGTTATTCTATTTTTAGGTTCATGAAAACAGCTTAAACTCTCCAGGAAATGATAATCTCAACACCGGCAAGTATTTCTAGGCAAGACTCACAGGGTCGTGGGGGTGGGACCTGCAGTCAGTCAGACTGGATGGCTGTTACTTCAGAGATCAATCTCTGTATGATCTCCATAAGAATGCAGCAGCAAGTCCTGCCTAAGAGTGACAATGCAAAGGACACAGGCAAGGCCCTCCACCAGGGGCGTGCAGCTCCAGGAAGGACATGGGTTTTGTTAGTCACAAGCTGCCCTTAGGAAGAGGGAGACAAAGAAAACCAGTGACCAAAGAGGACTAGGGTCCTATGCATGTATGTGTACCACTTTCAAATGCGGCAGCAGGATGGGAGGAAAGCTTAACAACCTGTGATAGGCAGCTGACACAACCTTGCTTGCTGAATGTTGAGTCCAGTCTTGTAGTACTTGTTGATGATCAAGGCTACAACTCAATATAAAGAGTAATACAATCCTCATAACCAGACCAACAGATAGGATCATGGTAAATGGGAGAAAAGATTGAAGTTGCCAAGGGTTTCATCTTGCTTGGCTCCACAATCAATGCTCAAAGTGATGTCAAAAGACCAGAAGAACACATTGCATTAAGTAAATCTGCTGCACAGAACCTCTTTCTAAAGTGTTATGTAGCAAGGAAGCTTCTTTGAGGACTGAGGTGCGCTTGACCGAAGCCATGGCATCTTCAATGGCTTCGTGTGCACATGAAGGTTAGACACTGTATCAGAAAGACCAAAGAAAACTCGTTACATGTGAACCACGGTGTTGGCCAAAAGTACAGGAAAGACCACAGATGGACTGCGACAAGAACATGTAAATTTGCCTTGGGAAAAGTGAGGCCAGAGTGCTCCTTAGAGTTAAGGATGGTGTTGACTTTGTCTCACATTCTTGAGACAAGTTATCAGGAGAGATCAGTCCCTAGAGAAACAATCATGCTGGGTCAAGTGGAGGAGCAATGAGGGAGGAACGCCCTTGATGAGGTGGACAGATACAGTGGCTGCAACAATGGGCTCAGACTGTTCTAACTGTGAGGCTAGCCCAGGACCGCGGGATGTGGGTTTCCTTCTGTTGTACCTCGGGTTACTAGGGTCAGCACCCAAACAGCAACCACAATTTTAAAACCCGCTGGGAGGGAGGGAGGCACCATAAGATTTACCTACCACAAACTGCTGCTGTGTTCCACCCATGGACGTTCGGCGCTGGGTGTCCTGATGTGCTCGAACTAGCAATTGAACTAATCGTGGGATGGCACCCTGCTCACGCAAAGGTGCATGATTTGCAGGACAAAGGGCAAGGTTTCGAATCAATCCAACAGTAGCCTGCAGGTAAGAACAGTGATGAATCGGAATGCAGCCTAGCAAATTACCATGAGCGTCCCAGGGCCAGTGCGCTGAATCTATTGGTCTCTGGCACGGACTCCCTGGGACCCTCCATCCCCGGACCCAGTCACCCCTCCCATTTACTGAAGAAGACAACGCCTATTGATTCATCTCAGGTTCATGCGTTAGAGATGGTTCTCCTAAGTTACACAGCACTCTACTGTGAGGGACTTCGTACCTTTATCAGAGGCCAGTGGGATGGTGGGTGTAGGAGTTTCACCACAACGGGCAGGCCATAGTGAAGGCGAACAGCATTCTGGGCCATCTCTGCTTCCTGGTGCCGGCTGGTGAGATGACGCAGAGCACAGATGGCAGGCTCAGTGATGTCCTCTCTGTCACCAGCACGGAGGACAGTGCGCACGAGAGCCTCAATGCCCCCCACTTGGCACACCATCATCTTATTCTTGTAATTATTGCAAGTGAGGTTTGAGAGGATTCCAGCTGCACAAGTGACCACATTTATGTCATCTGAACCCAGAAGCTGAACAAGAGTCCCAAGAAGACCTTCCATTCCTTCCTACGGAGATAAAAGCAGAAGCTCAGCACACACTCCAAGCAACTCCTCATCAAGGCACCCATGTATTCAGAATTTACCTGTTTAGTTGCAGCATCTGAAAGGTTTCTAAGAGTCCAAAGACAATTCTGAACAAGACGCTGACTTGGATCTGTCAGGTGAAGTCCTAAAGCTTGCATCCCACCTAGCAAATCAAAAAGACAATAACTCACATGGCCCTATCAGCCCAAGTACGTCTTCTCTCGTTTTAAGTGTCTTTACTTATAAAGAATAACTCCTTGCCAAAGTACTTTATTTCCTTTCTTCTCCAATTCATCTCAGTAGTGATTTCTTTCAAGTAACTACTGTGTGCCTTCCTGATTTGAAAAATCCTACGTTCATCTCCACTACAACCCCTCCTGTAACAAATTTTCTTTCAAACATTCAATCATTTCAAGAAAGAGTGCCCCACTGTTCTGGGAATTGAAGTAATAGTAGTCCCTACCCCCGTGGGATGTGTTGTCTAAGAGGAAAAGACAAAATCAAATCTACAAATAAATCAAAAGCATAAAGAAAGATGAGTCTTAAAAACCCACAGGAGCAGTTCTACCCTGCTCTGCAGGGTCGCTACGAGTCATCACTGATTCAATGGTCAGCTGTTTGCTTTTTCTGTATTTTTTAAATGTAATGTACTCAGGTGCTGTTAAGTGTTACAGAGGGAAAGGGACTGGAGCTCCAATTTTAGGTATGGCAATGAGAGCACTATGTGAAGATAACAAACAGTTGAAGATGGTAATTTCTGGAGTTATGAAGACCCTAGAGAAAAAGCTGCTTATTACCAAGGACTGTCAAAGTAAGTATTGACCCCACGTTTCACAACCTTCCACCACTGAGGAGGACCGCTTAAGCATGAAGCCTATCAATGGAAGCCTAATTCCTCATGCACCAGCTCCAAATCACATCTGAACACAGTCCTTTTTCTGTGTCTCCTTGTTTATCCTTCAGGTCTGCCTAAAATCCTTAAATCAGGTTTGGTTGACTTGCTGTAATTCTCACGGCACCCTGAACTTTTTCTAATAACATTTACACAGCTACAATTAAATGTACCCCTCCAAATAGATAAGGCTATTTGGCCTCTTCTTCCCAGTAGCTCTGCCTGAGACTTGACTTGCACAAGGTTGCTGCTCATTATAGATCTCCTACATGAATAGCAGCTCCCTTCTCTTCTTCCTTATATTCACTCCCTCCCCTACTGCAATTACAACAACTATTACCTCAGATGCCTCTCATGATTAAACACGTATTCTGACACAGCAGGTCAAGGGGAAGACTCACAAGCACCTTCTCTAACCCATCAACTCTCTCCTCTTAATCTCCTGTACACCAAGGCAACTCCCCAAATCTTTATCTGTAGCTTCCCTTTCAACCTAGTACTATATACTTCCAGCCACCTACTGGTGGCATACAGCATTGTAGTGGGTTATGCACTGAACTGCAACCAAGATTGGCAGTTCAAATCAACTAGCAGCTTTATGGGAGAAAGATGTGGCTGTGAGGTCCCGTAAAGATTTCCAACCTTGGAATCCTTAAGAGGGCAGCTCCACTCTGTCCAATAGCATAACTATGAATGGAGTCGATGGCTGTGGGTAAGACACTGACCTTTTAGTCACCACTCAAACGGGTCAGTTACTCAATGTGATCTTGTTCCAAAAACTAACAGTTCCTTCTGATAATTCCATTTATCTTCATATGGCACCAAACCTCAACCATATCTGGTTGTTCCATTAGACAATCAATACATAATACACTTGATTGGCCCTTTCAGAAGTCTCAACACTGAACTATTTCACTTCTAGAGGTCTATTTAACATATTTCATGGCCTGGCCTGCTTGCCCTTGGTCAAACTGTTCTATAGATGTAGAGTGTGCTAATACAATACCGCAAATAAACCACTGAGGTTCCAGTACTGAACAGCTACCAGTGATCTCTAGTGGCTAAATTCTTTAGCATAACCTTGAGGAACCCTCCTGAATTTAGAGCCGACCTAGCCTACAAGACTACATCTATGGTTCCAAAACTGGCTGCAAGTATTAATAACGCCGTGAATAAAGTCTTACTGGAACTTCTGAATGGCAATGGTCCCACCTAGCTCACTCACCTTTATCCGGAGCCACTAACCTTACCCACCCACTCAGTGCTAGCCTCTCTTCAACACCCAGGATCGCTAAGCCTTTCTGATCTCCAGGGCATGGTATAGGCCGTTTCTTTCAAGCCCTCCACTTCTCCTAGAGACTGGTTCCTGCTCATCTTTCAGTCACCATTTTACCATCCCCTCCCTCCGGGAGGCCCCTCCCCTCCCATCTAATTACCCCAAGACTGCCTACTGATTCAGGACCACTGTCAGCTGACGTTTCTCTTGCAACGCCCACTCTAATTTGGAATGACTCCTTTATTTCTGTGGCCTTCAGCAGCCTGTTAAGAAAACAGGAACTCGAGCTGCCTTCACAGTCCAACAATACGATCACCCATGTGCCCAGCACAGTGCCTGAGATAGCAGGTACTGAAAATCTTCACAACAAATGACCATCCGAATAACTCAGATGGGACTTTCTCAAAGATTCCCAGGCCTACAGTGCCACACCATTCAGCTCCCTAAGCCACCACCTCACTTCCCCAGTCAGTCGTTTAATTTCTCCATATAAAAATACAGAGATTCCAATTGAATCTAAAACTTGTCCAAACTCCTTTTTAACCCCTGTTCCACATGCTTCTTCCTTGAAAGTTGTAGCCTCGGGGCACCTTCAGCTGAGTTCTCCACAGCTGCTATTAGTCGGATTCAACTCAATGGCAACTGGTTTATTGGGCCAAGTTTTAGATGAACCCAGTCACACTTATTCCAAGCAGTTATCCCGGGCCGTCCACCACCCTCCTCTATAAATTCTCAAGTAATATTAGTCCCGAGACACGGAAGGGGAGGTGTTACTAAGCCTGCAGTTTACTCCCTTCTATTAAATGCTGTATACTTTTTCCTCTTCCAGTGTTAGTTTGAAGCTTGGTTTTAGAGTCCACGTAGATGTTATTAAAAGGAGACAGAATGCAGGGTAGGGTGGGCCAAAAGGTTCACAGAAAAATGGAATTAAAATTTAAAATACCAGTGCCTGGTCATAAGCTCCACTGGGTTGAAGACTTTGGTAAATGAAGATACCAGCCATTTAGCCCATCCCTGAGACGTGAGGGTCCTGGGAAGTTAACTATGTCTGCAGGACTTTCACCTGATTCACTGAAGATAAAGGGGAACCTTTAAGCATTTCTCAAAAATAGTAAACAGAAGCCAAGAGGAGCCAAATCAGGGCTCTACGGTGTAAGCCTCATGATTTTCCACTGCAGCTCTTGGCAGATTGCCCTTGTTTGATGAAGAAAGAGCAGGCGGGCACAGGAGCACTGCCCGAAGGAGGAGCACTTTGTGGTGAAATATTCCTGGAAAAACTTTGGGCTTTCTCAAAACATCCTCATAATACAGGGCAATAAGAAAAATGCCTTGAGCAACACCAAACTGTGGCATGGCCTTTCTCTTGAGTGGAAGCCTGCCTTCCTTCCACCCCCTGGTAGCAAGTGCTTTGATTGTGCTTTTCTGGTGATGTCACATTTCATCTGTTACGCTCTTCCGAGATAAGCATTTCAGAATGTGACCCCACTTATTTAAAATTTCTATCCAAAGCTCTGCTCCTGTCTTCAGCTGATCTGGGCACAGCAGGTGCGATTTCTATGGTGTTGACTATTGTTTCTGCTGTTACTTGCCAGTTCTTTTCAATTAAGCTGTGAACAAGATTAATTTTTTCCTGACAAATCAATGTAAATAGTATGCCACTATGGGCTTCGTGTTCAACATCAGCCCATCCCTTCTTAAAATGAATTATCCATTTGTATGTCACACCAATTTTTCCACCCAGCTGCACCATATAGTTAATGTTTGTTCTTGCTTCAATTTTAGCAGAGATCGTATTGCTCTGTCTAATGAGGGCTCTTTTCAAATATGTTTTAGTCTCCTTGGTGTCTCAAACTAGATTCTGCTCAGACACGTTATAACAAGTTACTATCAGCTGAGTACATTGACACCAAAACTCATGATTTTTTAAAATTCATTTTTTCATGAACTCTTGGAAGACCCTCTGTTATAAACTGTCATAAAAGTTATAGGGGAAAAAAGGTTTTCATATTCGATCATTGCCCTGGTACTAGTCTTGATGAACCAGAGTACTGCTCTTTAGTGCCCACTAACAAATCAAGAAATCACCTGGTCACACACCACTGCACGTCAATAGAACTTATCATAATGTAATTCTATCGATATAGTCACAGGTTTGCTAGCAAGTTTTGGGTTTGCCAAAAATAAAAATTAAAAACAATGTATCAAGCAAAAGTATTAGCCATCATTTCAAAGAATTAAGAACTCCACAAAAATGAGTACTAAATAGCACCAATGTAGGCAAAAAACAGAATTTACTCTGTGACTTTATCTGAATATCTTGGCTGTAAATCAAATAGCCTGTCGAGGTCAAGTTTATTCCCTTTACCTAAGAAAGGTAATATAATTAGAACCATACCTACTGTACACCAGAGCACTTGGGGAAAACACACATACTCACCAGCTTCTACAATAGCCGGTTTATTACTAGAGCAGACAGACAGCACCTTCAATACTCTGCTTGTGGTCCACAGTAGTTTCTCATACGTATAGGTCCTCATTATATTTACTAAAGCTTGGGGTCCGCCACTAGCCAGAATGATCAGCTAGAAAAAATTTGTAAATATTGTAAGTCATAGAAACTATCAAATGCTTGAAAAAAGCCTTATCTAATTCCAGCCAGCTTGCTATTGAGTGAAACCCACATACATCAAGGTCTTATTCCTCCCTTCCCACACCAATCATAGAAACCATGCTGATATATAATAGTAATGCCCCCAAATGCAAAGTACATCAAAACCGATGTACATTTCATCAAATTTGCTGTACATTTGACGGGGCACTTGAACTCGTGATCACCAGTCCTGTGCGTTTCCTAACCATCTTGCCTTCCACAGACAGGTCCCATGAAAGAGCCACTCAGGCCTGTGTTCACTTTCTGATACACTCCACCCAGACTTTCCAAAATGCCCCAATCTTCTAAAAAATACGCCTATCTCAGCTTCCATCAAACTATTCCCCTCCTCCTTCGTTCCTGTGTTATTTCTTAAATTCCCAAAACTAATCATGCTCCTCACCCTTTAGGTTTGTCAGAGTTGCTGTTTCTGCTCGACTGTAACCTAATCAATCTCTTCTCACTGAGAGCAGCGTCCAACCCTTGCTTCATCCTGGATGAAGCACCATACATAGCATTTCTCCTAATCCATGCATTTCAATCAACAGTCATTAGGTTATTATTGTAATGTCTTTCCCTAGCTATGAATGGAAACTCCTAAGAGATCCAACAGTGCTAGACAAGAGACTCAAACACTTAAAAGGCAGAGATGTTGAACTTTTCTAGGACATATACCAAAGTTGAGGTAGACTATGAATACTATGACATTGATAAGCCATTTCCTTTACCTTGCTTTCTTGATTGCCATATGCTAAAATCTGAAGACAGTCTGTTGTGATAGCCAAGAACTTCACATTGGTTTTGTTGAGCAAAGCAACCATTTTCTGCAGTCCACCAGCTAAACGGACTGCCATTTTTGCTCCTTCCTGGTGTAACAGAAGGTTGTGCAGAGTGGTGATGGCATAAAACAACACAGAATCCACTGGTGAGCTGTTAAAACAGGGGGAAAGGCCTCATCAGAAATACTGTGATTGCACGCTTCTCTTTCCCAGCTCCAGGCACTCTATCCTCCCTTACCCGAGCATCTTCACCAGGGCAGGAATGCCTCCGGACTTAAAGATGGCCAACAAGCCCTCACGGTGATGGGAAAGGTTGTGCAAGGTCCCCGCCGTGCACCGTGCAGTTTCCACATCGTTTGTGTTCTGCATGGTGCGTACAATTGCAGACACCATTTGAGGAGAACGCATGATGGCGTGTCTGGAAGCTTCCTTTTTAGAAAGCTGATGGACCATAACTGCCGCCTTATTGACCACCACCTGTAACCGAGAAATCATTAAATGATTTTCAAACCTAAATGCAGAAGGTTCCTATGAAAACTTTTCCTACGTCAAAATAACAAAGCGGAGAAGCAATTACCATTAATTTATATGGGGAGAAATCTGAGCATTTACAATGACCCCAAATGTCATTCCAAATGACACAGGAAACAAAAAATAATAGTAATAAAAGCAAAGATGATAAATATGCTGCCTGCATAAAGTAAAAACACAATGTACAAAGTTTGGAGATGTCATTCTGGCTGCTTGGGGGACACACATTCTTTACAACAACCTTCTGTAAAACAAGGTACTAACGCAGGTCTTTCACAAAAGACACGTGGCATTAAAGCAAACTTTCCAAAAGCAGGGATGCCTGTACCTACGTACTAGGTAGACCTTTTGAGACACTCCCTTGAAAGTCGGTGAAGAGTTAGCCATAATCATTTACCTGGTCCTCGTCATTCAGCAATTTTGTCAATTCAGGGATTGCCCGTGTAGCAAGCTCGGCATCGTCTTGATAGTTAATCAAATTTACAACTGCGTGCTTCAGCATCTGGGATGGCTCAGCCAAACGCTGGACGTTAGTCGGATGAGCAGCATCAAACTGCGTCGATGGGATCTGCATCCCCTCATCTAACGTCTCCGGGAACATAGCAGCGCGCACCCGCTGAGCTCGAGTCATGGCATACTGCCCATCGATATCTGGAAAGGGGAAGCCGATACTCTCACCATCCACAGCTCAGCACACTGAGAGCTTGCTGCATGCAACACGGTGAAGGGCAGCAATGTGACTGCCTCTGCTTCGTTGCTTCAAAAAGTTCACAGGAAAATTCCTTCTTTTCATTCCATTTTCCCACAAACTTTTTGATGCATTCTCCTATTTAAGCTATTATACATTTTAAAAAAAGAACAGTTACTTAATTCACATTTGGATTTTCCAGTCAGGCAGTTCTTACCAGCTACTTGTTCTTGAGTGAAGGACTGAGAAAACCCCTGCTCCCACTCATAAAGGACTTGGGTGGTATCCACATCTTCCTCTTCGGGATTGCCTTTCCCACTCAGAGAAGGAGCTGTGGTGGTGGCACCGGAATGGATCCCAGAGTCCAGGTAAGATTGCTGCTGCCAGTGGCTCACAGCAGCTTTCCTGTCAGGCTCCAAGGCCATGTCCAACTCCATCAGATCAGCTGTAAAGCCAAACAGCAATGCTCTATCAGGGGACGGCAACTTGTAAAAGAAATCTGTGACATGGCCTATTGAAATATTTTTAGAAATAAAGTCAAGTCGGAAAGACAGCCAAGAAAAACAGAATCGACAGCCAGGATAAGCTCAGTGATGAAATAATCCATGTCTCCAGGTACCACCTAACAGTTACTGAGTCAGTGAAGAATGGAACCGCATCCAGGCTCCAGAGCAGTCATTCAGACTAGATTCCTGCTGGTGGCTGGTTTGCTATTTCACCAAGCCATTAGGAGGAGTGAGCAGAAAATGGAGCAAAAGGTAGCCTGACAAGTAAGCAGGAGAGATGAAAGTAGGGGATCTGAGCCAGACGGGGTTAATGACAACGAAGCAGAGCCCAATTGAGAAACCAAAGACATGTGGCACAGACCTTGGGTAGCCATTGTCCACACAGGGTTTTCAAGATCGCTGCGCAGTAGACTTGAGACCCTAAAAAAAGTTAATCAAAAGCCATTAGGATTTACACTTACGAGTACTGAAATCAAACCAAGTTTCTGGGATGGTTGGCTAAATGCACACACACAAAGACTTCTCTCTTACTCTGGACAGACAGGCTCAAACAGACCTCAAGGCCCGCACTAGACACGGAATCGACAATTCCATTATTATTGAGCTTCTGTTTCTAACAAGTATCTGTTCAGGTGAATTATAAACTGCAAATATTCAGAATGTTGAAAAGCACCCTCACTAAAGGAAAGCATCATTACTAAAGGCAA
Source organism: Echinops telfairi (assembly GCF_000313985.2). Classification (NCBI taxonomy): domain Eukaryota; kingdom Metazoa; phylum Chordata; class Mammalia; order Afrosoricida; family Tenrecidae; genus Echinops; species Echinops telfairi. The sequence continues at coordinate 15,365,646 of NW_022108124.1, read as the reverse complement.
TGAAAAAGTGTAAAAGCTTTAACGATAAAAGCCAGGAGAGCTGGGGAAAGGACCATTTACTACCAACCCATTTAGTTCCTTTAAAAGCCCTTCCTTTTTAAACTTTATCACTGCAAATTCAGATTCCCGTTGGATAAGAGATGTACCCAAACTTAAAATTCAATCATCCTTGGACATCCTATGGGGCCGTTCTACTCTTCCTACAGGACCACTATGCAGCAGAGTTGACGCAAAAGCCACGTGACAAATATTCCAAAATCCAGTGATCACTAACTAGACTACATTAAAATGCCTCCTGTACTGCCAGCTTTACCACCAAGAGATGCCTTGTGCTGGTCAGTGATTAACTTCTCACATTATCTCATGCTTAGTTTAATGAGGTGGTACATGCCATCTTTCGTTGTTCTATTTTGCTTTTTCAAACCATCCTAATATTTGAGACATACATAATCTCTTCCAATTATAACATTTATTGTCTTCCCATTACATATAAAGTATAGATGTGTAATATAAAAATACTTTATTTCTGTAAGCCACCAAACAAATGACATTTAAAAAAAATCAATTTATTGGGGCTCATACAATTCATCACAATACATAGATCAATTGTGTAAAGCACATCTATACATTTGTTGCCCTCATTATTCCCCAAATTCGCTTTCCTCTTGGGTTCCCGGAATCCGCTCATTTTCCTTTTTTCCCCTCCCCTTCCCTTCCTCCTCCCCTCTCCCCATGCACCCTTGATAATTTATAAATTATTATTGTATCTTATATGACACTGTCCGACGTCTCCCTTCACCCACCCCTCTGCTGCCCGTCCCCCAGAGAGGAGGTTATATGTAGCTCCCTGTGATCCATTCCCCCTTTCTACACCCCCTTTCCCTCCTGGTATCACCACTGTCACCCCTGGTCCTGAGAGGTTCATCTGTCCTAGATTCCCTGCGTTTCCAATTCCCATCTGTACCGCTGTGCATCATCTGGTCTAACCAGGTCTGCAAGGCAGAACTGGGGTCCTGGTAGTTGGGGGGAGGAAGCGTTTAAGAACCAGAGGAAGGTTGTGGGTTTCATTATTGCCATACTGTACCCTAAGTGACTCATCTCCCCACTACCCCTCTGCAAGGTATGCCCAATTGTCTAGAGATGGGCATAGGGTCTCCATCACGCGCCACCCTCACTGATGAGGATATGATTCCCTCCCCCAAAAATGACATTTTGATTATCTGGTGTTATGTTAAACTAAATGTTATGCTTTCTTAATATAAAGATGAAAAATTCAATTCCTTGTTATAGATCCTTATAGGATATTTTTTATCAACTATTCTGTATCTTAAGTCTATATAATCATTTAATCCTATCTCCTATCCTTGGATAGTTTGTCCTTCCCATTTTGTTTGCTATCATACAATATTGTTTTATTTCTACACAGGGAAAAAAAATTCTTCCACTACCCTTCTCAAGATAAGTCGTTTAGAAACAAGATTTCTGGGTTTAAGGGTAAAATAAAAAACTCTGAAAAACGGAGTATATTTTATGTAATTTTTCAGAAAAGGCATAATAGTAGTGGCATAGCATCAAACGTCATCTTGCACAACGTTTAATAGGTATGCCGTTCCCTAAACGTTTGTACTTGGATTACCACCACAATCCTCAATCTGTAAAACTGTCTAAATTCTAAAACCAAGTGCTTTTTTCTCCCTCCATGTAGACTTTTCGTGTAGTTGTTTGGCATTTTTGTGATGCACTAATCTTAAAATCCTTAAATAATTACTGATAGAACACATGTAAGCCAATTTTAGTGCCTTAGAACAGCAGTTTTCAACCTGTGGGTTGCAACCCCTTGGGGGGGTGGTCAAATGACCCTTTCATAGGGGTCACCTGATTTGTAACAGTAGCAAAATTAAAATTATGGTTATGCAGCAGCAATGAATACAATTTTATGGCTTGGGGTGGGGGTCAACACAACATGAGAAACTGTATTAAGAGTCAGAGAACTACTGCCTTCGAAGATGACTTTACTTTAAATAATTGTAGTAATATCCTTTACATTGATGATGTATTCTAATATTAGTAATAAAAACTGTCATACATACTCTTTAGTATATACCTTTTAGGGAAAATGTTTTAAAATAATCTTTCATTTGATATCTAAGAAGAATTAAATAAAAACACACCCTTTCTCTAGCTTATGGTAACATTAGCCATCTGAATGATAAGTACATACAATAGGGTTTATAAACAAACAGCACTTCAGTCTTTTAAAAAATGCCACATACTGTTTATGTAGTAAAAGCATACAAAGCATACATACTAGCTTTGGGGGGGCAGGAGTAATGGAAAATAAGATAAAGTGAATTCTTCAGCAGTTTACTTAACAACAAAAATACAGCAAAATCGACATCTGATCACCTCAGCAGGAGGTTCTTGGAGCCCTGGCGGGGCAACAGGCTATGGGCGGGCCTCCAGCTTGAACCCAGTGGCATAAGGATGGGAAGAAAAAGGGCTTTCTATTCCCGTAAAAGTACAGCCTGGGAAACCCACAGGGCTCGCTCTACTCTGTTCAAAGTGTTTTTATGAGTCAGATGACTTGATGGCAGTTAAGTTTGATAGACTCTTCACTAGCAAACAAATGGCCATTTAGCTGAGAAGCAACAAAACCCACATGGAAGAGGCACACCAACCTGTGTGATCATGAGGTGTCCATAGGATCAAGTATCAGGCACCAACAAACAAAAAATCATGTCACTGTGAATAAGGGGGAGTGCAGTGCGGAGTGGGGACCCAAAGTCCATCTGTAGGCAACTGGACATCCCCTTACAGAACCGTTGCAGGGAGGAGACGAGCCAGTCAGGGTGCAGTGCACCAACGATGAAACATACAACTTTCCCCTAGTTCTTTAATGATTCTTCCCCCACCACTATCATGGATCCCAATTCTACCTTACAAATCTGGCTAGACCAGAGGATGTACACTGGTACAGAAAGGAACTGAAAACACAGGGAATCCAGGGCAGATGAACCCTTCAGGATCAGTGGTGAGAGTGGCGATACCAGGAGGGTGGAAGGAAGGTGGGGTAGAAAGGGGGAACCGACTATAAGGGTCTACATTACATATAACGCCCTCCCTGGGGGACAGAAAAGTGGGTGAAGGGAGACATCGGACAGTGTTAGACATGACAAATAATTTATAAATTATCAAGGGTTCATGGAGGGAGGGGGATGGGAGGGGAAAAATGAGCTGATACCAAGGGCTCAACTAGAAAACAAATGTTTTGAGAATGAGGATGGCGACAAATGTACAGATGTGCTCGATACAATGGATGGATGCATGGATTGTGATAAGAGTTGTACAAACCCCCAATAAAATGATTTAAAAAAACCTGATTTGTGTATTTTTAAAATAACGGAATAAAGATAATGGATTATAAAAAAGTAAAGAAACAAACAAAAACACAACCACAAGATTTCATTCATATGACCATAAAGCAAAGAACCCACATTTTTGAGGTACATACAAGATAAATGGGAGCTATATGTCATCCAGATTAGAAAAATTCTCTATTATAAAGATCTGTTAGTTCCTCCCAATTTGCTTATCAATGCCATGGCTTTCCAACAAAATTTTTAAATTTCTTTAGGATTGAAAAATATGAGTTAAAAAGTTCTGATATAACTACGAGCAGGAATCAGCCCCATCAGACACTACAATATTTAAGAGCTCTATCAATTAAATCTATTCCTACTGGGATAGGAATAGATAAAAGACTGTAGGAAATCAGAGTACCCATAAATCTGCTAATGTGGCAATTTAATAATTGAACAAGTTGATGTTTCAATTAGTAATAAGAAATTTAGATTATTTCATATAGAGTATTAGGAAAAACATTTTGTGTATCTTCTTGGCTTATTATTTTATAAACTGGCTTCTCATTTTAAAAAAGTACTGTTTTCACAAGAGGCAGGCCTAGAAAGTGAACAATGGGATGCAGGCACTTCCCAGATCAACCATGCAAGATCAACAGGGCAGCATTTGCTCAGAGGAAGCTCAGAAAGCAGGAACAGCAACAGTAAACACAGGGAGGCAGTGGAGAGTACTGTTACACTGTGGGAATTGCAGTCAATGTCACAAATCAAAATGTGCATGAATTGTTGAATGGAAAACCAATTCACTAGATCAACTCCTACCCAAATCCCCCCCAAAACATGAATAAAACAAACACCATCTCCTTTTGTATACTTCACTCATCAATATCAAATCCACATGGATCATGTATTTACAATGTTTTAAAAAATACAATATGGGTTATATATAGAAATAAAACTGTAGTAAGCAATCCAAAATAAACATGACCTGAGATTCTAAAATAAAAGACTAATAACTTAAAATTCGAGACAAACTCACCCCCCCCCACCATATAGTCATTTTAAAAATGGCATACTAGATACAAAACCTATGGAACACGCTAAATGACGACCATCCAAGATGTGTAAGGTGGCACATAGTTAAGTACCCAGCTGCCAATCTAAATGCATTCTTTAGGAATATTCTAAGAAGCATACATGCCAAGAGGTCTACCAAATAAAACATTCACAGAGAAAACAACAACTGGAAATCACCTAGTGCCTAAGAAGGGACTGAATGAAAACAGTGTATCCATTAACTGGACTAGATATTCACTATTGAACAAAATCTTGAAGCATGTTCTTGCCACTGCAGTAAACAAGTCAAGAGTCGAGAGGGCACATCTAGTGAAGCTTCTAATCTGCTAGGGTTAGATGCCAAGTGCCAATGTGCTCTGAACTAAGTAAAGGAGGGGAGAAGGAAGTGCCATGTGGGAGAGAGGAGGGCCACTCCAGGTATGACTGTTTCGGGAAAAGCTAGACAGGTGAAGATGGGGCAGAGCATCCACCAGGCACTGAGAGGACAAGTAGAGAAAGGAAGGAACGTTAGTGTGTGTAGCAAAGGTAACCAATGAAACTAGAATGCTGGGATTACTGCAGAGAAAGGTGGGAACCATGAATAAATATGATTTAAGTTGTAAAAAATTCACTCCAGCTGCAATATGGGAAAGAATGTCCAGGGCAAAGCTGGGTGACAAGAAGTCATCTGAGATGGTGGGGCAGGAGGTGTCAAAAGGAAACTAGAGGAAAGCTCTAGGAAGCAAAGCTATAGAGATATTAACAGAGGTGTGTACTTATGTAAATACATTAATCCATAAAAAAGAGGTATTGGCCGTGCTTGCTTCGGCGGCACATATACTAAAAAAAAAGAGGTATTGGCCTATGTACATGTAGTTATAAGGCAATACACTGAGGCTGTGCATGGGCCTTGGGCCTCAGTTCATACCCTCCCTCAATACAAGAACACTTTGTTCTAACAAAATGGCATTTTGTGATGCTCACCTAGCACCCCCTCAGCTTCCCCCCACCACGATTGCTAAAGACGAAATGGGTGCAAAAGCAGATGTGGTGAAGACAGTTGATGGTGTCCAACTATTAAAAGATATAGCATCTGGGGTCTTAAAGGCTTGAAATTAAACGGTCATCCAACAGTGAAGCGACAAGCCCACATGGAAGAAGCACACCAGCAGGTACAATCATGAGGTATCATCAGGACCAGGTAACAGGCATCAGAAGATTCATAACAAATAACAAACAAAAACGTATTGGTGAGAATGAGTGTGGTTGGAGTGAAGACCCAAAGTCCATCTGCAGATAACGGAAGATGCCCCCAGATTGACTCATCACAGGGAGGGATGAATCAGTCGGGGTGCGGTAGAGACTGATGGATCGCGCAACATACCTCTGGTTCCTTGACGCTTCCTCACGCCCCACTATCAAGACCCCAGTGCTGCTTCCGACTCTGGACTGGACCAAAGCAAGTACACAGGTATAGGCAAGAGATAAAGCTCATAACACACAGAACCCAGGAACTGGAATGGGAATAGTGAAGCCAAAAGGGTAGGGGAGTGGGAAGAAAGGGAGTACCGGTTGCAATGAATGGCACATAAACAACACCCCACCCACACACTCCAGGGGAAGAACAACAGAAATCAGAAGGGAAGGGATAAAGCGGTCAGTGTGACATATGAAAATAACAACAATCTATAATTTAACAAGGGGCCACAAGGGTGGGGGGGAGGGGAGGGAGGGAAAAAAGGAGCTGATCCCAAGGGCTCAGTAGAAAGTAAATGTCTAGAAAAGAATGATGGCAATATAGGTACTAATATGTCAGCTACAAATGATGTATGGACTGTAACAAGAGTTCTAAGAGCATCCATTAAAATGATCCTAAAAAAAAAAAAAAAAAGTCCGAGAGAGAGAGGTGACGGTGGTGGACTTCTATGCAGTTATAAAAAAATTTTAAAGAGCTATTGAGAGAAAACATTTGACAGGTATCAAATATGGAAAGCAAGTTGCAGAACCACATAGGGAGAAAGAATACATTCTTATTAGAAATGATATTTGTCTGAGAGATTTTATATTTTCTAGCCCTATTACGTTAACCAAAACTGATAATGTGTTTAAGAAAATGATACTAGCATAAATGCTAAATAGATTCCAAATGGAAACTTAGAAACTGGTCAACCACCCCGTAGCTCAAGGCAAAAACAAGCTGCAAAACTGCAGAGGAAAAAAAAAAAGCAGCAAATTCTTTGGGCAAATAACCTGATTTCGGAAATAAATAAATCCAACTTGTTTCAAATTACTTAATATTATAGCAAATGCAGTTTTATTTGATTAGACCACTAAATGTTCTATTTTGGTAATTTAATAGAAATGTTCATTCTTAATTCTTATTAAAGTGGTAGTATTCTAAGAAACACCTGCATCACAAAATAATGATTAAGTCATTTAGATGATCTTATATCTTTTACAACATACTTTTAAGGATATTATTACCTTGTGATCGTAGTTAAAAATCTAATTTTGCCCTCAGATTCATAACAAGATAGAATAATTGAATTCCTTTAACAACTTCAGTTTTCAGCCAATTTCGTTCTGTACTAGTATCTCACCTAAGGAACATTCTTAGCAACCTCATGCCATAGAAGTCTTCCTCCCAATTATCAGCTGAGAAAACTATGAAGCTAGTTTAAGAATCCAGCTAATAAAATCCAGCGGGTAAAATTCAAACAGCTGTTTAAGTCATATACTCTTTCAATCAAATCATATTCCCCATCTCAATTGTAGACACAGTATGTAACATTCACTGTGGCAGAGAAAATGTTAGCAATTTTAAATAAATATAAATGTACACTTATCACAATCCATACATCCATCCATATAAGCACATTTGTTGCCATCCTCAGTCTCAAAACATTTTCTTTCTACTTGAGCCCTCAGTATCAGCTCATTTTCCCCCTCCCTCCAGAAAACCCTTGATATTGTTATTATTTTGTCATGTCTTAACACTGAGTCTCTCTTCACCTACTCTTCTGTTGTCCGTCCCTCAGGGAGGAGGTTATATGTACATCTTTGTAATCGGTTCCCTCTTTCTACCCCACCTTCCCTCCACCCACCCGTTATCAACACTGTCACCATTGGCCCTGAACAGATCATCTGTCTTAGATTCCCTGTGTTTCCAGTTCCTATCTGTAACCAGTGTACATCCTCTGGTCTAGCCAGATTTGTAAGGTAGAATTGGGATCATGATAGTGGTGGGGGAAGAAGCATTAAAGAACTAGAGGAAAGTTGTAAGTTTCATCGGTGCTGTATTGCACCCTGACTGGCTCGTCTCCTCCCAATGACCCTTCTGTAAGGGGATGTCCAGTTGCCTACAGATGGGCTGTGGGTCCACACTGCACACCCCCCCTCATACACAATGATATGATTTTTTTTGTCAGAGAACATTTTTTTAACATAAGATTTATATCACAGTATATACATCAGACTTTGACTAGGCATTTAGTTAGATAACTGACAGAAAAATGCTCTTCTCAAACAAGAGCTTTATCAAACAACAGAAAACAGGAGAATTCGGAATTTACTTCATGACTATTTCTGGATGTGAATCTCTAAATTCAAGCCCCAGGCAGAAATGATGACAAGGATCCAATGACCTTCAGAAGTCTCTTGGTTTGTCCCCCACCATGCGGCACACTAACAGGATAGAGGTGCCTTAATGAATGAGAGCTTTGGAAGCTGGGAATGTAGCTTTAATGCCCATTTCCAGAATGCTTTATATTAAGCTCTTAACATTTGATGGACTGAATGATGTGCCAATAAAAAATAAAATGTTTAAAAAGAGGGCCAAAAAACTCACTGCCACTGAGTGGCTACTGATGGACAGCAACGCTGTAGTCACAGCCTCGTCTTTCCTCTGCAGAGCTGCTGGCATGTCTGCATGGCCAACCTTGCCGTGTGGCAGCCCAAACATCTCACTCAGGGCTCCTTCTGTGACCTTCGAGGCATGCCAAATATCTTCAGGAATATGGAGGGTTCAGCTATAGAGAATGTATATCATCTAGGAGTAAGCAAGCCTTTCCTGTATGGAGCCAGACAGTAACTTCAGCTTTGTGGATCCAAGTTTTCTATCACGATGACTATTACTGTATACTGCAAGCAGAGCACCACTGTTCCCAACTCCGCCAATCAAGACGGCTACTATGCAACACACAGGCTTGTCCTTTGTTTCCCCCAAGGCATCAACTGTGTTGTAGTTTTTCTGTTCTGGTTATCGTATCATATAGGCTTTTTCCCCCTTAAATAACTTCAAAATCAGGTTGGGTGAAAAACACAAATGGAAACGGACCAAATGATTATGAAACACACACACAATCAAAACTCATCAGAGTTGATTTCACAATCATTTACTTCAGAAAATACTCTAGGCCATTAATACCAGACACATGTTAAACCAGAATTCGGTCTCAAAATATGCCCCCAACAATCTCACCAGGCTTGCTTGAAGGCAGGCCTCTTAAATTAGCAACCAGTGCTTTCCAAGGGCCGAATAACCCAAACTCTGAAACAGCACAGTGGCCTCAAGATCCACACCCATGGTTTTCTATCAGTAAGGCTGGGGAAGGGCAATGGATTGTGTTTTTTATTTAACTGTCATGGATGCTACCTCCAGTTGAGAACTACAGCTGTGCAGCTGCAGACACCACCACATGATCCAATTTCAGGTTTAACATTAGCATGTCAAGTTAAAAACCAAAACCTTATTCCTGGCAGTTGACTGGAGAAGCACCAATTCATTAAGAAAAGGGGTTCCACTTCACCTTCAGCAACCTCTGCCCTTACCACACAATCAGAATTAAGTTACTCTCCCCAACAGCTGTTTTACTGCCTTTGGTTACTTCCCTGTAATAGGTCCGACTCATTAGGCTCCCTTCTATTTAGGAAAACACTAGTACAGAAAATGGAGCTAAGGAGCTTTTTACTTCAAAATGTGACTGCTCTTTGTTATCCCATTACAAACAACTTCAAGGAATAGCTCCAAAACTTTGTTCTTTTGTTGAGCTCAAAAATATACCGATAAATAAGTTATAACCTGGAGCAATACATGAAAGTTCCACTGGTGTATCAGGCTTTTTGTTCTCTCAATTTACCAAATTTTGATGTTAATCAAAGAGATTGTTTTGTTGTTCTACAAGAAAGCCTCCCAACAATTGCTTTATTTACTCAATAGTTTTCAGGGCATAGAAATAACCATATAAATTCAGTATGAGCAGATTCCATTCATCTATTCAACAACTTTGTTCCAAGAGCTTAATAGATCTGGGTAAATAGTAGTGCCAGTCCACCCCCACCTTGCAGTTCCTTAGTAGCAGGGTGGCTGGTGCTTTGTGTGCGGCTGTGATGCTGAAAGCTAGGCCACAGGTATTTCATAGACCAGCAAGGTCACCTTTGTTTCCAGTGGAGCTTCTGAAGGAAGACTAGGAAGAAAGCCCTAGCAATCAACTTCTAAAATTAGCCAATGAAAACTCCCTTGCTGATCTACATATAACCCCCTCCCTGGGGGACAGACAACAGTGTAAGATATGACAAAATAATAATAATTTATGAATTATCAAGGGTTCATGAGGAAGGGGTTAGCGGGGAGGGAAGGGGGGAAATGAGGAGCTGATACCAAGAGCTAAGTAGAAAGCAAATGTTTTGGGAATGATGAGGACAACAAATGTGCTTGACACACAACAGATGTATGTATGGATTGTGATGAGTTGTACAAGCCCTCAATAAAATTATTTTAAAAAAAAAGAGAAAACTCCTTTGCCATCAAGTAGATGCCGACTCGCAGCAACCCTGTAGAACAAGGCAAAATTGCCCCCCCGAGAATTTTCAAGACTCTAACGCTTAATAGGGGTAGACAGCCCAATCTTTCTCCTATGGAGCATGGAAGCTTCAAATGGCTGACCTTGTAGTTAAAGCAGCCCATCAAGTAACCACTACACTACCAGGGCTCCAAGAATCACAATACAGATGCAACAATGAATCCAAGCATGCTTGCCATTGTGAAAATGTTGCAGGGTGGAGCAGTACTTCCTCCTGTTGTTAAACACAGGTCACCAGGAGCCAATGTCAACAGAAAGCCAATAAGTGTTCATGAAAACAGACATGGTCATTGCACACCTGAGACTGCCAGCTACATACACGGTTGCAGAGTGGAGAATGAATAATTAGATAACAAGGAAAGGGGCACAGAGAGGGGGTGGGGTGGGGACAGAGGACATGTGGAAGGTCCTTGAGTAAGTAGTCCTCAGACTTCTTGTGGTTAACCTTCAAGCTGAGACCTGGAGAGCGAGCATGCCCAGAGTGGAGCAGAGCAGAGCAGACACAAGCCAGAAACAGAAAAGATCTGCAGGAGCCCATAGTCACGAAAGTCTGATCATTTTTCAAGAACTAAAATCAGAGGCCCAAGCAGTTGAATTTTAGTGGGCAGGAATAAATCTGGATCATTTAGTACTGCCTACACTATGGTAAGGAATGCGCTTTTTATGTTAAGTGCCACTCAAGAGTCCATGAGAGTTTTAAGCAGGTGAACAGCATGACAAATCCATCTGAGGTTTTGTCCTGGCTATAATAGAAAAAACCTGAAAGGGAGCAAGAGAAAAACTGTAAAGAGTAACTAAATTAGCAAAGTACAGCAATATCCCTCATATCTTACGATGGCATGAAAGTGGTAGCTTTACTAGAGAAGTACTTTTTGCGTTAAACCAAGCTCTGTTGATTGTCTGGATATCCTCGTGATGAGGAAATCAAGATGGGGAAGCTTAGAGGAGGACCAGGCTTAAATGCTTCAACAGTTTGAATCTACCAATCTCCAGTTGCTCTGTGGACAAAGGTACGGCCGTCGGCTTCCATTTAAGGTTTATAGCCTTGGAAACCATATAGGCTAGTTCTACTGTCCGAACCACTAGCAGTTCTGTGGAGACAGATTGGCTTTCTACTGTAAATAGTTAGTCTGGGAAGCCCAAGGGGGTCACTATGAGTCACCATCAAGGAAGTGAGTGTCACAGATGATCAAAGAAGTGTTTCTAGAACTGCACTGTGGCCATGGGGCTATTTACATTTAATTTACAGAACTAAATGGGACCTCAGTCACATACCACCACATTTCAAATGCTCAATAGCTACATAGCTGGTAGCTACCATATTAGACAGCACATTTCCATCCTTACAGAACTTACTGCACAGTGCTATTCTAGGAGCATGCAAAAAATGCACCAAATGTTGCGAGACTAACAGGTGTCCACTTGGTCAACATGGAGGTTCAAGGGTGAACTCTAGCGAAGTGGTTTCTCTGTAACAAGGAAAGCAGAATGTGAACAGGAATAGGAGATAGAAAGCAGAAACCACGTGCACAGGATCTCTTTCCAGCTGTGAACAAGAACAGAAAAATAAGGCATTAGCTGAAGAGGAGCAAAGGTTGGGAGATTCTACAAGTCATTCAACAAATCTTTATTGAGCACTGTAACTCTGGACACTGTTCTGGGTTACCAGAGAGGGGCAGGAAAATAGGGCAAGGACCTTGCTCTCACAATGCATTTATTTTCATGGGAAAGAGGACAGAACAAGCGAGGAACAGATGCGATTTCAGAGTCTGAATCAACACAAATCAAACACGAGGTACCTTCAGAAAGTTTGAGGAATGGAATTAAGAGATAATGAAATTTGTTCACAAACAGTTTGAAGCCCCCTTATAAAAGAGGATCACGAGATACAGAGACTGGGTGGGCAGGGAAGACCTTACTGGGCAATAAAATCTGACATGAAACATGCATAACAAGAAGGAATCAAGTATCTAAATGTATTGTAATGCTACCTGGAATAAACCAAACTGAGGGAATAAAATGGAAATCTCATCCACGTAACACGTAGTTAGCAGTTGCTATGAACTATAATTCTAAAGGTTGGGGTATGGACGCCCACACACATCCCTATCAGAGCGACCACTGTGAAGTTGGTTTTGGCAGATGTAGTGAGGATAAAATACCTTATCATTTGGCCTCCCTTTTGACCCCTTTTAAAGCTATTTCAGTTTTTAATATCTTTGCCTTTCTTTTTGATTGAGGTTTCTGTTTTGTCTAGTTTTTTTATTTGCTTGCTTCCTGATTGGGTCTTGTATGATTTTCTGTATAATGAAATCCAGGATAGATCTAGAGTTAGTAACTGGAGTGCTAATTGCCTAGGGGCATGGCAGGTGAGGATGTGGGAGAAAATGAGCTAACAAAGAGAAGAAAATGTTCTGAAATTGTGGTGGTAACTGTACAAATCTTAGTAGGACTGAGCGATTAGATGTGATGATGTGAAGTATATGCAAATAAAACTATCCTTTGGGAAAAAGACGTGGTAGTCTAATTTCATGAAGATCACAGCCTTGGAAAGCCTACTGGGCGCTCTACTGTCTACAGAGTTGCTTGGGTAGAAGCAACTCAAAGGCAATGGGATGGTTTATGTTTTACTTGAATTATGAACACGCTTGACCAGGGAGAGGGAAAACAAGGGGGAACAAAGAGCAAAAAGCCCAGGGCTTTGCTACCGGAGCCCTGGGTGTCCAGGTGGGGCTGTTAACTGAACAACCAGCAAGGAGTTCAACCCCATCAGCAGATCCTCCAAAGACTGAGGAAGCTGTATGCTCTGGTCAAGATTTACAAACTCAGAAACCTTACAGTCTGAGATTTTAAAGAATAGATAAACCGGAGATTTCTGAACAGCTAAGTTCTGCAAGCTATTAGCTTGCCTACAGTGCTGACAATACATTTAAAGGAAACCAAAGTGTAAACAGAAACAGATTCCATCCCTCACACAGTCTGCAGTGAAGCAGGTATGACAGACAGGCAGAACTAGACAGGGAACAAGAGAAGGAGTCAAGAACTAAAAGACTAAGTTTGAGAGACTGGAAAGGCAATTGCATTTAGGGAAGATGAAAGAGAGAAATAGCTTTGGAGGAAAATGGGGACTCTGATTTTAGACTTGAAAGATAAAAGTCCCTAGGTGGTACAAATAGTTACTATACTTTGCTGCCATCCAAAAACTGGGAGGTGGTTGGGTCTACCCAAAAGCGTCACAGAAGAAAGGCCTGGTGATCACCATATTCTTGAAAAAATGAAAACCCAATTGAATACAAGTCTCCTCTGATACATATGAAGTCCCCGTTAATCAGGATCGATGCGATGCTAAAGGTCTTATTTTTTTAAAAGTTCAAGATGCTTCACAAACCCTAGGCTAGAGATATAAACCTGGAAGTCAGCAGCCAACAAATGTACAGGCCAAGAGACTCAACATAACACAAAAAAGAAAAGGTCCAAGAACCATTTCTTCAACTATGCCAACGTACAGACTGGGGGTGAGGGAGATGACTTGCAAAGGAACATCTAACAGGAAACAGCCAGTGATGCAAGACGAAGAAGTAACCTGAAAGCCCCGTGAAAAAGTGTTTCTAGCAACTGTGAGGACTGGGGATTTAGAGCAGGGTGGTCATTTGCAGGGGCCAAGTCCTACAGAGGAAATTGTTTGAAGGAAAGAGAAAAGAGGCTAGGGGTGGAGGGGTGATGGGACACATAGGAGTTCATGAGGAACTTCACAAAGTTGGTGGATAAGTTCCACAACCTTTGACTTCTGTTTCCCTTGTCATTTAATAGGGTAAATATCACGTTCACAGGAAAGCTAATAGAGAAATACCAACAATGCAGGATAGAGAATGTCAGAACAAGGACACCTCTTGAGAGGGAAAGGCGATGGGAGCTAATGCCCACATTGATTGGTTGGTCTTGTCTTGCAAGGAAATAATTCATCCAGAGACAAGAGAGGGTAATGAACTGTCACATCCATGGGAGCTTGTACGAATTCTTCCATTTTTAAAAAAACGGTTTTATTGGGCTATAATCCACATATCACAGAGTAGTTCAATTATATAAAGCAGAGGTGTACCATCATTACCACAATCAATTTTCCAACACATTCCTCTTTGCTGTACCCCTTGTCATTTAGCACCCCAAATCCCCCCACCCAGAAAGTAATGAAATAGAAAGCAAGGGCACTAGTTGCTGAGTGGGCACTGCAGAGGTGGTCTGGAGATGTGAGGAACAAAGTACCAAGAGGTACGAGAGACGAGGGATGACTGAACACGAAGACGGACAAAATTCTAGAGGGTAAATGAATGAGAATGTAAGAAAGTGAGTCAAGTCCAAAATGAAACTTCGTCGGGGTGAAGGGAAGGGAACAGCCTAGATCATGTGTAAGCCTCAGTGGCACCAAAGTATATTTCCTACTTCAACCATTTTACTAAAAGGAATCAGATGGGAAGACAGGTGGCAGTCGGAGTGAAATGCATGCAACCAGAAGGCATCCTTCAAACATGGGGCAGGAAGTTAGGAGTCATAATTACTGGTTAAAGACAAGCTACTCTAGGATATGATGATGAGACACATCACCAGGAGAGAAAGTCAAGTAATTAGCATTTTCCACACTACACTACTCAAAAGTCCCAGGTCCTAACACTGCAAGGAGCTTGTGCCAGATGTAAATGTTTTCTTCATTAGGAAAGTCTCATTAACAAAAAAGTCAGCTGAACTTAGTGACTGAGGTAATTGAGTGCTGTGTTTAAGTTCTTTATTATGGTTCATTCTAACCAGAATACTTTTTGCGTAGGCTCATAAAGACAGGTATCACCAAAAATTAGGAGACAGTGACAGTGAGCTAAAATAAGGGAAGGAATTTTAGATAGCTAAAATAAAGAGTGGTTCATGGGTTTTGTAAATTGAGGACAAGAGTGAGCAATAGCCCTAAATGATAAGGTACAAGGAAGACACTTTGCCCCTAACTCTTGCATTAGATTAGTGGTAGGTGAAGCACTCTTTACTTGAAGACTCCAACGTAAGTAGATAGGTTACAGTTGGGAGAAAACAAGAGAGAGAGAGAGAGATAGGAAGGCGGAAAATTTAAGAAATTTGCTGATTAACTCTTGAATACCAAAAGGTACAATTATTGGATTTGAGAAGATGATTAAATTAAGAGGTAGGGACCAACAAAGCAACAGGGATTTTGTATTGGGTAAGAGGGAAGGGTAATTACAGGAGAAATGGATAATTAAAGTAGCAAAGTCCTTGAATAGGCCTGTGCTAAAATTGATCCACAATCCGAATGCAATTCTTCCTTCATTGAAAGATTCACCCTCCGCACAGAGAAAAAGCTACTGTATACAAACTCTCTAGGGGTAAGTTCCAGGTAGTATGGCAGGTGCCAGATCAAATCCAAGGGTACATAGATAGGGTAGCCAACCCCAAGGGGGGGGGGGGCGGAGGAACAGGAAAAAAAGGGGGGGATATGTGACAGGGGAATAGGGCACTGACCACCCAAGGGAAGGGGAAGGGTATTGTTTGTGTCTCCACAGGGAAAGAGGGACCAGATTTAAAGCCAGTGCCAGACGAATGCAGCTTGTTGGCAAGGAGTGGGGAGCCAGTGGAGGGGCCTGAGGGCTCGGCCCCCATACCAGCTATGTGGACAACAGCCCCTCTCCCCAGAAGCAGCTACTTGAGAGGATGGCAATGGAGCTGCAATTAGGGGAGAGGGGCATGTCTGATCAGAGCAAATGGGAGCACTTAGGGGGAGGAAGAGAGAGTGGAGCATATCCTGACCCACCAGGCCTGGAGGACGACATCCCCGCTCTGAACAGCTTGTGGACAGAGTGGACAATATGGCTGATCCCACCACGAGACACACCATCCCGGGCTCTAAGGGGGACAACACTGGAGACTCAGTGTTGGGACTGGCCCAGACTGACCCTGAGACACTGAGGCAAACCACAAAAAGCGTGCGGCAAAGCAACCGTGGGAGCATAGCAGAGAGACCCCAAGGGAGTACAAAGAACAGACTCAGGGGCCAGAGCATGGTACCCCATCGGTCCTGACTGCAGGACACGCCTAGAGATCAAAAAACAAACCTTGATCTATTTACAGGTTTTCTTTCTGCTTAAAATTTTTTTTTCTTCATTTAATTAACTTATTCTTCTATGGGTAATTGGTTTCCTTTTTTGTTGCCATCGCTGTGCTCTCACTGATTGCCTATCTTACTATGGCTTGGTTTTTTATGTATAGTAGTATCTCTACAGATCTATCTAGGTAAGATAGACTGGATGAATAGTCTGGAGGAGAAAACAACTGGACCAATGGTTCCGGGGGAGGCCAGGGTAAGGAGGTGGTGCTGACCAACCCAGGGACAGGGAGCAACAAGTGATCCAAAAACAGTGGCAAGGAGGGTGCGAGAGGCCTGGTAGGGATTCAGCAAGGGCAACGTAACCAAGAGAAATCACTGAACCCCAAATGAAGGCTGAGCATGATAGTGGGACAAGAGGAAAGTAAAGGGAAATAGAGGAAAGAACTAGGGGACAAAGGGTATGTATAGAGGTTTTAAGACTGGAATGTACTTATGTAAATATATTTATATAAGTGTGTGGGGAAGCATCTACGTTCATATGTTTATAGGTTTAGTATTAAGGCAGCAGATGGACAATGGGCCTCCACTCAAGCACTTACTCATTGCAAGAATACATTGTTCTTTTAAATTGGCATTCCAGGATGCACACCTTCCTGAATCGATTGCTGAAGAAAAATGTGAACATAAGCAAAGGCGGTGAAGAAAGCTGATGGTGCCCAGCTACCATAAGATATAGAGTCCGGGGCCTTAAAGGCTTGAAGACATACAAGCGGCCATCTAGCTGAGAAGCATCAAAGCCCATATGGAAGCAGCACACCAGCCAGGCTGACCACGAGGTTTAGAAGGGATCAGTTATCAGACATCAAAGAACTTAAAATCATATCAGTGGGTGCCCGCTCTACTGACACAATAACTGAAGACAAACGTGTGCATAAGCAAATGTGGTGAAGAGAGCTGATGGTGCCTGGCTATCAAAAGATATAGCACCTGGGCTCTTAAAGGCTGGAAGATAAACAAGTGGCCAACTAGCTCAGAAGCAACAAAGCCCACATGGAAGAAGCACACCCTTATGTGTGACCACGAGCTGTCGAAGGGATCGGGTGTTAGGCATCAAGGAAGAAGAAATCATGTCATTGTAAAGGTGGGTGAGTGCAGTTGACAACTGAACCACCCCCCTGCTGAGGGGTTTTGGGGAGGAGATGAGCTATCAGGGTGCAGGGTAGCAACGATGAAACATATAACTTTCATCTAGTTCTTTAATGCTTCCCCCCGCCCCCAACATCATGATCGCAATTCTGCCTTGCAAATCTGGCTAGACCAGAGGATGTACATTGGTACAGATAGCAACTTGAAACACAGGGAATCCAGGATAGATGACTCCTTCAGGACCAGTGGTGAGAGGGGCGAGGCCTGGAGGGTGAAGGGAATGTGGGGTAGAAGGGGGAAACCAATTACAAGAATCTAAGTATAGCCTCCTCCCTAGGGAATGGACAGGAGAGAAGAGGGCAGAGGGAGACGTCGCACAGTGTAACTTATGACAAACTTTAATAATTTATGAATTATGAAGGGTTCAGGAGGGAGTGGGAAATGAGTAAATGATATTGAGGGCTAAAGTAGAGGGCAAATGTTTTGAGATTGATGAGGGCAACAGGTGTACGTATGTGCTTGACTCAATGGATGTATGTATGGACTGTGTTAAGAATTTTACAAGCCCTCAATAAAATAATTAAAAGATTCACCCTCCATACAAACTGTTAAATTCTGAAGGAGTTCTTGCTTAGCTTCTGATAAGGAAAAGGGGTAGTTGCATTGGGAAACAGGATTTAATAACCCTCCTGTTTTAAAACTGTCTAGAGAGATAAAAGGATCTGAGATCCAATGACAGTTAGGCTTTCTCACAGAGCAGCCTTCAAGTGTGCAACTTCCCAGCTTCTACTCAGCACGACTGACAGCCACCTACTAAGCCCTAAATTTTCTAGTCTATATCTTAATTCTTTGAGAAACTGCACAGAATGAGCACGCTGATGCAGGGTCCAGGAAAAAAAACGCCAAACCTTGTATCAGAAATACTTATCTATAGAAAGTAATCATATACAAAAAGCTTTATTGAATGGAGCAGCTATGATGATGTAGTGGGTTATGGGTTGGACTGCTAACCACAAGGCCAGCAGTTCAAAATCACCAGCTGTCCCCCAAGGAAAAAAGGAGGCTTTCTACTCTCAAAGAGTTGCCGTCTAGGAAATGCACGAGGGCAGTTCTGTCCTACAGGGCCCAATGAGTCAGAATTGACTCAACAGCATTGAGTTTTGAGTTTACAGGAATGGTTTGCAAAAAAGTCATTAACAGTTAAGTCATAAGACCAATACAGATTTTATTTCATACTCCTACCTGCTTTTCAACAAAATAAGGTATCGATTTTTTTACATTTAAGCAAAATAACAGAAAACTATCAAACTACTTATAGAATGCTTTAAGTAGGAGGCAAAAATGAGGAAACTTTCTCTGACATACTTTGGACATGTTGTCAGGAGACTAGTCCCTGTAGAAGGCCATCATGCTTCGCAGAGGGGCAGTGAAACTCGGAATGCTCTCAACAGACCGGAATGACACCTAACACTGAACTCAAGCATAGAAACAACTGTGAAGATGGTGCCAGAATGCAGGCTGTGTTTCCTTCCACTGCGCTAACAGTGATGTAGATGGTGCCAACTCCATGGCACCTAACAATGAGAATGGGAAATTGGAATTGATTCGATGGCAGTGATTTGAGTTTTTTTCTCTTGGGGTGGTGGTGGTGTGGTGTGGTAGGTGTGTGTGCGTGTGTGTGTTATGTATTGGGGACTGCTAACAAGGACAGTGGTTCAACTATACCAAGTGGTGAGGGAGAAAGATCTGGTAGATGTGTGTGCGTGTGTGTGACTGTGTTATGTATTGAACTGCTAACCAGGACAGTGGTTCAACTACACGAGGTGCTGAGGGAGAAAGATAAGGCATCTGTCTGCTCTGGTAGATTTCTGTCTCTGAACCCTGAAGAGCAGTGGGTTTGGGGTGAGTGTTACTTTCTTCCCCAGTACATTTAGTTTCCACATTTGTATCTCAATGAATGATGAAGTAATGTTTGGCATTGCCGCATTCTTTCAATGGCTTAGAAATTAATTTACGTAAATACCTCAAGTCAGCACTTTTCTATACTGTAGGGGAATTGGAAGTCTCTAGTTAAGTTGGATTGAAAAAATGTTTCCAAGAAGTCCTTGTTCCTCCCATATACATGTGGCATCCATCTAATATATGGAAAGTTTCAAAGACAGACTCACTCCCTACACCTTGACCCTCAAAGCCACTTAATTTAACCTAAAATTAAAGATATAAAACACTCCTGGGTTCAGCTTTTGTAAGTTGTTAGAGGTCCTGAATGTTATTTCCTATTAAACTGGGTGCAACTGGGACCAATCCTCGGCGCAAATTACAACCATTCACAGGTCATCTTCAAATTGCATTCCACCGAATTCTGCAGTCCCTCTAACTTCTCACATTTTTACATGACTATACAATGTGTGCATGCATAGACACATTCCCATTCATGTGTACTCAAGTGTTTCAGCTATCATAAAACGGTTAATAGACATTTATGAAACTACCCCTAAAAACAGCTTTCCGCCTGTCTTCCACTTCCACATGCAATCAGCGAATAGCATTTCAGGTACATTGTGCCCATCACTGATAAAACAGTTGGCCTATGAATACGAACGTTTATGTTTACTCAAGACAATAACCAGAGTGAAGGGTGAAATTGCTCTACTTTTCCCAGACGTGCTCTTTTAGAAGCAACACATCAGCGGCTTGTCTTCTAAGGTGCCTCGGGTAGATTTGAACCACCAATCTCCAGCCCCAATCCAGGGATTCCTTTGAATTAATTTGAGTAGGTAAAAGTAGCTCCCACTCTCACTGGCAAAGCTGTTCTTGCTCAACCGTTAACCCGAAATCTGTAGTTTGAACTTGCCAGCAGCTCGACTGAGATTTGCCACCGAGCTAACAACAGCTTTGGAAACCCCATGGCAGTTCTGTCCTACAGGTCACTATGAGTCAAAAGTAACTGTACAATGAGGCCTGGTCAGCTCACCCCCCACCCCGCCTTGTTTTAAACAAAGTGTTCACTATATTGAGGAGCCTTGTGGCATGATGGGTTACATGCTGGGCTGCCGTCCAAACCTTCAACCGCTCTGAAGAAGTTAGTCTCGAAAACCCACAGGACAGTTCTACCCTGCCCTGCAGGGTCACTCTGAGTTGGAATACACTTGAGGGCAGGGATTTGCTGGTTTGGGGTTTAATGTATGCTATAAATCAGTGACAATGAAAAGCAGATCACCAACATGTAAATCAATAAATCTCAACTAAAACTGTGGGGATGTTCCTTTAAAACTGAGATGGGAAGACATGAGTGTGATGAAGCACTATGAAGCTGCTTCACAGCATTATCTGAGCTGCTCTCTCCACGCACTGTGCTAAGGGGCACTCTGGTCAACCAGTCCAAAGAAATTAGAGGTAGGAAGCGTCTTAAATATTACAGACCAAACCAGACGGTGGGACTCCAGGAAGAATCACAAGGGGTCTGTGGGATAGGAGGCAGGGGTGATGCATCTTTGGGGCGAATGTTTCACAAAAGGGTCACTACCAGCCAGTTTTGCGTACAAATCTGTACCCACCATATAAAAATGGCGCTCCATGGCAGTATTATCAGACAATGCTTTAGAACCCCTATCAACCTATTTGCATTTTCAGTAAGACAGCATTTAAGTATGCAGTTTTAAAACTTAACACCCATCTTTTCAAAAGCCTGAAAATGTAAAAAATATGTATTTATTTCTTTGTTTTAGTATGTTTTTCAGTCTATGAAATCTGGGATGGGTAAATTTACAGAGACAGTAACTGGATTAATGGTTTCTTGGGACTTGAGAGGAAACTGGGAGCCAAACAATACAAGAAAGAAAAAAAGTGTGATTGTGATAATGACTGGACAACTCCTTTTGATAGAATTGAACTACTCAATTGTTTAAGAAGCCCTGGTGTAGTGGTTACACTTTGGGCTGCGATCCACAAGGTCAGCAGTTCAAAACCACCAGCTCCATGAGGACAGGGCTTTCTACTCCCAAAAAGAGTTAGAGTCTTAGAAACTGACAAGGACAGTTCTACCATGCCCTATAAGGTCCATTGTGAGTCAGCATCAACTCACTAGTACTGAAATAGATATGCGGATTTTGCGCCAATAAAACTTGTTTGGTGGTACATTTAAATGTTTTCGGTCACTCTTACAAGGGGGAAATCAGATCTGACAATGTGAACTACTTTCTCACACAATGGTTAGAACTGCTTAGGTGAGGGAAGTAAACTGAGTAATATAATGGCTCTTTAGAAGGTCACTAAGTCAGAATTGACAGCCCCATCTTTCTCCTGAAGAGCTGCTTGTATATTTGAACCGTCGACTTCTTACTCCACAGCACTACCTGAGCTCCTGTAGATGGTGGGAGCAAAAAAACTCACTGCCATCGAGGTGATGTCAAGAGTGACCCTCTAGGGCAGCTATTCTCAAACTATGGGTCACAACCCCATTGGGGGTTGGACAACCCTTTCACAGGGGTCACCGATTCATAACAGTAGCAAAATTACAGTGTAAAGAAGCAAAGAGAATAATTTTGTGGTTGGGGGTCACCACAACAATTGTATTAAAGGGTCGAGGCATTAGGAAGGTTGAGAACCACTGCTCTAGGACAGGATAGAAATGCTTCTGTGAGTTTCGGAGACACCAACTGCTAATGGGGGCATAAAGTCCAGTCTTTCTCCCACAGAGAATATGGTTTTGAACTTTGGGTCTTCAGGCTTACAGCCCAAAGTGTAACCAATTTGCTACCAGAGTTCCTAGACGATGGAAGTGCTTTCCAATTCACCTTATACCTTTCAGGTCCTGAGAGGCCTGGTGACACTGAATTTGCACATTGGGCTACTAAACACAAAGTCAGCAGTTCAAAGTCACCAGCCACTCTTCAGGAGAAAGATGATGCTTCTATTCCCACAAAGACAGTCTTGGAAACCCACAGAGCAGGTTTACTCTGTCTTACAGAGTGGCAACTTGATGGAAGTCCCGTCTGACCCCCCCCCCCACCCCAGAGTTCTGAAGACAATTGAGAAACCACTTTCACAATCCTATGTAGCTTGGTAAAGCAATCTTATTTTAGTCAAATATCTTAAACATCAAATTGTTGCATATTAATGAAGACAGTAGCCAATTTCAAGAACTAAATTTAGCCCTTCAGAGGCATTTTTTTCCAGTAAGCTATATGAGCATGTTTTTTTAAAAAAACTTGTTTTATTTATACTCATTTCTCATAAAATTCTAGGAAAATTGGAACAGAATGAAATAGACAGTAAATGCAATCAACTTGGGCACCACTAATTCCAAATATGATCCTCTATGAGGGAACATGTAGCCGTTCTGGAAACAAAAAAAACATTAAAGAATTCATGCTTAAAAATTTTTTTCCTAAGACCTACAAGTAATAAAGTTTAAGTAGTCAAAAATCATACCAATGTTTCTACAAAACTGTAATGAATTCCCAAAGACAAAGCAAAGCATGAAGGACATCATTTTCCTTTGCTACAAAGTCATTCAACATCTTCTGGAAAACAGTTGAAACTCTTAAAAATCATCTATAAGTTGGTGATTTCCAAAAGCTAATTTAAGCCTTAAATAACAGGAATCAATGGAGTTAACACTATTGTTGCTACTTATCACACTCTGATTTCAAACAAGTCTTTTCAGAAAATGTTCCCATGTGAAGGAAAGTTAACATAGGCGCCTACTGAAGAGATTTTTGGCATACTGTACCACAATTCTGAATGAAGCCCTCAAAAGTCACTGCGTTCTCATTCACATGTGCTTCATTCCTGTCTAGCTCCTAGCATAGGGCTATTATTTCTTGTTAGCACAGTTAAGTTGAGCACTTATGGATTAACGTGCAACTCACCTCAGAAAAACTGACAATTCCCTTCTTCAATAGCTTTTTCATTGTGATTATGATCTAATTTAGCTCCTAAAATACTACACTGAGTTCTCAGCTTATCATTAAAATATATTTAAGCAAAACTGCCTAGTGAAACCTAAGTGAAATGCTCTAATTGCAATGTGGCCTTTTTCCTCTATTGATTGAGATAGTGACATTTTCTCAAATCAGGTTTTTAATGAGCAGTCTTGATATGAATAAATTATTGAGGAAAGTAGAGCATTTTTGGATTGGTGTTTTCTCATCCGAACTCTTCAATTACATCCTATACAAACTTACTGGAAATAAAAACAAAAACAAAACCCCATGAACATTACACTACATCCACTGGAGGGCCCCCTCATGACCACAGAAGACAATGAAAGCTTGCCCCCACTGGGGCTGCAGGGTTGGAAAAGATTTGGGGTGGGGAAATGTCTTCATGGTGAGATGTCCACATTTAGCCTCCATGAAGATTTCCAAACGACGTTTGATTAAACCAGGGCGTCCAACAGGTTCATTCTCATGTACACACAGAACAACCCGGGGATCTGTAATCCTCATCTTGTGGACTCTGGTTGAGTCCACATGCAAATTATCTGGGGGAGGACAGGGTCTCTCAAACCAGATCGAAGGTTTCAAGACCAGATTTAAACCCTTAAAAAAAGAGTTCCTAACATAACCGACTTTCTCTGAAGTTTTTTCCTCAGGGAAAAAAGCAGGCTGCACCACCCATGGCCGTGGATGGCAGTGCTCGAGCTAACAAATGAACCCGGGCTTCAGGATGAGCAAGTGCAGTCTTACAAGAAACAAAAGCAGATGTAAAGTAGAGGAGGAAATCAAGAACCCTCTCTGACTTTGAGATAAGAAACTTTGGCTTAATGCCGACTCATTTTCAAACAACACAAACCACAGGCTTATTAACTATTTTCCTTTTGTGAAACCTGAGACACAAAACACAAGTTTATTTTTACCTATTGACATTTTGTCTATCAATTCGAACAGTGTTACATAAACAAGTCTGTTTAAGTGATTCAATATACTCCCAACAAGCAAGTTAAATGCTCTCGGCAAATAATCCAGAAACAGATTCTAGTTCATAATTACCATTTATTTTTAAGTTATTCAATGTGCTTTTAATCAATGTATTTATACCAAAAACAAAAGGGCTATAACAAAAACACCAAGTTAAGTGTTTTCAAAAACGAATGTTAAAAAAGCCAGCCAGAAGTCCTACAAATTAGTCACCAATATTTTTTACTGGAAATGTGTCTTGCTCTAAAATAGCACTCATTCTTTCCACCTTGAGTTAGCAGTCAGGCATGCTCAGAACCATCCTCAAAACACAAACTTAAAATTTTACCACTTACTTATCTATATTATCAATAACTAGTAGGCCAGGAAAGAGAAAATAAAAATTAGACTGGCATATTGTTTCATGTCAGTATCACAGCGTGGATAAGTTTCACAGGGTGAATAAATATACTCATCTGGTCAGTTTCTGGAGCTTAATTTTACTATTCATAACTACATAATATACAAACTTTAGATTACTCTACACCCCTAATCTCAACATTCAACTAATCATGTCCTCACCTACCACAAAAGATAGTGAGTTTTTCTAAGCCAATTGCATCTCAAAGTATGTTTGGCAAAACTTGCCTACTTCCTGTTTTCCAGGTGGATAGGATCTATGGAAACAAGCATATGGAACTATGTTAATTATAATTTTTACTCTGATCACCAGTAAGAACAGTAGAACACTCAACTCAAAGTTCAGTAAATTTTAACACTGGAAGCTATATTTCTACTTAATCTTTGATTAATAGGGTAACAACAAAGAAAGAAGTCTTGATTGCATTTTATTATCTGCTACCTTATGAAAAAAACAAGCATTGATTTCCTCAACAACTATCTTATGGACGTCTTGATGCCTCTGGAAGATTCTCAGGTCTTCATTCCCACAAGGATTCTAAATTGTGCGCTATACAAGTAAGCTTTCTAGTGCAGTCAGTTCCTTACTTTCCCTTGAAGGGCTTCAGACTTGAATAGCCTCAGCATTGCTTTACTCCCACAGAACACTCTTCTGCGAGTTTTTCAAGTTCTTCAGTTACTGTTGCAACCACATAGGGCCTTGTCCTTGTACATGGCCTTCAGAACAAAGACTAGGTCCAATTAATAAATATTGGGTACAAATTAATCAAATCTTGTCTAGTGAGAAAAGGCAGTTTGAAATAAACCTTGCAGGTGGTACTTTTAACCCAGAGGTTTTGTATATTTAAAATACCAAACTAAAATGTAGGAGCAGCCCCCCCCCCCAAAAAAAAATCCAAACGACACGTTTTGGTCACTTAGTAAGCAAAAAAAAAAAAAGTATATAGTAGTATGCCTTAACTAGCATTTCAGGTTGTAGCTCATAATGTTCTCTTGGGATGACGCTCCGGCACCAACAAAATCTCTCTCTGAAGGTCCCAATGTCTACCAAGGGATAAATAATGGGGCGGCTTTCTAAATTCCAGACAAAATACTTTCTAACTTAGCAACCTGAAAAACATGAGCCTAGACCTTATCAAAGGAAACGCTGCCGTCTCTTCAAGCTGCTCCCCCGTCTAAGCCACCACCATTCACGACACAAAGCTCCCGTTTCACTAAAACCACTCCTCGATTTCCTTTAGCCGACCTCTGCATACCAGCCAGTCTCCCTTCATTCACTCACAAGCCCAGGGGGGAGGGGCGACCACAGATGTCTGGAGATACAAAGTATGAGACAATACTCCCTCCAACAGCCGACCACCAGGGAAACCGCTCCACGGAACTGCCAACGCCGGCGAGCTCCGGGGGCTCAGTCCGAGGCGGGCGGCGGTGGGAACCTAACTTCCAAAGTCTCGGTTTAAAAAGTCTTCCTCCCTCCCCTCCCCCCGCGAAAAAAGCACCGCAAGAAGTGGCCGGGCTGGAATTACATGTAGCCAAGAGCGTAGCGGGGTGGCGGTGGGGAGGAGGCAGGGTAGACTCTTAAAAAATAAATAAAAAGTTTAATTTTAAAACGAGTTGCCTAAACTGCTTTCACGAACCGAGCGGAAGGCGAATCCCTCGGCTCACGGTAAATCCATCTTCCCGGGAGCCACCCCACCCCCCCTTTCCCCACTAGGGTCTCCCCACCCACCCCCGTAAAGCCGAGACTCCCAGGAACATTGCACGCACCACCGCCTTCCACTCACCTGCCCGAGACCAGCAAAATCTCTGTGCAAGGCACGGATTTTATCAGTGCAAAGCCCACGGGCGCAGCGCACGGGCTGGACGCGGAGTTTGGTTCCTCTAGGTTTAAAGTTGCTTCTATTTTAACAAGCGCCAGTGCTAAACTCGCATAGGCAGGCTTTTATAAAATATATATGTACATACATATCTGTTTTTTCTTAGTTTCCTTGGGAAGGAAAGGGGGGAAATCTAGAAAAGCCCAGGCGTGCTCCCCAGGCAAGGGGGGCAAGGGAGGGCTGGGGGAGCACTCGAACCCCAACTCTGCGCTCGGGCTGGGAAGGCGGAGCCCCCCGCCCCCCAACCAGCCGCATCCAGAGGCGCA
>NW_022108124.1:15328813-15337718 GCF_000313985.2 Echinops telfairi | reverse complement strand
ACGCGAGGTGCGCCGCGCGCTTGCCGCCGGCCTCCCGAGGCAGCACCTGGGCCGCCGGCTCTCCCAGACCCGGCCGACTGGGCGGGTCCCAGGAGGGCGGAAGTTCGGGGCCGGGAAGTGGCGGCGAGGACGAGGCCCGGCGGGCGTCGGGGGCCTCCGGGGACGCTGCGGTTTGTGACTACGTGCGCT
This sequence comes from Echinops telfairi, assembly GCF_000313985.2. Lineage (NCBI taxonomy): Eukaryota > Metazoa > Chordata > Mammalia > Afrosoricida > Tenrecidae > Echinops > Echinops telfairi. Next base: position 15,337,529 of record NW_022108124.1, on the reverse strand, counting down.
CCCGCAAGGCTCGGCTCGCTGCTCGCCGCGCCGGACCCCGCACGGTCGGGATCGTGGATCCCGCACCCCACCCAGCTGCGCGGCCTGAACCCGCACGGCCGCCACCGGCCCAAGCAGCCCTCAGTCCGCACGACGGGAGGCTGCAACGCGTGGTCAGCGTGTGCTCCAAGTCGTAGTTCAACACGTCCCAGGTAGTGAACAGATGACTAATGCAGACAGATGAGCTCGAGAGCCCTGTCAACCCGGTGAAAGCTTATCGATCCCCGTGTTTATCTGGTTCCAGCGGGCTGGGAAGTCTCGAGAGATTTATTTGCAAGAACTTTTCTTTGTGGGAGGTGCATTTCAAAGGCCTTAACGTGAGAAAAGCCCGAGTATGTTTGTGGACGGAAAGAGATCGATTAGCCGGCCTCTTAATTTTTTCTACAACAAGCAGTTTCCCATTCGTTGTGATCTGCAGAAGTTTAGGTGTGCATTTCCCTGGGAAATGACTCCATTGTAACGCAGCAAAGTTGGCATTCGTGAGAGCTGAAGCAATTATGATCGATTCACTTTCCCTACTTCACAGCAAGGAAGAGAGCCCAAAAAGCAGCAGGGAAAGTTATCTGCCTTTATTCTGGCATTATAGTTGATGCATACAAACAATGAGCCTTTATACATAGGTAGACAAGGAACTACCTACTGACTCATTCAAAGATTAGGACTTCGGGTTTTAGCACAGCTAATGCTTCCAGGCCAATAAGTTCTGAAATAAAGGCTGTTCTGCAGTTTTAAAAATAAGCATCTGTATCATCTTATATATCATGGTAATATCAACTGCAGTCTAAGACCATAGCACATGTGGGTGAGTGCAGCGAGAAAGTCCCTAGCGGAGTTGAAGTTCAGTGAGATCCATTGTCTCCTTGACTTTCCCATTGCAGCCCTGCTAGTAGTCTGAAGAATTAAATGTACCTGACGGTTGTGGTCAACTGGCCATATTTCCGACAGCGTAAACCAACACTATTTCTAATATATACTCAAGATGAAACAACATTCACAAGTGTTGGCCCCTCGATTATAACTTTCAAGGTACAAAGTGAAAGAATTTACAGTTGATTTGCTTAATGTCCGTCGTATATGTTTTAAGATCTGAGGACTGATTTATTGACATTCGAGGTTTTTTTTAAAACGGCTGTTTATTTTCTGTTCAGTTTTTTTTTTTTTTGCTGATTAAGGCACACTGTTAAAATTGGCTTCAGAAACATCGAGGTATTTTTCTCTCATTTAAATTGATTTTTTCTGAACAGAGGATTCATCATTTTAACCCCTGATGATACCTTAAGCAAATGCAGTAATGGGAAATGATCCGATGGTTTGCAACAATGTAGCATTGTGGTTTTCCCATTAACTGAACTATTCCGAAGAACTCCTCGGTGACTAACATGAAAACTAGCTAGTTGAATTTCACAGATTTTTCTCCCTTTTCTCATAAAACAGAAATTGTTCCAATTGTCTCATCAAAAATATGAGCTTTAGGGCAATGAATGTACAAATGTGCTCTACACAATTGATGTATGTATGGATTGTGATAAGAGTTGTATGAGACCCCAATAATAAAGAAATAAATTAAATTTAATTTAAAAATAAAAATATGAGCTTTATATAAAGCTCTTTCTCATACACACACAAAATATGAGATGAATAATATCCATGATATGAAGTGAAATACTATCTGTGACATGAAGTGAAATACTGTCCCTAAACCCAAGAGATATAAATATACATACTTGGTGAATTGGTGAAATATGTGATTTTTAAAAATTGTTTTTTTAATTAACTGGACAATACATTTCATTAAAATAAGATTTTTTTCAACCACTTTTGTACACTTTTCTCCTTGTGGAGCCAGCCCGCTTGAGTTTGACAGGAATTCATTCATTTTGTGAAAGTGCTGTGGACAAATGGTACTCAATTTCAGGCTGTGGTCCTCGAAGGCCGCTGTGTGTGCCGTGTCTCCAGCCACTGGAGCAGCTGCCGTGATAGTTGTTCATTGTCCGATCAAGCACTGGTTACAAGGAGCCAAACGCACAGCATCCCTTTGCTAAAACGAAACACACCTTTGAATCATCTTTCAGCAAAGAAGCAAATGCCCAGGTTGTCTTGTGCACTCCAGACAGAAGCATTATTCAAGCTAGCATTGTGAAGAAGGGCCCCTCGCTTTTTGGATTGCTAAATCTACCAAATTAATTAAACATTTATTGAGCACCAAAAGCACTGAAGTTCGTTTTAGGGAGAAGGAAATGGCTGGCTGGCTCTCTGATTAGATCTTTTAGATTATTGAATCATTCTGTTTATCAACCCTCCTTGAAAAGAAACAGGAACTGAAAGTCAGTGGATCTCTGGACTCAACCTCCGAATCCCCCACAAGGGGAACCTTTCCCCTTCCAACACAAAGGTAGACCCCAGGAATAGTCTAGGCAGTGAAAAATCAACAAATCCCCGCTCCCTAGGAAGGCCTGTGACAAGTCCGTCTGTATGACAAGCCGCAAACAGCGGACAGTCATCAGAATCCGCTTTTCATTTAGCAGTTCATCAAGTGGGTTATGTATGGATTGGGGTTTTTGATTTGCAATACATCATCTCCACATCCAGTGCTATCTTTTGATTCCTTTTCAGCTGAACAGGCTAAGCGGTTGTAAATACCTCTGGTCAGACTACAGCGTTGGCAATTCTCGCACGCAGAAGGAATCTAGGAACCCACTGGGCACATACATGCAGCAGAGGGGCAAAGCAGAAAGCTTGCATCTGGTGTACCCTGCAGATGGAGGGAGGGGCCGCGAAGGTGTCGGGCGGCAATGGCAATGTTGGTGACGGTGGCAGCAACAGTGGCATGGCTGCTCTGGTTATGCCAAGAACACCCTTCGTGCTTAGACTTGGGTGTTCTCCAGGCCTTCTCTGGGCTGACCCCTGACAGTCCTCCCCATATTAAGGAAGTAACATGTTAATGGCTGCCATAGGAAGTGTGAATCACAAGAACTGTGAGAGACACCATCCATGATATTCAAAGGGCGCAAAGGTATAGATAAGTGTTTCTCCACATTTCTAAGAGCTAAGACAACACCGCCACCATCCTAAGCAACAGCCCCAGCTCCCAATACACATACACGCACACGCACCTCTCTTCAAAATTTCAAAATGGTTGCACATACTTCATTCACAAGAAGGTTAAAGGCGTTTCCCATCGCAAGTAGGATTAACTTACCAGAGGATTCTGGGACTGCAGATGGATACTGCGGCAAAATCCTAAATTCATCGGGAAAAGAAATCATTTCTGTACTCCAGCTGCTAAAAATAATAGAATAAGAGTAAATCATGGATAAGATTAAACAACAAGCCATTTTCACATTCCAAAGTGGTCAGGGGGCGAAGAAAGAGCGAGAGATCGATCCTTTTAACACATTTCTTACACAATGCAAATTGTAAAGTAGCTTTTCTTCCGAGAGCACGCAGCGCCATGAAATCGATAATTTTTGATCTTTCGGTGAGTAGGCAACATGGTGAGCTATTGCAGGGACTGCAGGCAGCAGACATGTTCTCGGCTAGAAATTTTCATATTGTTTTTGAATCCGTTGAGATTTGTAGATGGGATATCACCGGTCTTTGTTTTAGCTCACGCCAGGCTGGAGGGATGCAAATCCTCAGTTTCTCGACATATACATATCTATCACTTTCTATATATTAAAAGCAGGGGAGCCTTACTCGATCTGAGACAAAAAAAAATTATGTAAAAGGAGTGGCTTAGTGTGATTATAATCCCATCATGCAGGGTCCACGGTTCCCATTTAGTGAAATTTCGCAGAGGGCAACTTCTTAAGAACATCCCTGCTGTGCAGAGTGAAAAGCATGAACAAACCAAAGACAGAATTCATCTGTGTTTATATTTTACAAACAATGAAAAACCTACTCTTTGTATGCTTCCCCCCCCCCCAGCCTTATTATTTCATGAAAACTGCAGCAGTTCCCTGCCCCCATCCACTCACTCACCACCCCAGCACTGAAGGTTCCTCCCTCTTCCGCTTCGCCTTGGTCCTCTCTCTCGCTTTCACAAATTCTGCACGCGCCATCTTTGCGAGGGGTGATTCTCTGCTCATTTCACTTACCCATTCTCTTACAAATCAGCTCAGAAATAGAAAATTAGAGTGCGCGTTGGGGCTTCGTTTGCCCAACTTCCTCCCAGTCTTCCCTGCTGGCATTGAGAAATGGAAGCGACAAAGGGTAACAACCCCAAAAGAGAGCTCTTTCTATTGCTGCCATAACCTGTTGTATACAGTGGTGATAAAAAAATATTATTAACATAATAGCAACAGCTGCAGCCTAAATAGAAGCTATGAGATAATTAACGTGCTACAACAAATTAATTTGATGCAGGTGTGTCTGCTCTGTACCAAGTAACCCATGTCATATAAAGTCTAAATACAATTATGCCCCTGTCTCCGCTCCCCCTCCTCCACACGCTAAAGACAAAATCCTGCTTGGTCAATATTATGCATGTCTATTGTTAAAAAGAAGAAAGCGTAGGGAGCCTTCCCTGTCTTTGACCCTGGCCCCCTCCAACCCATCCTAAATGGGTTAGTCACCAGTGGGTAAGTGTGAAGTTTCTGCGGGGGTGTGTGCGCGCGTGTGAATGCTTGTGGGCATGTAAAGGTAAGCCATTTTTAAACGTACAAAGGTTTTTATGCCATGTCTTAGTTGGGAACGTCTGGACCAGCTGTAGATTCCTTCTAAGAACCTGCCTATCGTGTGTGATGTGTAAGAGCTCTTGGTTTTAGAACAATGCCGGGTGTGCGTGGAGGGAGAAGACAGATCAGCGTTGAGCAGCAAGGGAGTGATCTGAATGGACTTGTTAAAATCATCTATTGGACCGAAGATGGAAATGCGGTTATGTCCCAACTCTTCATTGATGTGAAAGGGAGGTTTGGATTGGTTTTGTTGCTCCCGCCGACTGTCATTTTGGGTTTATGGAAAGTGGATGCTGGCCGTATCGTAAGCGGGCGCCAGAAATACACTCTCTGCAGGTGGTTCGGGCAGGGGCCTGGAGAAGGTCCGTGCTCTAGAAACAAATGTCCGTTTTCTCTCTGCACCACTCAGCAAAAAATAGCATTGGGCCTAAAATGTGGAAGAACATACCAGTTGATTTTTTTCTTTCTTTCTGTACCTATTTGGCTTAAAAAGCTCTCTTTGAGTAAGGCTCTTGCCATTTCTGATTTTACTTCCAATGATGACACCTTTAGATTGCAGACTTGCTTTGTTTAAAAACCACAGATTAATGGCTTCGATCATAGTCTCCCATTTTCAAGATGGGTGATTAAAATTCATTTTATTGGATGATCTTAACATTGCATTCCAATGCTTACTGTAGAATTGATTTCTTAGACCATGCATACTTGTTCTTGTCCTTTATAGCACTTTTTAATATGTTTTTGTTACTTTGCATCTATTTTAGTTCTGGACGGAGCTAGAAAATTATTCCAACAAAACACGATTCCATCTGAACCCGACAGGATGCTGTGTTTGTATAGGTTTTCTTTAAAATACATTTTGTTCCACAGACCCCCGTGAGGGGGTCAAAACTGCTCCGCATCCGCCGTCAGCGCTGCAGCGGGGAGACGAGACTCGCCACACCCTCTCCTGCTGCAGGGACACACGTGCATGTACTCCCTCCATCTTCCTTTTGTTTGGACTGCAGCCTTTTCCTCATCACCCACTTTCACATCTGCTCTCATTGGCAAATGATGGGATTCGAGTTAGGGAGAAAAAGCCGAATGAAACAAAGACCAGATTGGCCTTCTTGGGGGAAAAGCCAAAGAGAAGGAAGAAATAGCTCGCTTCCTTGATACAGGTGAGAAAAGTTGTCAGAGAATGTAATGTACACACCTCCCCCGGGGCTTCCTCCTAATGTTCCTATCAGTCAGTTGTGGTGTCCCCCACCCGTGGAACTCCCAAACCAGATCGCTGAAAAATCACACCACCAGTCCGGCAAATAGGGGACACGGTCTGTTTCTTTGGCTCTCAGGGGCTGTCCTCTCCAAATAGGTTCTCTGTCCACCGTGAAAGGTCTTAAAAACTCAGCTGTGAGGAATCAAGCTGGCAAAGGCGTCACACCCATCTCCTCTCCTCGTGAATGTTCCTTTTCCTGAGGAAAATGATCCCAGCTCCGGCAACCCCCTCTTCCCAGGAGAGTGTTTGCCCAGCCCTCGTCCGGCGGTAGTTTGTCAGGACAGACGACATCGTGCGGGTTCTGAGCAACACAAAACAGTTGTAAACCAAGCCAGTTTGGTGCCTTTTGTAACCCAGGAAAAGTTGTCTAAGACGATTTGATATGAGGCTGCTTGTTAACGATCCCATCATACTGCAGGGTTTGTGCTTCTGAAATATGACCCAAAAACCTGTGAAGATGTTTCAGAATTAAGCAGTTCTCTTTAGTAAAATCATTTTGAGTATGCACTTCCTAGTTGTCTACCAATTTAAACTGTTTACAAAGCTATCTCTCTCCATGTGTATATATGCATGCATGTATATGCATTTGTTTCATAAGATCAATATCAAAGTGCTCATATTTTATTTCCTCATCCCAGTGGCTCTTATTGGGTACCTTCTGGCCATAAGAACCCCATTCAGGACCAGTCTAATAAAGCGCTTATCTTTCACGTCATCCATTTAAAGCAATGTCTCACCCATGGGGATTTGGCCATTTCTTTTTTAAAAACCAACTCAAAGCTTTGTTTCTTTTTCTTTTTTTTTTTAACATTTTATTAGGGGCTCATACAACTGTTATCCCAATCCATACACACATCAATTGTGTAAAGCGCATTTGTACATTGTTTCTCAAAACATTTTCTCTCCATTTAAACCCCCGACATTAGGTCCTCATTTTTCCCCTCCCTCCCCGCTCCCCCCTCCCAAAGCTTTGTTTCTCATCACTGCTGACCACAGCAGGATCCTTGAAGGAAACTTCACCCTAGTCTTTTCTATTAACTGACTTTTACAAACCGTTTGATAAATCCTGCCATTCATGAGTCTAGCAAATATACCTAGAATATGTATTGATGTAAGGAATATCTCACGTTGCCATTTTCTCTTGATATTTGAGTTTTTGTGGGGGGTGTATGTACCCTATGCTTTCCCTTCTTTAACGGCATTTTAATAAGGTGATATTGTAACAACCTTTGCAACAAAGAAGAGCATGCCTTTCAATGTCACAAGATTTTGAAATCCCTCACATGATAATTTCTGCTCTTATGGAATCTGTTGATTGAGAAGGTTCACAAGAAGAAGCAACTATCAATCCAGTAGAGTTTTTAAACAAAATTACATTTATGGATTCCCCCCAGGGAATCTACATGAATTTGAATGACAGTTGCAAACTCAGTTTTCAGTGCACAGACAGTGCCTGGGGCCCACATGGGGTCTTGGAACCCTTGATTAATTTGGTAGGTAGAAAGCCCCAACTCTCAAGAAAACAGCAGTGTACTAAGAATTCAGGTCTCAGAAATGCTAAGTCCACTCAGACTTGCAGTAGACAGGGAGCCCTCATGACGCAGTGACTACAAGTCGGGCTGCTAACGAAAGGTCACTGGTTCAAAACCACCAGCTGCACTGAGAGACAATGACGAGGCTTCCTACTCCCATAAAGGGTTACAGTTCCAGAAACCCACCGGGGCACTGCTACCCTGTCCTCTGGGTCGCAGTAGGGTTGACATGGGTCAGAGTGCTTTTCGTTGACAGTGGACAGTGGCCTGGGGGACCCTGCCCTCTTCTCTGAGTGTTAAGTTTCCTCAGCAGGCGGGAGTCACCATAATCAGAATGGTGACTTCCATTTGCTGAGCTCCTAGTAGGTACTAGATATGAAAGTTCTCTCTCAACCTCCTTAAAACAACCAAATCCATTGCTCTTGAGTCAGTTCCACCTCCTGGTGTGTTCCAGAGAACTAGTCCATAGGATTCCCCTGTCCTCCCTCATTGTGAATCAGATCAAAGTTTACAGAGCGGGCCCGCTGTTTTATATTCAGCAGCTCGTCCAAGCTCCCTCCCAGTGTCTTGCCTGTTTCCATCATAGCTTTTACCCATCTCCTCCTCGTTGAGTATCAACTTACCTCCACAAGGTTTTCTTGGCTGACGTCTTTACAGATGAGCCCCAGTCTCTTCTGTGGTGCCATTGGCTAATGTTGAACCACCAAACTTGAGGTTCCAAACCAAGTTCATTACCATCCAGCCAAGTCTAACGCATAGCGAGCCTGTAGACTAGGGTAGAACTGTCCCCGTGAGTTTCTGTCGCTGGACTGGAGTCACTCTACTAGAGTCGAAAGCCCCGTTCCCACCTCCCCAACCACAACTCAGCAGTGTGCAGTACCCACAGAGGTGCAGAGCAATAGCTACGGGTGCCGGGGCTCCCGTTAGAGTGCACTTGTGCTGATGTGTTTGTTTTGTGTTTTTAAATAATTTTATTGGGGGCTCTTACAATTTTTATCACAATCCATAAATCCATCCATTGTGTCAAGCATTTGTTACCATCATCATTCTCAAAACATTTTCTTTCTACTTGAACCTTGGTATCAGCTCCTCGTTTTTTCCCCTCCTTCCCCCACCCTCCCTCTCTCACCAACCCTTGATAATTTATGAATTATTATTATTTTGTCATCTCTTAAACACTGACTGATGTCTCCCTTCACCCACTTTTCTGT
>NW_022108124.1:15319893-15327933 GCF_000313985.2 Echinops telfairi | reverse complement strand
TTTTACTTTCCTCTTGTCTCACTATCATGTTTAACCTTCATTTAGGTTTCAGTAATTCCTCTCGGTTACATTACCCTTGATCAAGCCCTACCAGGCCTCCTACACCCTCCTCGCCATCGATTTTGGATCACTTGTTGTTCCCTTGTCCCTGCGGTTGTTAACACCTACTTCCTTTCCTCCACTTCCCCCTCTCCCATGTCCCCCTAGAACTGTCAGCCCCATTGTTTTCTCCTCCAGATTGTTTATCCCGCTTATCTTATCTAGATAGACCTGCAGAGATAATAATATGTACAAAAAACAAGACAGAGCAAAACAAAGCAACCAAAGAAAATGACAAGAAAAGAAAAGAAAAGCCTGTAAATAGTTCAAGGTCTGTTTGATGACCTTTAGGAGTGTTTTCGGGTCAAGTTTGATGGGGTGACACACCCTGGCCCCAAAGTCTATTTTTGGTATTCCCTGGGGACTTTGTTGCTCTGTTCCCCTTGCTGTTCTGTTGCACACCCTCAGTGTTTCGCCTTAGTGTTGTGGGGTCAGATCAGGCACAATTTCCACACGGTGTCTCCAGTGTTGTCCCCAGTAGCGCTATGGGTCTGTGAGCGACATAGTATCTTGTCCTGGGGCCGTGCCAGCATTTTTCTGTCCAGTGTCGGAAACCCTTGCCTAAGCTTGAGGAATTCCCCTGGACAGCACATTGTAAACAACGTGGGCATGGTGGCTAGGGCATGGGCCCGAGGTCTCCCCTCAGCTAATCACGTTTCCACTTGGGGCTCCGTATCTGAAGCAGGTGGCACAAGGAAGCTGAGACGTTTACTTACTGGCGTGGCTGCAGCAGTCATGTCCACTCTATACGTGGCCGTGACGACGTTGGACTTGCCACGAATTAATTTAAAAGCATTCTGTTTGCCTCTCCATCCCAACCCCGTAAGCATCTCCATGGAAGTGACCTCATCCTTCTTGCTGGATGTCACGTGCAATGATCACCCCTGACTTTCCTGGTCATTTTGGGGTCACAACGTTTGGTTTGGTCACTAAGGGCATGGGGGCAATGGTAGGATTCTTCCCTAACATGCAGGAGATCTGCGTTTCATTGAGCGAAGGCTTGCAGGTTGCTACAACACGGAATTTCAACTAAGGCTAGGAGGGAAAAACCCTGATGCTCTGTGCATCACATGATCCAAGCTACGGCCCCTCGTGGGCAGGGGGCAGGGTGAGCAGCGTTTCATTCCGTTCTCTCTGGGGTCATCACAGGTCAGGCGCTGACCAGGAGGCCACTCAGTTGTCAAACAGTTTCACTCAGAATTTGTCATCTATAACCCCCATGTGTAGGGGGCCCCGGTGGCATAGTGAATTATGCTCTGAGCTGCTAACCACAAGGTCAGCAGTTTGAACTCGCCAGCTGCTCCCAGGGAGAAAGATGAGGCTGTCTGCTCTGATCAAGATTTATAGTCTCGGAAACTCACAGGGGCAGCTCTCTTCTGCCCTGCACGGTCACTAGGAGTCAAAACCAACTAGGCGGCTTTGGGCGTTAATCCACCTTCTATCTTTAAAGGTGAAAGTCCTCCTCCCTTTTCTGGATGCTTGGCCTGTCCCTGGCTTCGCGCTGACATCTAAAAACTGCCATATTCTCGGCGGCGTCTCTGCCAAGACTCTCTGCTCCCCTAGAATGACAGCCGACTGAGGCAGTGTCATTCCTGTCTGCCCTCCCTGGGCTCCTGCCTTGAGTCTCTTACTCCTGCTTTCTCGATGATACTGTGAGCTCACCAGTACCTTCCAGGAAAGGTGTAATCCGCCAGAATCATCTCCTCTTGCTTCCAGCTGGCCTGAAAAAACAAAACAAAACAGAGTTTGTTGGTTTTTCACCTGATGACTGCCTTCTTGCAAGTTTGTGTTTATTCATTCTATCTCTGTGATTTTTTTTCCCTAAAGAAAAGAAACACACGCACCGGGTAAACAAATCAGAATTGCATGACATAGAATGAGAACCCCAAACTCATAGCCATGAGTTGATTCCGATGCATAACAATGCTGTAGGGCAGAAGAGAACTGCCCCAGGGGGCAGGGTGCCATTAGCATTGGTGTCACTCAGTGTGGTAGCTCGAGGTGCCATGGGACCTCCTGCCGTGCGTTCCAGATCATGCGGGATTCTTGGTAATCTTCATTAGCCATTTTAATCACAGAATACTGTGTGATAAATAATTGTCATAATAAACTCCTGAAATACAGTATTTCTTAGATTAAGTGGATACTGACAATGAAATATTGGTAGAAATCTTTCTTCCTTGAATTAATTGAGTGACATTTTTAGTAGCTGAGTGGAAGCCTGTTTTGATTTTTCCTCCTTTAATTACTATTCTTTTTTTAAAAAAAAAAAGAAAAAGGTTATTGATATCGGTTCATGTTGGGGCCAGCCTCCACAACTGGATCCTAGGGGATGGTTGTGTGATTGAAGGGTAAATTAAAGAAGCATCGGACAAGACAGGCAAGGGCTCACCTCTTCCAGGACGACCAGAACCAGGTGAGGAGCGAATGCATTCTCTCACAAGCTTATATCATCTCAGGCATGTACGCCTCGTCACACACAAACATGTAACTAGAAGGGGATGTGTTAGAGTCATACAACTAACAGGAAGGGGATGAGCTAGGGGTATTCGTGCAACAGGAATGGGAGGTACTAGAGGCATACCTGTGACAGGAAGGTCCATACATAACAAGATGAGCCTGTTCTAGAGTTAAGATAGTGGCCTAAAGTTGGCCATCTCTGAGCTGGCTTGACCTTAAGTGTCCCTACGCTATGATCCTTATCAGAAGGGAGTGGGCTGTACTTAGGGTTAAATGGTCTGATTCAGTGGTTCTCAATCTGTGGGTGGAGACCCCTTTGGGGTCGCCCGATTCATAAAAGTAGCAAAATTACATTGATGAAGTAGCAACAAAAATAATTTTATAGTTGGGGGGTCACCACAATACGAGGAACTGTATTAAAGGGTTGAGGCATTAGGAAGGTTGAGAACCATTGGTCTGATTGCTTTTGCTGGCAGATAACCTTCAGGCGGAAAGCATTCCAGCAGTTAACCTTCACGAGTATAGTAACCACCACGTGCTTGCAGCAGCACCATCCAACTGACATTGTTCTGGGGGACATTATGGGGAGTCACTTGTACTTCGGAGAATGTGACTGGGATGCACCTCCTCCCTTCACGAGAGTCTTGGCCTCCCAGACTCCTTAAAATAGGAGCATAGAGAAGTTGTCCGCATATACTCTGCCTGGTTCTCAGTTTCCCACAGGTTCACAACCATCAATGGTCACAACACTGCAAGTAAAACACGAGAAAATGTGATAACTTCAGCAATTGTAAAACACCAGCAGCAACAGAAACAGGCACACATGCTTACAGCACATGCAGACAAAACCCCAGGCTTTGAAAGGTCTCTGCAATTGGGCAACAATGACAGCTCTGACCTACGAGCATTACAACCAGATGTAAATCCGCACAAAACGTAGATCAGCCCGGACTTCTCCCCTTGTAGGCATATTGATACCTGTAAGCCAGGCTTACGAAAAGTGTTTTTGTTACGACTAACTACAGGATTATTTGTACTTCAAAAATGAAGACATTTTTGGCTGAGACATTGTACAAAAATCCTACACCTGTCATTTTTGTGTCAATCCTCTGACAATGCCTGCACCCCCCACCCCCACCTTCCCTGGTGCTGCCACTGCCGGGAGGACTCCCAAGCTTGACCATCTTCATTGAAGGTCTCTGCCACATATTTCTTCCATGAGAAGGATAAAGTGCCCCATAAATCCATGTTTCAGTATGTCCATCAGCATTCCTAAATTTGATTTTTGAACGAACTATTCATGTTTCAAAAATCATATATAACCCATGTTATCCCACTAGTAAGACCCCACCTTAACATGGTTAACAATTTCTTCTGTGTCCTGCGAATCTTTATGTGTATATGAGGGGGTAACCCCCCACCCCCACCAAATCAGAAAGGAACTCTGCTGAGCAGAGCTTTCGTGGTACTCATTTTTCCTGCTAGGCAAGCATCAAGCAACTCACTCTGAGTTAGTGCACCCAGTGGCATCGCCTGGGAAGACTCTCTGGTCACTGTGAATTTTTCTGTAAAAGCTGTTTCGCTCAAACCTTGTTTTTTGTGATGGCCGATTTAAGAGAACAGTGTGAGGCTGTGAAATTTTGTTTCTTGCTCAGGAAAAATGCTATATTAACTGTTGTGATGTTGAACACAGCTTACAAAGACAATGCTATGGGAAAAACTCAAGTGTACGTGTGGTTTTCTCATTTCCAAAAAGATAAAATATTGATGACAGACTTCATTCTGGATGTCTGTCAAATTCCTGAATGGATGAAAATAACAACTCGTAATGCGTTTGGAGTTCATTCCACAAGGCCAGACTGTTAATCAAACTTCCTATTTAGAGTTTGTGAGAAGACTGTGTAACAATGTGTGACCCAAAAAAGACTTAATTTGTGGCAGACAGGGTAATGGTTTTGCCACCATGACAATGCACCTGCTCACGCAGCTATCTCACTGCGGCAGTCTTTGGCAGAACACCAGCATGCCTCTCTTGCCCCACGCACCTTACTCACCTGACCTCACTCCGTGCAACTTCTTTCCCCCCAAGAATACAGAGGGACATGAAAGGACAGCGATTTGACAAAGTAGAAGAGGTGAAGAAAAAAACAAGCGAAGTGCTGTCAGCCATCCAAACATGAGTTTGAAAAAATGTTTCCAAGGATGGAATCGCAGATTTGACAAATGTAGTAAGTGTTGTGGAGAGTATTTTGAAGGTGATAAGTTTTTGATTTTTTAAAACATGGCTTTGAAAAAAAATACAATTTTCTTGGGGGAAGGGGGTGCCTCCTATATTATCAAGTTCTTGCGATATGTTTTTAATTGGCATCAAGCCGGTTCTGACGCATAGCAACCCCATGTACAAAAAAACAAAATGCCACGCTGCCCTGCGCCATCCCATGTATGTTCTCCTGTTTGAGCCCACTGTGGTTGCCACGGTGTCAATCCATCCCATCGATGGTTGAGTTAGTTAATTGTGCCAGCCTGGCCGATAATCACATGTGGGGCTAATTGAAAGGCGGAGGGATAAATGGGTGGTGAAGCCTCACCTTTCTAGTTCTCGGGTCTCGTTTTGTGATGGTTGCACCGAGTGCAGCTGCCTTAGCAGTTCCCTGCTTCAGCTTGCAAGATTGACTTCCTACAAGACATCCCCAAGGAGAAGCCACATGGACCTATCCTGATGCAGCCCTGGGTGCTGGAGCAGCCGTGTGGAGACCCCTGCTAATGCTGAGATGCTTGTTCGTTCACCGACTCAGCTTTCCTCCTGCAGTCGGCATCATTGCCCCTGTTTTGTGAGGTGGAGGACTTTGTGGACTGGTGTTGGGTTAATGGGTTAATGTTGGACTTGTGGGCTTGGGAAACATTGGGTTGGGATGTTTTCATGATGCACATTTTCTTTACATAAAACTCTCTCTTATACATGAGTTGCTGTGGATTTGTTTCTCCAAAGTACCCAGACTAATACAAGGGTCTTCTCCTATTTTGCTGCCCCTCCACTTTACCAATCCCGACGTCTTTCATTAGGGACTGGTCTCTTCTGACAACATGTCTGAAGTACATGAGACCAAGTCTTACCACCTGTCTCAGTCCAGGTAGACTAGGGAAACAAATTCATAGACACTCATGAGTTGAAGAAGGAGCTTTGTATAAAAGAGCAATTGTATATTGAGGAAACATCCCAACCCAGTCTAGATCAAGTCAATCAGTCTGATATTAGCCCATATGTCCTATATCAATCTACAAATTCCTCTTCAGATTCAGGAAACACATGCAATGACACTGAATGCAGGAAGATCACAGGCCAGTGGGTGGAAAGTTTTGTGGATCCAGTAGTGGTGGAAGCATCTCAGTGCTGGCAGGGGTCTCCATGTGGCTCCTCCAGCTCCAGGACTCTAGCATAGCTCCAGGCGTCTGGTCAGCAGGAATGTCTCATAGGGAGTGAGTGTGTGTCCCGCCTCCAGCGAGCTATTTATCTCCTTAGCACCTCCAAATGAGGTCATCAAGCTGTGACTTGAGTGACAAGCTAAACTCCATCCCTTCACTCCTAATAGTATCAAATTGACAACAGATTATGTAGCTATGGCACCATCCTTGCCTGTAAGGAGCATCATGGTTGTACTTCTTTCTTCCAGACAGGTCTGTTTGTTCCTTTGGCCGTCCACAGTACTTTCAATATTCTTTACCAACACGGTAGTATAGTGGAAATGCATCAGTATTAGCAAGTAGGTGTGGTATTACCTTTCCTTCCATCACCACCCCCTTTTTTCCCACACAGCTTACTTTTGTAAGCAGTACTTAAATGACAAAAGTACCTTACTTTCATCATTTAACAATTTAGCTCAGCAATCTCTGCACATCAGTCCCCAGATGGTGCGTCATTTATTTGTAGGGTTTCATAGTGTCGTCTAGTGTGGAATTCCCTTGATTTATTTGACCTGCCCCTCGCCTATGGAGTGACAGTAGATTGTTTCTAGTGTTTGTCATCACAGTCGTGTACAAACGTCACTTACTGCATGCGTGCATCGTAGCTGAAGGGTAAACTCCCAGTGGAGTCCAAAGGCAGATGAACCAGGAGAGAAGACTCGGTGTCAGATATTGTCAAATTGCCACACCCTAAAGGGCTCTCTGTGAGTCCGTCCGAAGCGAGTCGATGGCAGTGAGTCTGAGTTTTGAAAGGGTGTTCCCGCGGGCTCCTGTATGTGCTGTTCACCCGCCGCCACTGAGTCATCTCCAGAACTGACGTCAATTCTATTCTGACTCATGGTAGTTTCATAATCTTGTGTCAACTTGAGGATGGATATGAAAAGTGAAGGGAAAAAAAAAAGAAAAAAGGGAAGGGGTGGCGGCCACCCTGTCAATCAGGTCACAGCCTGATGATGCCTCCATGTGGGCGTGGCCTTCTCATGAGGACTCTGGAGGCGGGACACATGCTTTCTGTTTCACCTTCTTGTTGACAAGCCACAGGGAGCCATACTGATGACAGCCCGAGCCCTGGAGATGCGCCCACTGCCATACGATCCAGAGACTTTCCACCCACTGGCCTGTGATCTTCCTGCATTTGGTATCATTGCATGTGCTGTGTGAGTCTGAAGAGGAATTTATAGACTAGAATGGGATTTGTCGGCTAATTTCGGATAGGGAGTTGGTGGATAAACACCCCAGCTTTCTCACTGTGAAGAAGATAATTCTGAAATGTTAGCTTCACCATCTCCCGCAGTTCTCCAACCAAGCTTTGAGCACCCATAGTGGACGGACTTAGTAACACATCCTGTGTGGACTTCTGTCCTTTCCCACCTACTTCCTTTCTGTTACTGCTCGGGACCCACCCGTACATTCTTGTTGTTAGTGGCCTAGTGGTTACACGTTGGCTTGCTCACCACAAGGCCACAGTTCAAAGCCACCTGCCAGTAGCTCCAAGGGCAACGATGGAGCTTTCTACTCCCGTAAAGAGTTATACTCTCAAAAACTCACAGAGGCAGTTCGACCTTGTTCTGTAGGGCCGCTATGAGTCGGAACTGACTCAATGGCTTCTCCATTGGAGAGGACATCCTGTGGATTCTGACTCTTGGGAACCTCGCGTGTGCAGAGTGGAACCAAC
The DNA here is from genome assembly GCF_000313985.2 of Echinops telfairi. NCBI lineage: Eukaryota > Metazoa > Chordata > Mammalia > Afrosoricida > Tenrecidae > Echinops > Echinops telfairi. The sequence continues at coordinate 15,320,237 of NW_022108124.1, read as the reverse complement.
TGCCACAGAGAGTTTCAAGGCCATGCCCTTTTGGAAGCAGATGGTCAGGCTTAATGGTGGAACGCTTAACCACGTGCCACCAAGGAACTCCCTACATAAACTACTTGAATGAAAATAGTTGTCTCAGGATCTGATAAGCGTGTCGTTCAACTTTCAGAATTCCATAAATGGTGTCTGCGTGTAATTATAATTTGCCTTTCTCTACTGAACGAGGTTGAGTTGTATCTTGGTATTCTGAGCTCTGCATATTTCTAGTTCTGTGAAGGGCGTAGCTCTACATGAAGATTAGCTCTTTGTGAGACTTTAAACATTTTTCCTGTCTGTTGCCCTCTGGCCTCCTCTCC
>NW_022108124.1:15317409-15319793 GCF_000313985.2 Echinops telfairi | reverse complement strand
CCCGCCCCACTTCCTCTCCCTCCTCCTTCTGCCATTTCGGAGCTTTTGTTTAGGCAAATTAACCTTTTCTCCCCCCCCCCCGTCTATTTTAAGTTAGGAGAAATACTGTCCTCCACGCTAACTTTCACGTTTCCCAATCATTCTCTTTAGTTTTGCGTTTACATTTGTCTTTAATCCATCTGTAATGTGCCCAGCGATGCTCATCTGCTTCTACCTCCCTTGTGATTGTATTGCACTATGATCTGTTAGAGTTACCTACTGCTATGAAAACTGCCCTTGGATTACTTTGAGCAGGGTGTCATATTTCAATGCCCCAACCCATTTCCTCTTGCACATTATTATGGATCTCTTGACTTGCCCCTCACTTGGCCAGCACTGCCTTATTATCTAGAGCAGGGGTAATCAAACGTTTTAAACAGGGGGCCAGTTCACTGTCCCTCAGACCATTGGAGGGCCGGACTATAGTTAAAAAAAAACAAAAAACTATGAACAAATCCCTATGCACATGGCACATATTTTGAAGTGAAAAACACCCAGCTGGATCAATGTCCTCCGCTGGCCGCATGTGGCCCGCGGCCCGTAGTTTGAGGAGCCCTGATCTAGAGCGTTTCTCGCAGTCGCATTTCTCAGTCTGGAGAAGCTGCAGGTAGGTACTGTTGAGCTGGTTCCTATGCACCACAGAACCAATCACTGCTTGCACCGGCGTCATCTTCACAATCATCGTTATGTTTGGGCCCTTTGTTGAAATCCCTACGTCCATTCATCTCATCAAGGGTCTTCCTCTTCTTCACTCTCTACCAACCGGAGGTCCTTTTCTAGGCCTGGTCCCTCCTGATCACTTGTCCAGAGTACTTGAATGACATATTCCATCTTCATCTCTGAAGGACGTTTAGGCTATATTTCTTCCAAGACAGAGTTGTTTGTTCTTCTAGCAGTCCATAGTGTTCTTTGCCAGCTTCATTATTCAGAGGCATCAGTTCTTCTCTGGGCTTCCTTGTTCATTGTCCTACTTTTATATGGCTTGGGTCAGGAGCACTTTAGTCCTCAATGTGACATCCTTGATCTTTGGTGCTTAAAAGTCTACCTGTGCAGCTGTTTGCCCAGCACAATACCTCCTGTCATTAATGATATTGTTCCGTAGCTTCTACATTCTGTTGGATCACGTTCTTTGGGAGCGGCACAAATATGTATCTCTTCCAGTTGGTTGGCCTGATTGTGGTCTTCTGTATCTATCTGGAGAAGCCTCACTGTGTCATTTTACTCTACTAAACCCCAAAATTTAACTCAGTGAAAAGTGTATATTTTCCTCCTTTCTTTTGCTCTGTACACAATGGCAGAGCAACCTGAGTGCCGTTTCCAAGTGGCAATGGGCCCAATCTCTTCTCAAACCTCATGAAAGCTATTGAGAGGGTCACTGACAGTTGTATCAGTCAGCGTGGTTCTTCTGCCACGTCTCACACTGCTGGGTGGGTTGGCACTTGCTCTGTGGCGTGATAGCTGTCCATCTGTAAAATGCTATACGAGTCGTACAGATCACCTCCGCTTGTAAACTTGATTCAATGTAGCAGATCTAACAAGGGCTCTGTAACTCATTGGCATTGATACGGCCTTTCCATTCCTTTGCTGACTTGCTCATCACAGAGACCCCAAAGTCACCACTAGAAAATGTAAACTAAACGTTTCCTTCTGAATTGCTGCCTGGCTATTTGGCCGAGCCTGGTGGTCCATTGGCTAAGCACTCAGCTGCTCCCAGAATGGAACCCCCCAGTCGCTCCATGGAGTAGGACGCTGTGATGATCTGTCCCACAAAGGACAGATCTTCGGCAATGACGAGGCAGTTCCACTCTGTCCCACGGGGTCACTGAGTCAGAGTGGACACAATGGCCACAGGTGTTTGTTTGTTAAGTCTGTCTGGCCACCTCTTCCTTGGAGCCTGGGTGGGGACCACGGTTGAGTGGCGACTGTTAACTGAAAGGTTAGAGGTTTGAAAGAACCGCAGTCCTGGCACTCAGCTTCCCCATCGTCACAGCTGAGAAAGCCCGGAGGAGCAGCCAGCTCCGTCCTGTACCTAGGCGTTCTCCTGGAGCTGGATCGGAAGACTCCTGACATCCATGACACGTGCCTCCATGGGCTCCTAAAGATATTCATTTCGTACTTTTGGGTGCCTTTTATTTTTGACACCCTGGGCCAGGGCCACCCTCCACCAATGGTTATGACTAATATTGACTGATCTTTGTCCTTCCGTCCATTGTATGGAATCCATGGACGCCCCATGACAGTGAGAAAAGGGCAGCAGCCAGTTCCTTCCGCCCATGGATCTTGTGAGCCCCTCTGGCCTTCATAGGTCTGAATGAAAGCAAATCACCTCCACCAGCTGTCTCGCC
>NW_022108124.1:15282288-15317309 GCF_000313985.2 Echinops telfairi | reverse complement strand
CCGACCCCCCGTGTGAACATACCAAACGTAGGTGTGGCATTTAGGTGCCCACTCTTATTGCTCTCACCTGGCCTGGACTCTCCTGCCCAGCTGCACTTGTAGAAATGCAAGCTCTACCTTCTCGACTTCTCCCCGGGGTAGCTCTGGCTTTCCTTCAGACAGAACCACGCGAACAAAACCCGGCAGAGAGATGCCCATCTCCATACCAGCCCTCCGTTCTCTCCAGGAGTTGTGAGAAGTAACCTCTGTTGGAACTTCCCTCACAGATGTCTCCCCGGCACCACCACCCTCCTCATCAGAATCCTCCTCCCCTGAGTGTCCCTCGCTGTGGGATTGTACGACACCATTATGATCAAGGTGACAATGACAGAGCTCAAGGAAGTGGAGCTCCAAAGCAAGGGAGGGAGGCACATCAGAGATCGCGCGGCGCCAGCCTGATAATGAGCCTGGGGAGGCCTTTTCCTGCTTATGGGTGAAAACGACGGGAAGTCTCTCGTTTGAAGACACAGCACCTAATCATGAGATCACACGGGCCTCCTGATGGGCCCAATGTGACGTTCAGAAAACGTATTCTTTTCCCTGTCTCCTCCTCCTGTTCTAGTAGAGACGTTCTCCAGGTCGCTGTTTACCCAATGCACCGTACTCCACATGCCACACGCCAGCCAGGTTCTTACACAGCAGGGTTAGGTGCCAGAATAGCGTCCTGGGTCTCATAGACGACTTTTTCTCATCAACGATTTATAAAAACAAAACAAAAGAATCGCTCAGATCAAACTTCCTGAGTTAAAAAAACACAAAGCAAACCCAGAAGTCTCACCATTGCCATCCGGTCCGATGGTGACTCATGACGGCCGTGTATTACACAACCGAACTGGGTTCCATAGGATTTTTCCAACAGTAATCGTTTTGGAAGAGGACTGCTTGGCCTTCCTTTCATGGAACCACTGAATGGGTTAAACCACTGTCCTCCTTTCAATTAATAGTGGGACACAACCGATTTGCACCACTCAAACCCACCAGATTCAACGGTCATCGCTCGGTTTCCGGCTCGTAGCACCTCCATGGGACAGAGTAGACCTGCTGCACGGGGCCTCGGAGACTGGAGCTATTTAAGGAGCAGACAGGCTCATCTTCCTCTCACCAAGTAGCTGGTGGGTTTGAACCACTGCCCTTTTGGTTAGTGGTCTGAGATGTCGTCAGTTCACGTGGTGCTTCTAGCCGTTATTTCTCAGTCAGTGTATTCGGATTCTAGACTCTATGTTTGTGGCTCTCATCCCATTTTGAGGGGAGTTCTCTGCTATGTTAATAGATAGCATTGGGGTGGGGAGTAAGACCCGACCTTTATAGAAGCTAGGAACCAAGTCACATACTTTGTGACTTTGAAGGGTATGGTCTGCTGAAAGACAAAGACCCCACACCCTTATCAAAGCCATCTCTCTGCGTAGAAGAGCCATCTCACACACAGAAACCCCAGGGCCACTGGACCAAGAGCACATCTGAGACCTCTAAAGTGGTGGAGGCACTTTAAAGCACCAGAGGCACCAGAGACTGTCCCGTGGAGACCACAACGGGGCAGAACCAAGGAGTCAGGCCAAGACAGAAGCCAAGGCCAGGAAAGCCCCGAGACTGTGAGGCAGAGTGACAGTGACTTCCTGGTCCATGGAGGCAGAGACCAAAGGCCCATGTGGCTGAGGGGCTGAGAACCCGTGGAAGATTTGGCTGCTGGCTGAGGAGAGGTGTTGCTGTGGGCCAATGGCTGTATGCTTCATGTTCACAGAACCTGACTTGTGATGAACGAGGTTTACTCGTTCCAGAATAAACCTGCATTGTGAGTTCTCTGCGACCATGCAATGAACTGTGAAACCCACCAGAGAAGCTATGGGAGGAGCTCTTGCTGTCCAAGAAAGTAAAGAAAGGTGAAGGGGGAAGCACGTCCGACGTCCGACATCCGCCCTGTGGCGACAGGGAAACCAGAAGAGGTCAGGCACAGCTTCCCAAGCCATTGACTGCCTGGCCCAGCATTTAACCCACCGTTCCACGCAAAGAGGGGCCTTTCGTTCCTTGCTTGGGTTACCTGTTTATCTCTGGAGACTTTTCTAACATTCTAGGGGGGACACCCGCTAGCCTTTTACTTTTCCCACAAGGTGAGGCAGGTTTTACAGAAAGGGGAACCTTGGTTCAGCCAATGCTGCCCCCTCACTGCCAGCTTCCTGTGTAAGGAAAGGCCTGTGGGGAGGGCCTCTGTGAGGAGGGACTGGCATCCATCCCCTTGGTGTTCAGGAAGGAAACGGGCCCCACCCTCTGCCTGTGGCTGCAAACGCTCACAGTTCTCTCAGACTCGGACACTCGGACCAGAGTCCTCAGCTTGGATCCAGTTGGGAGGCCCGTCCTAGCTTGTTCTTTCTGGTGATTGCCCATCCCCAAGCCTGGCAGCCACAAAGACACGCAAAGTCGAGACTCTCCCTGGCAAATGTGTATCATGGGAGACCCTCCTGGGCCTGGATCTTTCTTTGCATAGCTCTCCATGTCATTACAAGTCCGCAAACCTCATCCAAACCCCTTTAGTTTCAGACATTACAGACTTGTGTTGTTTTTTTTTCAGATTTCAGAAGGATAATCGGGTACACAGACTACAGCTATTACATCACACTCTTAGTGGAGTACCGCGTTAATATTTCTGTGGCGAAACATATGTCTGTTCTTACTAAGTGGGGTGAAAAGTTCAGTTTAGATTACGCTCCTGCAGTGAATTCCATGCAGGCCAAGTTCTGCCACCAAGTGAATTGTGAAGCTTTCTTACTTTTTTATTTTGTCAGTTTTCAAAGTTTGGATTTAGGAGGTACAGACATGGTGGGCTTGTAAAATTATCTGTAACAGGCATAACCTAGGTGTATAGGTTAAGATCTCAATTGTAATTATGTAGTCAAATATTAATGGTCTCTGCCAACTACCAACTCCATTGCCACCAGGTCAACCCTGACTCTTACAACCCTACTGGGCAGAGTAGAACTATAATCCTTCACCCTCAGAGTCAACCTGCCTTTAGCAGTCCCACGCTTAATCCATTGTGCTACCAGGACTCCTTAGCATTCTCTTACGAGGTCACATTTCCTACTGGATTATAAGTATCTTCAGAGAAGGTCTTTTAAGTGCTGACCCACTAACCAAAAGGTCGGCAGCTCAAACTCACCAGCCCCTCCTCGGGAGAAAGATGTGGCGATCTGCTTCTATGCAGATGTACAGAAGCCAACTGGACAGTTCAGTTCTCCTTTGTTCCATGGAGGTCACTGGGGGTCAGAATTGATTTCAGCCCAATAGGTGTAAGTATAGGTAGAAGAGAAAGTGCACTTCGTACAGTGGTCAAACTCGGCTACTCTCCATTGCCTCTTTGCCGGTCGAGTTTCCTGAGTTTCCCATCTCCACTTGACCATGAGTGGCCACACGGCTCTGGGGGCCATCTCTACTTTTCATGTTGGGTATGTGTCCCGGGCTTGACCTATCACACTTAAGGACTGGCCCTCTGTGTCAGTCTGGGTTGACTAGAGACACAAATTCATAGATGCTCATATGTGTATAAGAAAGAGCAATGGATTATTGAGAAAACATCCCAGCCCAGTCCAGATCAAGTCCATAAGTCCGATATTAGCCCATATGCCTGATACCAATCTATAAAGTCCTCCAGACTCATGCAGCACGCGCAATGATGCCGAATGCAGGACGATCACAGGCCAGTAGGTAGAAGGTTTTGTGGATCCAGTGGCAGGGGGAGGCTCTCAATTCTGGCGCAGGTCTCCACCAGCTCTCTGAGTGTCTCAACAGCAGGAAAGGGAAGGCAGAGAGAGTGGGTCTGGCCTCTTGGGAGCTACGTATTTATCTCCATCGGCCTCCAAATGAGGTCATCAAGCAGCAGACTGATTGACAGGCTAGACTCTACCCCTTCGCTCAAATTGACAGGAGATTATGTAACTGCCACACCCTCTGTGGGGATTATAGGAAAGAGAGCTTGTCTCTTTCTGTTTTACTTGGAGCTTGCCGCTGCTGCTGGGGACTGCTGTGAGGGGAAAGGCTGGCTTGAGAATGAGTTCCTGACAGAGTGAGGGCAGGGCCATAGGCGGAGAGAGAGAGAGACATCAGGGTGACATTATTGTAGCCCTTCGCAGGACCAGTGCTATGGCTGAGTGTCCTGTCCAGGAGCAGTGGACTCTGTACCTGAAGGGGCTGTGCACTCAGGTTAACACTCTTCCCTTGCCATCTTGAAATTCTTAAGAATTGTTAAAAAGGGTGTGGTAGTGACATAATCTGGTGTCGATTTGAGGATTAAGAGTGAAGGGGTGTCAATCAGATCGTAGCTTGATGACCTCATTTGGAGGTGCGATGGAGATAAATAGCTCATTGGAGGTGGGACACATGTTCACTCCCTGAGACTCTCTACTGACAAAACACATGGGGCTATGCTGATGGCAGAGAGCCCTGGACCTAAAGGAACCATGTGTAGACCCCTGCCAGCACCGAGATGCTTCCACTGCCGGTGGATCCACAAGACTTTGTACCCACTGGCCTCTGAACTTTCTGCATTCGGTGTCATTGCATGTGTTTCATGAGTCTGAAGAGGAATTTATGGATTGGTGTCGGACATATGGGCTAATATCGGACTTACGGACTTGATCTGGACTGGGCTGGGATGTTTTCTCAATATTCAATTGCTCTTGTATGTAAAGCTCTTTCTTATACACATATATGTTTCTGGATTTGTTTCGCTAGTCTACCCAGACTAACACAAGTACATATTACTAGCAAGAAGATAGTTTTAAAAAGATGGTCCTAAGCATGGTTCATTGTAACTCAGCTACATTGTACTCCAAGGACTGACCATATCTGCATAAACCTGGACATGGATGAGGACCATGCACACATGAAGTACTTCATCAAGGTAGACTCAGTTTATTGATGCACATAGTTCCTGCTTCTCTACAGGATGGTTGGGCTCCCGGTCTGCCACCTCAGTCAACCCCGCTCTTTCTGCTGTTCAGTCGGAGCCGACTCACAGAGACCTATAAGACAGGGTAGAACTGCCCCTGTGAGTTTCCGAGATGAACTCTTTATGGGAGTAGAAAGCCCCATCTTTCTCCCTCTGAGTGACTCATGGTTTCAAACTACAGACCTCAAAGTTAGCAGGCCAATACCTAACCACTATGCCACCAGCGCTCCCTCGAGCAACCCTTAGGACATCCTATTTCTTGTCTCCTTTTGGGGGCCACAGGCCCACTTTCTGATCCCATGCCCTCTGTAATCTACTATTATCCATCCACCAGGAGTCCATAAATTTATTTGTGTTTTATTGACTATGCAAAGGAATTTTAACTCTGTGGATCATCACCAACTATGGATACTGTTGAGAAGAATGGGAATTCTGGAACATATCATTGTGCCCAGGCAGTATAGTTTCATGTCAGAAAAAGTGCACATCAGGATGGTATCTGAGTTAGTCTGGGTAGACTAGAGAAACAAAATCCACAGACACTCATGTGTATAAGAGAGTTTTAAATAAAGGGTAAGCGTACATTAAGAAAGCATCCCAACCCAGTCCAGTCCAAGCCCATATGTCCAACACTGATCTACAAAGTTCTCCTCAAACTCACAAGACACACATGACACTGACTGCAGGAGGAAGGCCGAATCAGTCAGCATGAAAGCATCTCAGCGCTGGCAGGGGTCTCCATGCCGCTTCTCCAGCACCCAGGGCTGCATCAGGGCAGGTCCATGTGGCTTCTCCTCAGGGATGTGTCGCAGGAAGCGAGCCTTGCCAGCTAAAGCAGGGAACTAGCTAAGGGAGCTGCATCTTGGTCCGAGCATCAGAGAGCAAGAGACCAGAAAGGCGAGGCTTACCGAACCATTTATCTCTCCGCCCTTCCATTAATCCCACATGTGTTCATTGGCCAGGTTGGCACAATAAACCTCAACTATCACAATATCCTTTCACCGTTCTTATTCAATCTGTTTGCTGAGGAAATAATCCAAGAAGCTGTATTGTGTGAATAAGAAGACAACGCCAAGATGGCTGGAAGCTCACAAATAGCCTGCACTACATACAGAGGAGAGACACAACCTTGCTTATGGAGAAAGCGACGAAGACATCAAGCACTTACTGAGGAAGATCAAAGACAACCCAAAGCAAAGAGCACAAAGCCCTCACAACTGGACCAGCGAGCATGATAAAAGAGATCCAGGTTTCAATGATTTCATTTTACTGAGATCCACAATCAACGCTCATGGAAGCATCAGCCAAGAAACCAGATCATGTATCGCCTTGGGCACAACATCTTGTCTACATCCCCAAGTCTCCAGCCTCCCACCTGCCATTGAGACCCTGCCTGGCCAGCACCCTGTGGGCCTCCTCCTTCCATGGGAGATGAGGAAGCTCCTCTATGCTGCACGGGACTCACAGGAGCCCACATACCACAGTAGCTGCTGCCTCAGAAGCCACAGCATGCTCCGTGGACCCCTGGAGGGTGGCTTTGGATGTGGGCTTAAATCCATAGTTAAACTTGCCCTCTTCTGGGCATGAAACACACAGACAGGCTGAATTGTGGCCACGGCAGGGAGGACAGCAGAGGAACTTTTGAACCTGCCGAGTCTGGGGGGCTCGTGGAAGCCCCTGGGCGGCTGTCATGAGTCAGGGCAGATGGTACTGAAGGCGTGTTGATTTATTTCGGTGGAAAGGCCCCAGGGGTCCATCCTCCCTGTAGCTGAAGGCCGTGTATGTGGGTAGGTCTGGGCAGGGCCATTCTGGGAGCTGTGTGCTGCACCGTGGTGCTTGGCCCGGGAGGGAAAGCTGAGGAGCCCCAAGAGACGGCTTTGACATTCACTCCTTTGAGTGACAAGTCAGGCCCTGCCTCAGCTTGGCTTTGCACTGCCCACCCTGGGAGCTCTCTGGGGCTCTGAGCTACACCTCCACAGCTGCTGCCTCTGGAGAACTTTAAGGCAAAGCTAGGAAAGTATCCCGCCGCAGGGCTGGAGGCTGGGGAGCTCAGCGCTCTCAGAAGAGCATCCTCCCTCCTTCCCTACCCACTCCCATCCATTCCCACCTGGCCCTGCATGACTGTCCCTCTCCCTTCTCTCCCCACGCACACCCCACCACCATGTGGCAGAGGAGCCTGGGGTGGAGAAGAGAAGCCTCCCTGAGAGACTGTGCTGCCTGTCTAAATCCCCAGTGATACCTGCCAGCCAGCCCAGGCCTCCAGGGAGCCTCATTTTCTTATCGCTGAGGCTCTGTGTCGCCCGAGACGGAAGGTAGCCTCCCTTGAGGCTCAAGCACTGCAGAGGCGGCATAGTGGCTGCCACTCTGACAGAGGAGGGGAGGGTGGCAGCGGGCCTGGCAGTTCATGGGTGTGTATTTACTGTAGGTGCGCCCCTCAGATGCCCAGGAAGAGGGAAGCATTCCCAGCTGTGCCCTGTACAACCAACCCAAGCGAAGGTGACAAAGACGTGGCTCACTCAGGCTTGAGACGCAAGGCTAAGCCAGGGCCCTCTGTGGTCAGAGCAGTCCTTTGTTCATTTCACTCGGGGGCCCTTGTGAGCGTGCCCTGCCTGAGACAGCATATCTGTGGCACTCTATTCCCACCACGGTCACCTCTCCGGGGTTTGATGTCAGGAAAGGCCTTTGCCTAACTGTCTGGATGTCAGCTTTGTGAAACCAGAGTCACTTCTGGGTTTGGCAGTGGTCACCCAGCCCTTCTGACGCAGCCCCGGGGTTAATGGTGTACCTGACCCTGGTCCAGGGCAGCGGTGCCCGGTGGCTTTCCTTCCCGAGTGGAACTCAGGCCACAGCCAGGTGTGTCACCAAGCCTCTTCCTCTTAGCTTCGATTCAAGCCTCCAGTTTGGTGTTGGAATTTGGTTTCTCAGGATTCCTTAACCTTGGCACGATGGGCATTTTGGGCCACGTGATTCCTTGAGACCGTCCTGCACATCGTGGGATGCTTAACAGCCTCCCTGGCCCACAGTCACTAGAAGCCAGTAACAACACCCCCAACAAAGTTGGGACAACCCAAAGGTAACCAAATTGCCAAATATTCTTCCGGGGGTGGGGGCGGGGGCAACACCACTCCTGGCTGAGAACCACTGCTTTGAAGGACCCTCTGGTTAGAAGTGATGTTTAGCGCTTTTTTTTTTTTAATCATTTTATTGGGGCTCTTACAACTCTTGTTACAATCCATACTTCAATTTCATCCGACATAGTCGTACATATATTCCATTGTTATTTTCTAGACATTTACTTTCCATTGAGCCCTTGGGATCAGCTCCTCTTTTTGTCCCTCACTCCTCCCCTCCCCTCTAACCCTAACAATCCTCTTTTTTCCCCTCCCCTCCCTTCCCCCCTAACAATCTAGATGGTAGATTGTTAATTATTTTCAAGTCTCACACTGACCCCACTGTCTCCCTTCTCCTCTGGTTTCTGTTGTTCTTCCCCCTGGATGGGGGTGTGTGGTTATGTGCCATTCATTGTGATTGGTGCCCCCTTCCTTCCCTAACTCTCCCCCCACTTCCCCCTATCCTTTTGGTATCTCTACTCCCATTCCTGTTCCTGGGTTCCATGTGTTGTGAGTTTTATCTCTTGCCTATACCTATGTACATGCTCCCGTCTAGTTCAGACTGGGAAGTGGCACTGGGGTCGTGAGAGCGGGAGGGTGAGGAGGCCTCCAGGGAACAGAGGTATATTGTGCGACCCATTAGTGCTCTACTGCACCCTGATTGGATGTTTAGCTCTTATTCTAAAGTTTACAGAGCCCAATTCCATGCTGGTGCTTACCCCGTGATGTAAGAGAGGAGGGTACTGATTTCAACAGTTTGAAACCACCAGCAGCAAGTTGGGAGAAAGACAGGACTTTTGACTCCGCTAAAGAGTCACAGCCTTGGAAACTCGCAGGGGCAGTGATTACAGGATCGCTGTGGGTCTGAACTGGCTCGTTGCCCAGGGAGCACACCCACATGACAGGGTGAAGACGAAAGCTGCAGAGGGATCAGCAGCACCGGCCAATGCAGAATCTGAAGCACACTGCTCCTTCCATCAAATTTCCTTCAGACCCACTGAAGTCTCAGGTTGGGACTGGCCCCTGTTAGCCTCTCAACCTGCCTCGACCTCTCTCCCGTCCCCCCTTTTCACTGCAACTCCCGCCTTCGCTCTGCTGCCGCGCTGTTCTTTAGACAGCCACCCTAGAAACGACAAAACAACCACCTGTTGTTAATTGTCATCCAGGTCGTCCCCAACTCGGGGTGACTCATGCACAGCAGGATCAGATTGAGAGGACCCCTGGGGTTTATTTGACTCCCCCACCCACAGCCCCCCACTTTTGACTGTGACTTGGGTGAAAATTGCCAGAGTAAATTGTTCCCCATTCAACAGTTTCACCCCTGTGTCAATTCGAGCCTGGGATCGCAATCCCCACATTGTCATCACAACACTCTGCCCACTTCCTCCGGGTTCTTACCCTTCTCCCAGCCTCTCTGCCCCTTCCAGCCTCTGAGCTTTCTCAGGCAGGGGCTTGTAGGGCAGGGGGCTCCTAGGGATTGCAAACTGGTGTGAGTGTTTTGCTTGGCTGGGGGTTGATCCACAGGGCCGGCTTCAAGTGTTAGGGTTCTCTCAGTCTCTGCCTGACTAGTGAACCCGCTCTTTTAGCTTGCGTTTTGTTCTCTGGCTTTCTGCCATGTCATCCAGGACCTCCTCTTAGGATTTTTTTCAGCGTGGTTGGCAGTGGTGGTTGGGCACCATCCAGTCCTTCCTGGTCTCAGGGTCCATGTGGCCCTGGCCCCTTGGCTTCAGGACTTATTATTTCCATGCATCTGTGATTTTCTTCTCTCTTCTCTGCGTTAGATGGGGAGAGACCAAGAGTTGTATCTTGGATGGCTATGAACCCACAGGGTTTTTTTTCTTTTAAAAAAAATCATTTTATCAGGGACAGATTCAACTCTTGTCACAATCTATGCATACATCAATTGTGTAACACAGGGTTTTCGTTGGCTGACATTTTTGGAACTAGATTGGTCGCCCTTATCTCCCTGGTCTGTCCTAGTATGGAACCTCCCCGCTTTTGATACCATAGCAACAAGCAAGCCCCTGCTGACACACAGGTGGTAGCTTGCTTGAGAAGCAGAAGCCCGGCGGGCTTTGAACCCAGGTGTCCCTCATGGACCGAGTCACCCTGCCTCCTGAATGACTGTGGTTTTCCCCACATCTCATACAATATGCAAAACCCTTACAACAACTCAACTCTATTTATCCCACTCCCACTACCTGTCTTTTAGCTCTTGAAATAGATTTCACATTGACCTACGCTACATGTTATCATTTTTGCTGCGAGCAGCCAACAGGTTACTTAAATATATATTTATTGTACATGTTAAATATATATCTATGGAAATCATGTAAATGCTATATATAAATACATTATATAAATATACATTTAATATGCTTAAGAAAAACATTTTTTGAGTCCTCAAAATTCTCCTTAACTTCCCTATAATGTTGTGTTAGACAGGGTTCTCTAGAGAAACAAAACCAGAAAGCTAATAATTTTATATATATTTATACAGATAGATGTATAACATAAGAAATAAACAGTTAATTCAATTATTAAAGCAGTACAAATGGCTCAGTGCAACTCACTCCCATGAGACAGTTGTGAGACACTGGCAGTCCTTCAAATCTTGAGGGCTGCTGGGTAGTCCCCTGTAGAGCAAATCAGGTTGTCCGGCCACAGGCAGCAAACAGCAAGGCAGGTCACCCTGTCAGCCAGATGACAGGGTCCGACAGTCCCCAGCTCAAGAGATGTAAATTCTAATAGTGTGGCGAAGCAGGTCTTGAAGGAACCTTAAATTACAGCGACACAGTCCACAGGGGAGGTGTCCCACAGGTAGTGTAGCTTGCAAATGGAGGCACAGAACAAGCAAGGCAGCCACACACTGGTCCGATAATCAAAGAACAAGAGACAAAAAAGGCAAGGCTTGCCGAGCCATTTATCGCTCCACCCTTCAATTAATCCCACATGTGTTTATCAGTCAGGTTGGCACAATAAACTAACTACCCCAAACGTAGTAAGCTCACAGCAAATTCCTTTCTTATGAACAACAAAAATCACTTTGCTTTTAGTGCAAGATATGTTGCCCTGTTTCCTTCATCTTCAGGTGAAGATGGAGCTGATGCTGTTGGATGTAGCCGAATCTAGGAATGGGTGTACTGACCCCAATACTGCAACCTCAGCACAGAAGCTGAACAGATGACTCTCCACCGGTATGGAGGAGGGCCAGCTTTGAGCCCAGGTGAATCTTCTGTGTAGAATCGCCACATCCCCCTCAGAGTTGGCTCAGGTCAGGCAGCCAAGCCTGCGATGGATCCTGTCACCAGGGTGGCCACTGCTTTGCTGGGAGAGTGTCCCGAGGAGTCCACATTAATGCCACTGGGGGTGGGACCAGCCATGCTGGCAACTAGAGGGTGACAGAAAACTATGGGCCCCATGTCTTCCTGCCCTTCCTTTTTTCCCCCCATCTGGGATCATTTCCCACCTATGTTAAGAACTTCCCTCAGAAGTAGTAATGGGAGTAATGATTCCATGAGGTATGGGAGGGGGTGGGGAGGAGGGTACGGAAAATGATAGCAATGATGAATGTATCAGCCCCCATGAAGGGAACGAACTGTGAAGGGGTGTATCGCATGGTGTAAGATATGAAAAAAGTTCCATGTGTTGTGAGTTTTATCTCTTGCCTATACCTATGTACATGCTCCCGTCTAGTTCAGACTGGGAAGTGGCACTGGGGTCGTGAGAGCGGGAGGGTGGGAAAGGGAGGGAATAAAGAGGAGCTGATATCAAAGGGCACAAGTAGAAAGACAATGTTTTGAAAATGATGATGGCAGCATCTGTACAAGTTCACCTGATGTCATTGATTTATGGCTTGTCCTATCTGTAAGGGTCCCCAATACAATGATAAACAATTAAAAAAAAATACTTTGCAATATACTAAGAAAAAAAAGGACTTCCTTTAGTATTTCTTCTGTTTCAACAAAGAGAGAGGAAAAAAGTGATACCGGAGTTCCCTTTAATGTATCAACGTAATACACAGGGCCCCCTTCAAACAAAAACATCAAGCACTAGTCACCTGGGTCAGGAGGTGGTATGGACATGCCCAAAGTTTGGCTGCACGTGCCCCTCATAGTGGTCTGTGCTTGGAGGTGAGAAGGAATTCAAGTGCCAGCTCTTGAGCTCTTAAGAAGCAAACCAGGTTGCTATGGCGTTGACCCCCGAGTGTATATCAGAGCAGAACTGGGCCCCCGAGGGTTTCAGTGACCCGTTGCTTCCAGTGTGGATTGACAGCTCTTTCTCCCAAGGCATCTTTGAGTGGAGCTCAGCTCTCAGCCTTTCAGTGAGCCCAGTGCGCTGACTGCACCGCCCGGAGACTTGCAGGCATGCCTTGTATCAACGAGGGACGGGGGCTATGAGGACAGAAATTGGGCTGTGGGTTCTGGCTCTGTGTGACGGTAGGCAAGTTGTTTCCCTTCCTTTCTCTCATCCCCAGATGGGAATATGTGTCAGGAGGAAAGCTTCAGGTCTTGTGATAGCGTCTCATTATGTATTTATCAGCATGTTCAATGAAACCTTGGGAGATCCTATGCCTTAGGCAGTGTGTGAAAGACCCTGCGCTAACCAAGGGTCCTGTTGCCATTGTCTTGGCACTACATTTCTCACACTAGTCGGTTTCTGTTGCTCACTCTTCAGCCAGTGGTTGTTGGGCAGCTTCTCTGTCCTTGCCTTGTAGCAGGTGCTGGGCTGCAGTCAGGCCATCCCACATCGGCTGTTTGCTGCTCTCCTGGAGTTCATGCTTAGTATAGAAGGCAGACATCAGTCTGACAATCACAGAAGCCAGGAGGGCATTGCCAATTAGGGCTCAGGGCTCCGAAGGGCAGCTGGATCCTGTAAGGGCACACAGCAGGGGACCTGGCAGAGTCTGGGGTCAGAGCAGGTTTCCGGAGGCCAGGCTGTCCAGTCCCACGCAGCCAGTGAGAAGCCCTCCTGCCTCCACTCCCCTCACCTGGCTTCCTCTTCTGCATCCCTCGGCTTGCTTCCTGCCGCCCAGCCCGTCTCTGAGACGCTTGCATCAAGTGAGGTAGTTGCTCCTGCTACTGGTTGCCACATTTGCTTCTGTGCAGCTTCAGCCAACAATAATCACCACCTCAAACTCACTGCGTCAAGCCAGTTCTGACTCATAGTGACCCTAATCGGACAGGGTAGAACAACTCCTGGGGGTTTCTGAGACTGTAACTCTTTACTGGAGTGCAAAACCTCATCTTTCTCCCGTGGAGCACCCGGCCGTTTCAAACCGCCCACCTTGTGAACCGTAGCCCACCCGTAGTCTCCGGTGCCTAGGACAGTGCCTGGCACCTAATAAACTCACTGCCACTGAGTTGACCCTAACTGTTGGCGACCCTATCCAGGGTTTCTAAGACTGTCCACTTCGATGCGAGCAGATACTCTCCTCAATGACCGCTGGGTTTGAACTGCCAGCCCTGTCATTAGCAATCCATCACTTGACTCAGTGAATCAAAGCGAGCCTCTCCTGGCCTCAGTGGCTTCGTTGGTAAAATGAGGATAATAATACTGAACTCACCAGCTCTTTTTTTTATTTTTTATAACCAAACAGAGTGAAGCCCATGAGAGGAGAGGTGGGTAGTTTCACACATTGTTTCCTGGCTCATTTCTCTGCTGAACTTCCTCACGGTGCCTCTTTCCTTGGCCAGTTATCTCTTTATTTTTGTCTGCAATTGTATAGCCTCATCCCTTAATCCCTCTTTCTTTTTAAATTTTTAAATCATTTTATTGGGTGTTCGTACAACCCTTATCGCAATCCATCCATCCATCCATTGTGTCAAGCACATTTGTACATTTGTTGCCATCATCATTCTCAAAACATTTGCTTTCTACTTAAGCCCTTGGTATCAGCTCCTCATTTTATCCCCTCCCTCACAAACCCTTGATAATTTATAAATTATTATTATTTTTTCATGTCTTACACTGACTGATGTTGATGTCTCTTTTCACCCACTTTTCTATTGTCCGTCCCCCAGGGAGGGTGTTATAGGTAGATGATTATGATTGGTTCCCTCTTTCTCCGCCACCTCCCCCTTCCCCTCCTGGTATCACTACTCTCATTATTGGCCCTGAGGGGTTTATCTGTCCTGGATTCCCTGTGTTTCCAGCTCTTATCTGTACCCATGTACATGATCTGGTCTAGCCAGATTTGTAAGGTAGAATTGAGGTCATGGTAGCAGGGGGTGGGGGGTGGGGGTGGAGCAGTGGCGTTGGGGAGCATTAAAGAACTAGAGGAAAGTTGTATGTTTCATTGGTGCTATACTGCACCCTGACTGGCTCATCTCCTCCCCTCGACCCTTCTGTAAAGGGCATAATCCCTCTTTCAGAGCCCCACCTTTCTCAACCCTGCCCCTAGAACAGCACCCAGGCAGGCCCCTAGTTTTTCTTTGGGGCTAGGGAAGACTGCTGAACCCTGTAGTCTTGAGGAAAAATATTTGCATCATCATTAGCAGTTTTCCATCTTAATTACAGGTTACCTTTGATGGCGTGAGGGGTTAATAGACTAAGTCAACCCTCCATCCTTACCAGAAAACCCATGTGTTTGAGCCAGAGAAGCAACGCCCAGGTGCCTCCAGGAGGAGGCCTTCAGAACTGGGGTTGGCCAAGGAGCTCAACAAGCTCAGCTGGGTTCAACTGAGACTTGATAAGCAGCAGCTAGCTAGTGGCAGAGTCCCAAAAAGCATCGGAAGCAGGATTTGTGGTGCCAGCCTGTGGCAAGGCAGTCAGTGCTTGAAAGGCTGTCTCTTGTTAGCATTCTTCCCAACCTCAGGTAGGATTACCCAAGACAGAGAGATGTTAGCCTTCCCCTTCTTGTTCACATTTAATGAATGAATGAATGATATCGAGGGCAACTGCATTATTTCCTCATGAAGCAAAAGGCTCATGAATCATTCATTTCATGCAACACCCTTTTCTGAATACCAACTCTCTATTCTACTTTGGGATTCCACTGGGCCGGGGCCCTGGTGGCAGAGTGGGTTGTGTGAAACCACCAGCCATTCTGAGGGCGACAGAGAAGGCTTTCCACGTCCATAAAGAGTTACAGTCTTGGACATCCAGAGGGGATGCTCCATCCTGTTCTGTAGGGTCGCCGTGAGACCGACTCGACTCAAAGGCGGTGAGAGAAAAATGCAGCTCTGTCAGGGGTTGGGTAAACAGATCAGTAGGACCACCTAAATATGCCCCCTGTAGGAAACCAATTGCTGGAAAGTCCACTCTAAAGGTCAGTGACGTCATATGGGTCAGAGTACAACTGTGTTCCATGCAACTTTCCATGGCTATCCCTCAATGGCAGTAGTAACTGGTCCTGGGAAAAGCAAATCCTGGTCCTTTCTGGGACTTATCCAATGGGAGCGTTCTTCAAGGATGATGAAGTTGAGAGAATGTGTACTCAGAGCTCATGGGAGCCATGGTTTCAGCCTCCAGGGAGGAAATGAGGCCTCTAAGCAGAGAGGAGAGAAAGAATGGATTCCTTTTGAGTCCTTGGTTTGGGTCTAGGTGACCTTGCCTTTCTCTTAAGTCGCTCTTGTAGGGGTAAAGCCTCTCTCTTGCCTAAACTAGTTTGGAGTGAGTTTCCTTTATGTAGACCCAGCCCAGCCCTGATTGTCCAGGCCCTGCCCCCATGAGACCCTCATTCTGTCTCCTGTCCCCTTGAGATCCAATATTGATACTACGCTGGCCATTGATAAGGTTGGTCATAGATACTTCAATAATAATAGGTCAGGGGTGACGTTAAATTGGCAGTCTAGGGAGCCCCTACTAGAATTGGCATCTGAAGGTTCTTTTAGCTAGGAGGCCCATGGGGATGTCCTCCTAGCCAAAAGGAAAGTCTCTGTACACTGGAGATTTGATCTCACTCTGGTTCCTGGCTTCTTGGGAAAGGACTGTGTCTTCTCTCCCAAGGTCACCGGCCTGGCTGCAGGCTATCCCAAACTGCTGTCTTCATAATGATCTGTGGATTCTCTAGGATAGAGCTTTTGTGAGAAATCCTAACTCCCAATTCTAAATTCCAAGTCCCTTTGGGTTCCTTGATGCCTGTTCTCTAGCTGCTTATCAAAACTGGTTCCAACCTATGGAAAAACCTTGCTCCTCAATTCATCTGTTGCCTGAGGTCTGAGGCCTTGGCTTGCTGGAGCCCTGTGGCCTTGTCGGCAGCTTCTAGAGCCTGCTTACATTCCTCTGCTTTCCTGCTACCTTGCTTTCTGTCACTTCTACTGAAGAATGAGGACTCTGGGAAAACACACACACACACACACACACACACACACACACACACAATAGGCTCTGGCTCCTGGCCTTATGTTCTGGAACTGTAAACTTGAGCAAAAATTTCATCTTGTTAAACCTCAGGTTCTTTGTCCATATAAAGGCGGTTTGAGCATGTCTGCTATCATGAGGCCATGATGGGGCAAAGGGCTGAGCTGTGGTGGTCAGCCCCAACCTTAATTACATGTCCTGAGCAGAGAAGGCACAGCTCCTCCCAGGAAGTGTAGAGAGTTCTAGGCAGACAAGACACTTGCCTTGTGAAACCAATACACATGTCTTTTCTAATACACCAGCCTAGGATCTCTTTGCCACTGGAACCTGCTGTTATCTGTTAGAATGTACCTTAAAATATAATCACTACATTAAAATATCATCACTCAGGCCTGCACCCAAGTCAGTACTCAGCAGTTGCAGTGGTTACGGTAGGGTCTGCCCCAGAGCATTGTGGTTTCTAGAGGCTGGTTGACTGTGTTCCTTTATGAGAGTTCAAATATGCCATGTTCTCAGCACTCCAAATCCACTACAGTCATCCTGTTGAATGTCTTCGACAATTTGAGCCAGTCCAGAAGCTTGAGAGAAACCGCTTCGTGTGTTGGGTCTCTACCTCCCCAAACCAATACATGCAACATTTCTCAAGCTGAAAGAACTGAAGGGAAAAATAATCAAACCTCAATGTGCAATATTGAAGGATTCTGTGGGCATAATAAAATGATCTTTAAAAAACAAAAAGAACAACAAAAATAAATTAAAAAGTAAACTCTGTGATTGAGTTGATTTTGGCCCAGCAACCCTATAGCACAGGGTAGAACTTCCCCTGTGGGTTTCTGAGACTGTAACTCTTTATGGGACTAGAAAACGTCAGCTTTCTCCCAAGGAGCTGCTGGTGGTTTGTAGCAACTTACTAAATAGCATACAATCCAATAGTTGTTTGAACAAAAAATAAGATACTGAGCGGTTTAAGATCAGGCAATGTGTGTGTCAGGGTTAAATCCATTCACCATACTTATTAAATTCATTTATTCAATGAACAAATAATCCCAGAATCTGGACTATATGAAGAAGATCACCCATCGGGACTGGAGGAATATTCATGAACAACCTGTGATATGCAAATGACACAGACACCCTTACTGGCTGAATGTGAAGAAGACTTGAAGCACTTAGTGATAAAGATAAAAACTGTAGCCCTCAGCTTGGATTACACCTCAGCACATAGAAAACACATATCCTCACAAATTGGACAGGAAGTAACAACATGGCAAATAGAGAAAAGCTTGAAGTGGTCAAGGATCTCATTTTACTTATACTTACCATCAGTTCTCACGGAAGCCAAGAAATCAAACAACATATTTCATTTGGCAAATCTGCTACAAAAGGCCTCTTTCAAATATTTGAAAGCAAAGACATGCCATTTACAAATACCTCATAACATGCCAAAGCTGGACAATAAATAAGGGAAATAGAATAATTGATGCCTTGGAAATTACAGTGTTGGTTACAAATATTCAAAGTGCGAGGGACTGCCAGAAGAGTAAACAAATCTGTCTGGAAAGAAGTACAACCAGAATATTCCTTGAAAGCAAAGGATGCTTTGTCTCACACAGTGACCAGTCCCCGGAGAAGGATATCATTCTGGGTGTGTTAGTCTGGGCAACTACAGAAACAAATCCATAGAGACTCATGTGTGTGTAAGAGAGTTTTATATCAAAGAAAAATTGCATATTATGAAAACATCCAAGCCCGGTCCAAATCAGAAGTCCAATATTATCCCATCTGCCCAATACCAATTTGTATATTCCCTTCAGACTCACGAAACACATGCTATGACACCAAGTGCAGGAAGATCACAGGCCAGTGGGTGGAAAGTCTTGTGGATCCAGTGGCAGTGGAGGTATCTCAGTGCTGGCAGGAGTCGCTACGTGGCTCCTCCAGCTCCCAGGGCTCTGGCTGCATCAGCATAGCTCCATCAGGCTCACCATCAGGAGTGTCTTGCAGGGCGTAAGTGTGTGTCCTGCCTCCAAATGAGGTCATCAAGCTGTGATGTGATTGACAAGCTAAACTCCACCCCTTCACTCTTAAGTCTCAAATTGACAACAGGTTATGTAACTAGCACACTGGGTAAAGTGGAAGGTCAATAAGAAGAGGAAGACCTCGATGAAATGGATGGACACAGCGACTTCAGCAGTGGGCTCAAACATAGCAACCATCATGAGGATGATGCGGGGCCAGTGGGCATTTTGTTCTGTAATACATGGGGTCCCTAGGAATCAGAACCGACCCCATGGCATCCAACAGCAAAAGCAGCAGCAATCCTCCCAGAGAACTAGTGACACCCAAGAATGGCCACTCCCAGCAAGCATCCCACGGCTAGTTCTCAACCCCCACTCTCAATTCTGTTTTGTACTTCAGATGGTCCCTTCTGCCCTCGAGAGCCTCAAGTTTTAGATGGAGAAAACTGAGAACTTCAGTTTAAGGAATACACAAGGGGGCTTCAAACAGTGTGTAGAAAACAGAATGAAAAGTTGCTGGAATCCTCACCGCAACTTTTAAAATCCCTGTCATATTGGGTACCTACTGCAGAAGGAGCACAGAGTCTGACACCTGGGACACAGAATGATCAAGTCCTGAATGACGATGCAAACGATAATAGTTTCCATGGTAAATACCACAAATGTGTATATATCAAAAAGCACCCTGGAGTACAAATACAGAATATATTTGCAAATGGAGCTTACAATCAATTGACCGTGAGTGGGGCACGATCTATTTGCTTCCTGCTATTCTCTTAACACATTCAGCATGCTTTTACCCTGGGGCCTTGGAACACAGAATTCTCTATGCCTCAATTGCTCTTCCTCCAAATATCTTTTAGCCCATTCTGGCAATATATCCAACCTCTCTATTCAAATTTCGTTGTATCAGAGAGACCTTCCCTTGATCAGCACTCCTCGGCACTGACTCAGTTTTTATTCCATTACCTGGTTTTATCTTTCTTTATTGCACTTATCTCCACTAACATGTTTTATGTTCATCACATAACATGTATTTTCTTTGATCTCTTACCCCTACACACACACACACACACACACACACAACCAAGGAAGCAGGGACCTAGTGTTTTTGTTTGTTTTTAGTTTTGTATCCCCAGCACCTGGAAGAGGGCTTGCCAGAGAGGATGCTCAGCACCTACAGAAATACAGACAAATAAAAAGATGTATGTACTAATATCTTAGATGGCTCAGACTGCATCTCCTCTCAGAAACTGTGCACCATCTGTGTGCGGTGCAGAACAAGCACACAGAGTAGAACGCTGCTGGTGCTTTCATTGAAGCGTGTGCAAGGTGCCAGCACGACGTGGAGGAGAAGGCTATTAATTCCTCCACAGGGGAAGGCAGTAAGCAGTGAGGTGACCTCCCCGAGGCAGTCACACACATCACCCGCATCTTGAAAAGTAAAGTCTGCTAGCCCCCAAGTGGGATGTGAACATGTAGTGGTTTCTGTGGGTCCCCTACTTGTATCCTGCAGACTCACCATCCAGGACCTGGTGCCACCTGCCCACTGCATACACATACAGCTCTCCAAAGTGGCCCAGAACTAGTGCCCCAGGAGGGAGTTTGAAGATCAGTGCCCCAACATCTTTGCGCTGATGCGGGATCACTTGGGTGTATTCTCTGCTGGCGGCCTCCTGTCTCATTCCTCCTCACAGTGTCTCCTCCGTTTCTTTGTGAATCTCCGGCCCAGAGTTGACTTCTGGGAGAACCACCTAAGACTGGCAGCAGCAGCAGGACCATGGCCAAAGATGGAGCAGGAGGGACTAGCCTGTGTCAGGGAGGCTTTCGGGAGATGGAGAGATTAGAGCAAGACTTAAACCCGTGGCCAGATTGTGAGGAGCAGGCATCTACCCACGAGGTTTAATAATAGCAAGATTGTGCTGACGAGCACGTGCAGTGGCAGCATGGAGCCAGCACTGGGGCCCTGTGGTGGTTTGCTCAGGGAGCAAATGAGTTCCCTATCCACAGCCTTGAAACGCTGACTTAGCCTTTCCTCTTCTCCTCGTTCTGCTGGCCGCCTTTGCATTTCTGACGGTCCCTCCTCTCTGCCCTCAGCTGGGAAATCGTGTCTCCGCAGGAGTCAAACCTTGCTCTGGGCGGAGCAGGCCTTGAGGAGGGCCCCTGGGGACAGAGCACCTTGCAGAAATACCACCCGGGGTGCACACTTGTGACAGTGGTGGGTGTGTGCGCCGCAGTGAGGTTGGTCCAGGCCAAGGGAAGGAAGACCCTCACAGGAACTATGCAAAGCCTCGTGGGATCATTTGTTCTTTGGAGTTGCACCTGAGACAAAGATGATTGTCATTTCAACGAAATCTTGACTGAGTGGGCAGTTGTTAGAGATCATTTAGCAGGACCTACTGTAGGGACAATCAATATAAGACTTGCTTCTAAACAGAAATGACAAGAGGAGCAAGTGCTGGGGTGATATAAATCCATTCTCCTGGGGCCATCAATCTTGCAAAGAGAGGGATGCAGAGCCCTGATGATGCAGGTTCTAATGTCTTCCCAATGTGCCCTCCTTAGGTAAGTGGCCGGGGGACCTTTTTGTCTCATCCGGTAGGTGGAGAGGAAATTGAGCTGCCCAGTCATATGAAACTCTTGCTAGAGATTTGGAGAAAGATGAATGGTACTTAAGTAACAAGAAGACCGTGAAATCAAACTATTAAAAAACAATGTCAAGACCAGTCAGCTTCCCTCACCTTCTTTTCCCTGTGGTAAAGCCTCCGAACACGCTGGTGTGTTGACTTTCTCACCACTCTCCTACGTGACCTAGCAGGGCTCCTTTCAATGGGAGATGCTGCCTCTGAAAGGGGATGAAGGGAAAGGAGAGACCTCTACACAACCCCCACCCCCTATTGGTTGGCCAATTACTATCCAGCCTTGGCAGACAAAGCTGGGATTCTTAGAGCTGAGATTGCCCAGATTACTGACAGGTATGCTGTGTTAGTGCCGGGTGACTAGAAAAATAAATCCAGCGACGTTATATCAAGAAAGAACTTTATGTCAAAGAGAAATTATAGATTAAGGACATGTCCCAGCCCAGTCCAGATCAAGTCCATAAGTCTGATATTAACCCATAAGTACTAGTTCATAAATTCCTCTTTAGACTCCCACAGCACATGCAATGATGCAAAATGCAGGAAGATCACAAGCCAGTGGGTACAAAGTCTTGTGGCTCCAGTGGCAGTAGAAGCATTTCGAGGGCTCTCGCAGGTCTCAGTGGAGCTCCACATGGCTTGTCAACAGGAAGGTGAGGGCAGAGAGAGTGTGGACCGCCTGCGGGGAGCCATTTATCTCAGTCGCCCTCCAATCAAGCTGTGAACTGAATGACAGGCTAACCTCCACCCCTTCACTCTTAATGCCCTCAAGTTGACATGAGATGATGCAACTACCACAGATGCTGAGGAAAGTCTCACTACCCTAAAACCAGCGGTCATGGAGTTGATTCCTACTCATGTTGTGTGTCAGAGTGGACTTATGCTCCCTCCACAAGATTTTCCGTGACTTCTTTCTTAGGAAGGAGATGTCCAAGCTGTTCTTTGGAAGCACTTCGAGGTGAGCTCGACCGGCCAACTCTTTGCCCATCACTTGAGCCCATGGACTAGTTTGCACGACAAAGGCCCTCTACACTCTCACTAGGCCCACTTTGTCCTGATTTTTGAAATATTCTTTTCTTGAATGCAAACTCGTTGTCACTTTCTCTAGTACTGCACACCAGAATTGAAATCAGGATGGACTTGGATAGATTTTTGTCCCGTGCCACACAGTGCCTTTAAAGTTAGTGGTGTGTGTGTGTGTGGGGGGTGGGGGGGTGGGGGTGGATACCACTTAGGGTCACGTAAGTGTCTCCTTCTGCCTCAAAGGCTCTCTTTTCAATTAAGTAGGTTTTTTTAATGAAAAAAATCATTTTAAATATGCAAAAAATAATTTAAAATTTTGGTGAAATCTACTTGTGAAAGACGAAATCAAACGCTTTGTTAAAGGCTGATGTCCACTTTGACCAACAGTCTCCACAACACTCCCTTCCCACTCCCAACAACTATTGCACCCAACAACACACTCTACCACACTGCCAACAACTATTGCAGGGGAGATGTGTGTCTCTAGTTTGTTTATTTTTCCCCCACTTAATTTGTATGCCTGCTATGTATTTATGCCCCTACAGAAAATATAAAGAAGATGGTTTTAAATTCAATGAAGACATTCCTGCTTGCCCTGTGATTTCACAAATTGTTTTGCCCATTTGATACAGTCTTTAAGCCTCTTTGGGTTGGTAGGGTTGGACTTAGGGCCACTACGTCATGTAGTTGGGCAAGAGGCATGCGCAAGTGGGATCTGAAACCCAGCCCATTTCCATAGCTCAGCCCAGAGGAAGAGGGAGTGATTTCTAGTTGGTGCACAGAGAAGCAGCATGTTTTTCTAACTATGGTGGTCATGGATGGGTTTTCAATATCTATTTAGGTTTTTTTGTACTATTCTATGAGGAACCCTGGTGACATAGGGGTTATGCGTTGGACTGCGATCCACATGGTCAACATTTCAAAACCACCAGCAGCTCCCTGGGAGAAAGACTGGGCTTTCTATTCCTGTAAACAGTTACGGTCTTAGAAACCCACAGGGGTTGCTGTGAGTCAACATGGACTTAATGGCAGTGAGTGGAGTTTGGTTTTATTTTATAACCCATGGCGATCACGTCCATTGATACTTCACTACCCCAGAGGACAGAGAAGAAGTGCCTCCTACTCTCCAAGGCTGTACATCGTTACAGAAGCAGCCCATCTCCCTCAGAGTGGTAGGTGGGTCTAAACTGCTGACCAAGCAATGTGCCACCATGCTATGGAATCAAAGTATGAATTTATTGGATTTCATTTATCTATACGTACAGTTGGACGGTTTTTGAAAAAACATCTTGTTGCCATTTAGTTCATACATATCATACAATTCAATAGTTCAATTGTCTTAAAAGGAGTTGTGTGATCATCAACGTAATCAGTTTTAGTACATTTCCTTCTTTCTTGTACTCCTTGTTATTCGTTCCCCACTTCCTCTCTGCCTCTGCTGCCATGCCCTTCAGAGACTATTAATCTAGTGACGGTCGACAGATTTACTTTCCTGAATTTCACATACAGAAAAACATACAGAACAGAAACAGCCACAAAAAAGGGAAAAGGTCCAACAATAGCAAAAAGAAACAAAGGAAAACGGCAGTGAAAAGAAAGCAGAAAATATAAAAAAGAGAGCAAACTTAAAATGGTTCAAAATGGAGATCAAGTGATAAAATGTTCAATTTTGATCTATCTACATCAGCAGTAATTTACTTTCCAATCCACTCTGTCTGATGGGAAGGCAGTTCATGTCTCCGGACTATGTTCAGAAGCGATTCCCTGAAGGCCTACTCCGTGTGGGAACGCTGAAAATGAATTTTGAGTTTCCACTGCCATCTATAGCCATCTGTAAACTGTAAACCCTTAATACCATTCCCTCCTCTAGTCTTGCATTTCATTATTTATAATCTTTGGATCACACAAGCTGGTGTGATTCTTCTGTGTGGCTTTAGCTGACACCTCACTTCGATGTCTGCTTGTTTTAAGACAAGTCTTTAAGACTCCAGATGCTATTCTTTCTGATAGCCAGGCACCATCTGATTTCCTTATCATACTTAGCTATAACACCCATATCTTCAGTGATCTCTTATGAGGGCAAATATCAAGTAGGGCCATGTCATAAGAACCAATTGTTCTTAGATTAGGGCTATGACTAAGTGGGAGCTCAAAATCCATTCATATATCTTTGGTTTATCTATGTCCCTGGCTCACTTTCGAGACATAATTATCATTTTTATGGAGGAACATTATAAATCATCCCCATAGGGCATATTGTAATTCTTATTCCTAGTATCATTAATTTAATCAGTGGTATAGAATTTAAAATACTGTTGAGGAAAGGAAAGAATACATGCATAGAACAGCTTTTTAGATAAAAATATATGGGTTTTTGACTTGTACAGATTAAAAACACAAGTGACTAGACACCATTTACACAAACAATGAAGGTTGGAAATAGGGTAAAACTTTCAATATGAAGACAAAATGGGTGCATAAGCAAATATGGTGAAGAAAGCTGATCGTGCCCAGCTATTAAAAGATCTAGCACTTGGGATCTTAAAGGCTGAAGTTAAACAAGTGGCCATCTTGCAGGGAAGCAACAACGTCTACATGGAAGAAGCCCTCCAGCTTTTGTGATCATGAGGTGTCAATGGGAACAGGTATCAGAAGTTCAAAAGCAAGCAATCAAATGGACATGAAGGAGCGTGGACAAAGTGGAGACCTAAAACCCACCTGTAAGATAACTGGGCAGTCCCTTCCAGTAGGACCACATGGAAGGTAGCCCTGAGGAAGCACATAATTATCCTGTAATTTAATATTTCTTCCTCTTACTATTAGGGTTTTTGTTTCACCTCATTGATCTTGTTAGACCTACGTATGTTCATTTATATAATTAAGATAGTTCGATGCATGAAAGCCAAGATAGAAAACCCTTCAGAAACAGCAACAGGAATAAAGATTCCCTGAAGGTACAGGAAGGGTGGGTGAATGGTGGTGGTGGTGGTGGTGGTGCATGGGGGGAGTTGATAGCAATGATAACTGTATAACCCCACTCGAGGGGAATAAACAACAGAATTGTAGGTGAACAGATACATTGGATGGTGTAAGAATGGCAACAATAATAATAATAACATATAATAATAAGGATTCCTAAGGGTTAGGGTCGGGGAAGAAGGGGATAAACGGAGCTGATGTCAAGGAGTTGAAGAAGAAAGAACAGGTGTTGAAACTGATGGTGGCAGCAATTGTACAATTATGCTTGATCTAATTGAATTATGGATTGTTATAATATCTGTAAGAGCTCCCAATAATAAATAAAAATAAATAAAACAAAGAAACCCTTTCAATAACATTCATTCCCAAAGGCAGACCAGGCCTGCTAGACTAAGACGTGTCATAAAAAAACATAGAGAGCATGCAAATAGAAAACACACCGCAGTCCCCAGCCACAATTCATTGGGCCCCACAAAGCAAGAGATTGGAACCAAAGTCCAACAGCCTTCAAATTCATAATCTTAGAATAACAGTCTGCTGCTTCTCACACAAGGGTGTTTCAGCCTAAAGTCCAAGGGAGTGTTTCAGTTCCTTACATCTGCTACAGGTGAGTTTAAGGTACAGTCCACCTCGCTTAGTGGGATTTCCAAATCAGATCCTTCTGATGTGGTCTATGAAGAATGTTGTGTGCATCGAAAGGACAAAATCTAAAGTCTTTGTTGTCTAGAGTACACAGCCTGGAGTACACAAGGACCAAATAGAAACTACATCAAAAGTGCCCAATTAGGAACATAATGGACCCCATAAGGGTCTATATAAATAGTGCTAAGCATTTTTTCCCAATGACAGGTACCCAACCTGGTTTACCCACCAAGAGAAGTGTAAATTGCCTTCTGGAAGACAGACTTCCCTCCCCACCATCTCTTGATTTGGACTTCCATTAAGGTTCATTACTTACCCTTGTAGGGGTGTCTGTTGACTTGAGGTGACCAGTGGTATAGGACCGTAACTGATTGGTCTTCTCCCTCTGACCCCCCCTCCCCCATGAGAAACAGACCTCATCGAAGTGGTTTTTAAGATGTACAAATAAAGGGGGTGATATATGGTTCATGAGCACTACAGGCTCACTACCTCATTGCTTGGGAGACTGGATTAAAAGAGTAATTGATCCAAGAACTGCCTATGTATGGTTGGACATTTAAGGAGCCCTGGTGGTGCTGTGGGATAGATGTTGAGCTGGTAACCATAAGGTCGGTGGTTCAAACCCACCAGCAGTTCCTTAGAAGAAAGATGAGACTCTGCTCCTGTGCAGATTTATAGTATCTGAGACCCTATAAAGGGTTGCTACGAATCACAAGGGAGAAAGACAGGGCTTTCGACTCCTGTAAACAATTACAGTCTCAGAAACTCACTGGGGCAGTTGTACACATGGGGTCCCTATGAGTCCGTGGGAGTGAGTGAATGAGTGATGAATCAGGGATTGACTCCATGGCAGTGGACTTGGTTTATAGTCGATCATTTAAGTTGTTGTTAATTTCTCATGATTGTAGGCAATATTGCAAGGAGCATCTTTGAATGTTTTTTCCAGAGAAGTAGTAGGATAAGCTGGTGGCATAGTGGTTGTGTTAGTCCAGGTAGACTGCAGAAATAAATTCATAGACACAGGTGTATAAGGAAAAGGTTTATATACAAGAGCAATTGAACATTGAGAAAACATCCCAGCCCAGTCCAGTCCAAGGCCATAAGTCCAATATTATCCCATATGTCTGATACCAATCTATAAAGTCCTCTTCAGACTCACGAAATACATGCAATGATGCCGAATGCAGGAGGATCACAGGCCAGTGGGTTGGAATTCTTGCAGATTCTTGGCATTGTAAGCATCTCAGCACTGGTAGGGGTCGCATGTGGTTTCTCCGGCTCCAGAGGTCTAGTTGCATCAGGCCAGATCCATGTGGCTTCTCCAGCTCCCAGGGAGTAGCACCATGTGTCTTGTCAGTAGAGTGTTTGCAAGGGAGCGAGTCAAGAGAGAGAGAAGTGTCTCCCGCCGCCAAGGAAGAAAGACAGGAGTTCCCAGAATTCTCAGGAGAAGGCCAGGCCCACACAGAGACCTCATTGGTTATATCTTGATTTACAGGCCAGACTCCACCCCCTCACTGGTAATCCTTTCAAATTGACACCAGATTATGTAACTACCACATTCCTGTCAGCACCAACTACTGTCGTAGTGGAGTTGAAATGCTTTCATCTGAGTGCACACAGTCAGACGTGAGTCATTTAATCAGACCATGTGGCGGGATAGACTTTTCTTACCCCTATAAAGGATATCAGAGTTGTTTCTGTGATTTCATGGGTGGGCATGGTACTGGTGCTGGAGGAGGGACCTTTTGGTGTGTACACACGCTCAGCCAGCTCGCGAGCTTGTCTTGAATGACTCAGATCCAAGCACACCTCTACACTCCCTCCCTTCTTGTTGTCAGGCCACGCTTTCCCTATTCACTCAGCAAAAGCATGTGGCGCATCTTCATCTTGCCCTGCTCCCTGGCCACTTTTGCAAGGCACAAGCATGGAAGGTGGAGATGGCCCGGGCTGGTTAGAACACTGCTCGTGGGAGCCGCTAACTCTCATGTTTAGTCCAGTGTTGTCTCACAGAACTGTCCATTAGAATAACAGAACTATACCAAACTCACTGCCATCGAGTCAGTGCTGACTCATGGTGACCCTATAGGACAGGGTGGAACTGCCCCTGTGGCTTTCCAAGACTGTAACTCTTTACCGGAGTACAAAGTCTCATCTTTCTCCCTCAGACAGGCTGGTGGTTTTGAACGGCTGACCTTGTATCTTCCACGAAGATGGAGCTGCTAAAAAAAAAATCTATATAATACCAAAAACTACAAATATCTTTGGTCCACTTCTTAGTGTGTGTGTGTGTGTGTGTGTGTGTGTGTGTGTGTGTGTGTGAGAGAGAGAGAGAGAGAGAGAGAGAGAGAGATTTGGGATCCCTTGCTAATGAATTATGGATGTCAGCAAACAATGCAATGGGGAAGGATCTCTGGTAGACGCCCGAAACCCCAGTCCTTCCGATGATCTCTTTGAAGTTTCAACATCTTCAACTGTAAATGGGTAGCAGGAACACCTACTTTGAGGATCTTTTTCTAGACCAAAGGAGGTAGCGTGTGTTGACCCTGACACAGGACCTGGCCCGTCATAGTAGGTGTTCAGTCAGAGACATGCCTTTCTCCTGGCTGGCGGGTGCAGAGCCCATGTTTCTGTGAAGAGCAGCACAGTGCTCCTCAACCTTCCTCCTGCCTCCACCCTTTCATACAGCTCCTCATATGTGGCGACCCCCAACCATACAACTATTTTCGTTGCTACTTCATAACTGTCATTTTGCTACTGTTATGAATCCGGTGACCCTTGTGAAAGGGTCCTTTGACCCTCAAACGGGTCTCGACCCCCAGGTTGAGAACCGCTGAGCTAAAGAAACCCTTCCTCCTGCAAAGGCTTCTAGCTCCTAGACACGGATTCACCCAGGCCAACTGCCCACCTTCATGGATGTCGTGAGCCCATCACTCTCATTCTGGAAACTTTCTTAGGGTGGGAATTTTCTGCCCTCCTTCCCTCCTCCCCCACCCCCACTGCCTACGTAGACAGTTGCTGGAACCTAGTAGGTGATCTGTAAATAGCTGTGGGTGTGTTCATCGCCCCAAGTCGTCACCGCCGTTGTTGTTCATTGCCGCCGAGTTGATCGCAGCTCACACCGACTCCAGGTGTGCCGGGCAGAACTGCTCAAAGGGTTTTCAGGCTGTGGTCTTCTGGAAGGGGATGGCCAACTCTTCCTTCCGAGGCACTTCTGGGTAGGTTTAAAGTGCCACCCAGCGACTCCTCCTGAGTTACTGTGGATGATAGAGATCCGGGAGCCTGGCTCTCTCCATCTCCAGCTCTGCCTCGCCAGGAAAAAGCAAGGAATCTGGCGCAGCAAGCGAGGGTTTGAGCCTCACCTTTGCTCAGAGCTGGGATCTGGGTGACGTCCTGGCTCCTCTAGAGCTCCTGGCTTCCTCGTCTGCCCCAAGGTTCCCTAGGATATGTCACCTGAAGCCATAGAAGCTGGGGTGACTGGGCAAGCGCCGAGGCTGGACACGGGCTTCAAGCACACATTGCTCCTCATACACGTGGCTTTGTGAAGGCCAGTCACTCACTCTCCCCACCCCACCCTCTCCCCCCACCCAATGCGTCCTCCTCATCCTCCTCGCCTCACCGCAGGAGGCTTGCAGTTGGCTTTCTGTGACTGCTTCCCATCCCTCGCCCAGCAAGCACTCCAGAAGCAGTCAAAGCAAGAAAAACACGGGGACCCAGCCAGCAAATCCAGAGCAAAGGAGGGCTCTTTCATCCACTGTTTCCTCTCATCAGAAAACAGAGTGTGACAGGAATCACCTTGACATAAGCATAATAGAGGGGAGCAGAAGAGCTCTGTAGTAAGCTGTCTCATAGCTTGAGGGATCCCCGGTGGTGTGGTGGTTAAAGCACTTAGCACCTAGCCACAACGTCTGCAGTTCCTGCCCACCGGCCCCTGGGTGGCCCTCTGCTTTCTTGTAGATTGATAGCGTTGGAGCCCAGTGGGGGCAGTTCTGCTCTGTCCTGCAGGGTTACTATGAGTTGAATGAACTGGACAGTCCTAAGTTTAATAACTTGATGAAACGGAGGTAACTTTATTTTGACTCAGTGAGTGTGTGAATACGATCCGTGCATTTTAGTGGCCTGTAAGACTTGGCCCCTGACCTAAGAGAGTTCACAGCAGAGGGGAGGAGATTAACAGGAAGAACCTGGGCAAATTACAATCTAGTAAATTTAGGGGCCAGCTGACTTTATCTTTGTCATCCTGTATCCTTACTGTCCAGAGTGATGCTGGCAGGGAGTTGGTGTTGCTTAATGGCTTGTTGAGCAGATGAGCGAATGAATGAGCAGAGGATGTTTGGGGCTCACAGGAGGGGGTTTCTCAATCTAGCATTGAGAGGCGAGGCAAAGCTTCCTGGAAGACATGAAAAAGAGGCTGGAAATATTAAAAAGAAAGAGAGGTTTTCAAGAGAGAGGGAGCAGGTGGGAAGTAGAAGAAAGAGGGCCAGGTTTTACAGGCCGAAGGAGGATGAGGACCTTGGTCGGCATAACCATGTGAAGTGACCGTCTTTACGAAGAACAACAGAAATGGCATGTAGTTCCATCCAATACTTAAAACATCAGCAAATAGGGGCAAGATCCCATGGGCCCTACTCAGCCATGCCAAGACATTTAATTTTATTTAGATTCAAGAGGCACCAAACTTCCTTCTCCCCTCGCCACCCCACTTCCTACAATAAAACTAGGTTTTTTGGGATGGCTATATAACTACTAATAGATGTTATTGTTGGAAATTTAGATGATAACACAATGTAAAGAAAAAGAATTGCCGTCTTTAATGTTACCACCTAGATAACCAGAGCCAATGATCTGGTGAGACGTTTCCAGACTTCTGTTTGGGTTTTGGTCAAGTCTACGCATAGTCCTTCACAGACCATAGATGCCATGTGTTTGGCTCCCAAGAAGGTCTTCCTTTCCTGAAATTGGTGCCTTGAAGCCACCTTTTGCTTCCCTTTGGAATCTGTGTATTATAGGGCATGTCTGGCCTTTCTTACAAGAGTAGGCACAATTGGCATTTGTCATGCAGTGAGCCAAGTTCTGCAGCTCTGAAAAAATGGGGTGGGTTCCAAACAGTTATTCTCTCCCTCTGTTTATGGTGAGCTTCCATGAAAAGTATACAGATGGCCATGAGGTCAAGAGTGGAGAGTGGATTCTGTCCATTAGGCAGCTCCTGCACCTCTCCTGATCTGGGCTTACTGTAGCCCCCCTTTCTCCAGTCTCCTTTCTCCTTATTCCAGCCTGACTTCTTTTCTTGATGGGAGAACTCCTTGCCATCCAGCACATCCCTTCCAACCCAGTAAATGTGGTCCTGATGGTGCTCAGTGTTGGCCAGGGAGAGGCAGACATATGGTGGCTTTGATCCTTTACTAGTCTACTGAGCAACAAACCCATTCTACCTCTGCTGCCATATTGCTCTTGGGGACTGACTTCATCTATTGGACCTTCCCTGTTTCAATGTGAACTAGAGATTCCTTACATATTTGCCTTCTTCAAACCTCCCCTCCACCCTAGTTTTGTGGCTTTCAATGAGTTCTTCTAACTTTTATCATACTAGAGAGGGATTTTCTTTCTAATCACAGTCTTTTTTGTCTAGGCTCATTCACCTAATGGCAGTGACAAACAGAAGGATGATCTCATATCATCTGGCCTGGCTCTCTTTTCTCAGCACCTTCCCCTCCATTGTATCCTGCCGTATAGCCAGCACCTTCTTTCCTGATACCCCAGGAGTACAGGCATCTGAGGGTTAAGGCCTCACCTCCCAGTTCTAGTGGGTTTCTTTGCAGTTCTCTCAGTTGTCACGTGTCCCTGTTTTATTGTTATTTCTGGACTCCATCTCATCCCCATTATGTCAATAGAAAGAAATTAGGGAATCCATCTGGTGAGACAATTAGAACTCCAGCCTTGTCGATGCCACTTTGTTTATTGTGCTCGTCTCTACTGTTTATCATAATGATCAGTCCAGCCTCATGATCAAAGACCTTTTTTCATCCTCACTTGATGTAATAATAACAGCCAACCAAAATAATAATGAAAACACCTCCGCCATTAACAGCTGACGTGTACTGTGTGCTTACCAGGCCCCAGGCTTTGTTCCATGCGCTTCACAGACAGAATCTCCTTTACCTCCAGTAACAGTTCTTGCTACAGATGAGAAACCAACCGTAGCTGCAGAAAGTTCAAATGAGTTACTGAAGCACTAGAGGCAACATTTGAACCCAACCAGTATCCAAGAGGAAGAGCCACTGGAATCCACTGGGCTGTGTTTAGAAATGATGTCTGCATACCCCTTTGGTCCACTGCCCAAAGCATCCACACAGCCTTGAGCTTCCAGATATTGTTACTGAAGCACTGTTCGGCTGGAGGGCCTGTGTGATTTCTTGAGACTGCAACTATCTCCAGTTC
Organism: Echinops telfairi; assembly: GCF_000313985.2. NCBI lineage: Eukaryota > Metazoa > Chordata > Mammalia > Afrosoricida > Tenrecidae > Echinops > Echinops telfairi. Next base: position 15,285,181 of record NW_022108124.1, on the reverse strand, counting down.
AGTCAGGGTTTGCCACCAACTGGGTTTACATGCTAAGTCCACAAGGGAGAAGCATACCAGCCTGTGAGATCCAAAGATGATAAACAACAAAATCCACATATGAAGGAGGGAAAGCTATTAGAGCTTAAATTGTGAGCACCCATTTGGCAGAAGGCTATGGATGACAGTGGGTCCCACTGGTATGCTTCTCCCTTTGGACTTAGTTGATGCCTCACTTACAAGCCTTTACCACCCCTAGACACTATTCCAGTTGATAGCCGGGCACAATCTCTTGTCTGTAGTCTTAACAGAAGCAGATTGCGAGGCCTTCCCTTCCATGGACCTGCTGGATTTCATTTTACTTCAATCCACATTCAATCCTCATGGAAGCAGCAGGTGAGAGATCAAATACCGGGTTGCATTGGGCCAGTCTCCTTCCAAAGATCTCTAACCTCTTCAGAAGCAAAGATCTATCTCACTTTAAGGACTAAGGTGTGCCTGACCTCAAGCCATGAGCTTTCCAGTTAGCCTACGTGCAGGTGAACCCTGGACGGTGAATAAGAAAGAGCGAAGGAGAATTGAATATACTACCCATCAGAAGAGGAAGCCACTCAAGGAGATGAATTGGCACTGTGGCAGCAACAATGGGCTCAAGCTCAGCGAAGCTTGTCAGGACAGAGCAGGGGCAGGCAGTGTTTTCCCTTGGGCATAGTGCCACCCTGAGAAAGAACCAACTTTATGGCACCTAACAACAACACTGCTGCTTAATAATCAAACATAGCCTGTTTGCACCACTCGGGACCATACATGATCAAACAGAAACTACCCTCTCCTCCCTCCCTGTGCACTACTGCAAGATAACACGCACCCGTCTGGTGTGTTTGTCTCCTGAGCCTTTCCCCTGTAAATGCATAAAACACTCTGAAAGTAATTTTGTACATCCCTGAAGTCATCCTGTATTCATCTGTCTGGGCCTTGCATCTTTCACTTGATTCTCTCATGAACCTCCTTCAATGCTTCAAGGATACATAGTAGCTTAACATAGCTAACCCTTCTTGCATTGTTAAACAGGTATGTAGCTTCTACCGGAAATAAAAATATGTGTTTCTCATAGGATTGCCTCGTACACGTGTCTTTGTGGATATGGGCAAAAGCTAGGTACTAGTGTTCTCAGTGCTGAGTTTTCTAATTTTTCTAGAACAGACATGCATTGTTTAGATGATGAAACATATTCTCCAACGTAGGAAAAGATTCCACTAGACAGCTCCCCAAACCCCAAAGCCACTTAGTTGGCCTCGGTCGTTTCTCAGGATAAACGGGCTATTCACTAGCATCGTCTTGTAAATAAATACCATATTTCTGGGCTGCACAGAGGAAGATCAGCAGACAGAAGTCAGCACCCCCTTGAGGGGGCTGGCTGTGGTTGCCAAAGTCGTGGTGGGGTTGGGTGGACTGTCCTTAGAGGGCTCCAGCTGTCCAGTTTCCACAGACCAGTGACCTGAAGGGCTTTTCTTAGTGGTTGGCAGTTCATTTCAACAACTCAGAGTGTGTGTGTGTGTGTGTGTGTGTGTGTGTGTGTGTGTCCCCCATGCCCTGAAATCATAACCAGCCCTGTCAGTATAGACTCATAGCATTTCATCATGGGTCTTCTGAGGCAGCCAAACCTGAAACGAGGTACTTCCTGGTGTCCCTGGATTTACATAGTCAATGGATTCCTCACCCACCGCCCCTCCTCCTCCAAAAAGAGCCAACTGAATGGCTGGAAGCTGATTCATCATTGACATGCCCCAGAAACTTGGGCTACAAAAAGGAAGCTTGCACTGAACCCTTTTGGACAGCAAAGAATCAGTTTCAGAAAGCAAAAACAGAACAAAACAAAGAATGGACTCCCAGTTTGACTTGGGCTCATGGCATTCTGTGAGTGAGGTGACACCGAAGGCGAAGGCCGAGAAAGTGCAGCCGAAGGCAGGGAGGGACAAGGACATCCATGTGCTTGGTGAATGTTCCCGATTCCTACTTGAATGTAAACCTTTTCCTTAAACAAAGCAAGAGGGTAGCACACCCAAAGGAAGGAGGAAAATCAGAGCTTTAATTGTGCACCCCTGGTCTGCAGAGGCTAGGGATGACAGTCGAAGGCCAAAATCCATTTGGAGTGGCTCCACATGGATGAAGTCTCTGGGGAATGCCCTGTGGCCGTAGTCAAGGGAGGTGAACAGCCTGTCATTCAGAGAGCACTGTAAAATCGATTATGGCAAATGTAGTCAGGAGCCCTGATGGCATAGTGGTTATGAGTTCGGATGTGATCTGCATGGTCAGCAGTTCAAAACCACCAGCAGCTCCTCAAGAGAAAGACTGGGTTTTCTATATCCATAAACAGTTACAGTCTTGGAAACCCACAAGGGGCTGTTATGGGACGGTTCTGACACGATGGCAGTGAGTTTGTTTGGGGTTGGATTCATTTGATAGTTTTTCACATATTCTGTTTTTTCTTTGATTGCGGTTTTTCTATGTTTGGTCTAGTCATTGTTGTTGGGTGTTTTCATTTGTTGCTTTGCATGGTGTTTGGTCTGGTTTTCTGTATATGAAATCCAAGATAGATACATGTATAGAGGCAGTAACTTGACAGGGGTCAGGCAGGGGAGGATGAGCGGAAATGGGGAACTAACAACAGTGAGCATGAGAAGAAAATATTCTGAAATTGATTTTGGTTGACGATCGCACCTATCTTCTTAATACGATCCAACAATTAAATTATATGATATGTGAAGTACAGGCCGAAACAACAATTTCTTTCTTTTTTTTTTTACCATGATGGGAGGACCCAGAGTCTCCGATGGAGTCGTGGCTGCTGTGACAAGGTGATCGCTAACTGAATTAAACGGGCAGCATTTGAGTCAGCTGGGATGAGGCGAGG
>NW_022108124.1:15270176-15282188 GCF_000313985.2 Echinops telfairi | reverse complement strand
CCCGTAGCACAAGCAACCACACACTTTGCTGCTGACCCACAGGGTGCTGGTTCAATTCCCCACCAAGACACCTTGGAGGGAAGGTCTGCCAAGCAGCTTCAGAAAGACCGCAGCTAGGGCGAGTAAGCACTCTAATCACATGTTGACTTTGCACACAGAAGGTCCCAGGTCCCAGGTGCCAATGGCCTCTAGGAAGGGTTCGTGGACTCCTCTGTAAGCTTGGATCCCGGGGATTTTCTGGAGGTGCAAGGGGCTGCTGGCCCCTGATGGTTGGGAGCTCCTCCTGGGCTCAAGTCCCGGCGCTCTGAGTCTTCCCGTCTTTCTCTTCCTTTGGCTATTTGGGAATCAAATGCCAACAAGTTTTCTCAGTTTTCAGATCCACGTTGCCTTTGGTACTTTAAGGTACCAGCACTGAGAAGTGGACGGTGAGTGTGGGAGCGCCACCTCGCTTGGTTCCTTCTGGAACCTGCGAATGAATAGACGGTGTGTCACACAGTTCGTTCTTATTCTCACTCGCCTTCAGCTCCAGCCCTTCGCCCACAGGGGTGCATTCCCCCTGGACCCACCAGACCTGCGCCTAGAACCTCTCCCCCTTTGTGGACAGAGGCTGAGAAACTTGTTGTGGGGCCCTTGGCTGAGATTCCGATGGCGCTTCAGTGGGAGGTAAAAGTCAAGGTCATTGTGCATTCCCTTGGCTGCTCCTTGCCCATCCCTTCCAATAATGCTGCTGGAACCCTTCTGTGTAATTAGTGAGGGGAGTAATTAATATGTGAGAGGAGTCCTTCTAACAGATCTGAGCGAATATGCCCTCTTAAATATGGGGGGTGGGGGTGGGGAGAGGCAGAACCATACAGGTTCTAACATGTGCAGCCCGACACATCCATTCAGAACAGTGAACTCTGCATCCCCAGCCTCGTACATTTACGTGCTTGTTGGGTGGATCCAGCCCCCACCCCCCACCCCCCAGGAAAGAAATGTGTCGGGAGGGTTTTGAGCATGGGAGAAGGCAGATGGAGAGAGTTGAGGAAACAGATTGGAGTTGTACTTTTTGTAAGCACCTCTTTGGAAAACACACCAGGCCCGCTGGTGACGAACCGATTCTGACTCAGAAGCCTCCTCTAGGACAGAGTAGAGCTGCCTCATAGGTTTCTGGGGTGGTCAGTCTTTAGACCACTTCATCTTTCTCCTGTCGAGTGGCTGGAGTGTTTTAAACACTGACCTTGTCGTTAGCAACCCAGTGCAGTGACCAGGCTTTAAGCGATAGGGCTGCTTGCCTCTTTGGAAGGTAGAGGCTCATTGGTTAGTCAGGCTGAGAGTGGAAGGCTGAAGGAAACTCATGTCCACAAAGTGCACACAGGGTGCCAAGGGCCAAGATCTGTGTCCTTTAGTACCCCCCCACACACACCCCTGCCCCCAGGCCGGTGTTCAGAGAGTGGTGCCGTGGTCCGCAGCATGCCACACTGTTAGGAATTGGGACTCATCTATGTCCTGTTCTCAAAGATAAAAGGAAAAACTCTTTTTTCCCCCCTTATCATTTTATTGGAGGTGCTTACAGATCTTATAGCCATCCATCATTCAATTGTATCAAGCACACTTGTACATATGTTGCCATCAACATTTCCAAAACATTTACTTTCTACTTGAGCCCTTGGTATCAGTTCCTTTTTCTCCCCTTCCTCCCCACCCCCCCTCACCCTCGTGAATCCTTGATCGATTCTATACTATTATTGTTGTTTCGTGTCTTGCATCGTCCGTTGTCTCCCTTCACCCACATTTCTGTTATTCTTCCCCCCTGGGGTGGGGGTTATATATCTAACCTTGGGATCAGTTTGCCCTTTCTCCCCCTTTACCTCTCCCCCTACCCTCATGGCTTCTCCCACTACTGTTCTTGGGGGTTTTATCTGTCTTGGATTCCATGTGACCAGCTCTTATCTGTACCAATGTGTGTTCTCTGGTCTAGCCAGATTTGTAAGGTAGAACTGGGTCATGGTAGTGCGGGGGTGAAGGGTGGTGGGTGGGGGCAGTGCTCAGGAACTAGAGGAATGTTGTCTGTTTCTCTAGTGCTATGCTGCACTCTGGCAGAATCATCCCTTCCTTGTAACCCTTCTGTGGGGGGATGTCCAGTTGTCTACAGATGGGCTTTGGGCCTCCACTCTGACTCCCCTCATTTGCATTGATATATTTGTTTGTTTGGGATCTTTTGATATCTGATAACCTGATCCTGCCCATACTTCGTGATCACACAGGCTGGTATGCTTCTTCCATGTGGGCTTATTTGTTTCCCTGCTAGATAACTGCTTGTTTAACTTCAACCCTTTAAGACCTCAGACACTATATCTTTTGATAGCCTGGCACCATCCGCTTTCTTCACCACATTTGCTTATGTACCCATTTTGTCTTCAGTGATTTTGTTGGGAAGGTCAGTATCACAGAGTGCTAGGTTATTAGAACAAAGTGTTCTTGTGTTTAGGGAGGCCTTGAATAGAGACCCAAAGTCCATCTTCTATCTTAATACTTAACATATAAATATATGTACACTGACCAATATCCCTATCCTTACAAATTAATATAGTTACATATACACATTTGTATACTTATACTTCTATAAATAGCTTTTGCTTCCTAGTTCTTTCCTCTATTTCCTTTCACCTTCCTCCTGTCCCACTAGCATGCTCACCCTCCACTCGGCAGTCAGTCATTCCTCTCAGATACGTTGTACTTCATCAGACTTCAGGCATTCTACACCCTCCTTGCCATTGAGTCTAGGCCCCGTATTGTCCCCTTGTCCCTGAGTTTGTTGGCTCCCCACTCTCTTTCCCTGTCCCCTCCTCTCCTGTGTCCCCCATCGCCACCCCCACCTCACCCCCCAGAACCACCATTCCCGTTGTTTTCTCCTCTGGATTGTTTATTAAAGGAAAAGCTCTTATTGCAACCTGAAACTCTCTTGTCCCTCAACTCCTTATTGTCCATCACTTCCTACCAGTCTACCCAGGAAATGTTGGCACGATAAACTTTCCAGAACCCATGCCCTCCACCCCGGGCGCAGCCTGCGTCCATGGAGTCCTTCACCTGTGAGTGGGCATGTGCTCCCCTTTCAAGAGCCAGCTCAGCTGCTGACCTGAATGTGCTCTGCGGTCTCTTCCAGGCTGTGTGGTGGGAAGGGCCTTTATTGTTGGAAGTGACAACTCTATTATAAATACGTTACTAATGAGTTTTATAAGCTTCAGACTCCCAGGAGTCAAAAGACTGCCCCCTTGTCCCAAACCAAATCTGCTCCTCCACTTTTACAGATCCTTCTGACTCAGCCAACGTTCACTCGGGTGGCTGCCCAAGCAGGCCCTGGGTCTCAGCTCGGATGTTTTTTTCCTCTCACTCTCTGGTACCCAGCTAGTCAAGGCCTGCATATTTCTCATCTTTCCATGCTCACTTCTGCAGCCCTAGTTCATTACTCACCTGGGATCATTTTCTATCTGTCCCCCCTAATTTTCCCTCTGCCCCTTCCAACAATCCACTCTCTGCATTGCAGTTTCTAAAATACAAAGCTAACCATGTCTACTATCATAAAACTCTTTCATTGAACCCCTCATATGCAAGTTCCTTAGCATAACTGAGAAGGACTTCACATCTGACTGTAAAAACCTCCCCCTCTTTGCCTCCAGTACCTCTTTCCTTCGTATGGTACTACCCACCCCCCCCACTACACAGAGACCTTCACCAAATTCAGCTGTCAGATAAATGGTACTTTATTTTTCTCTAGCTGAATCCAAATGGTTGCACATTTTTGCCTAGTAGCTGTGGGGGGAAATTAGTAACCACACAAGTTCAAAGCAATTTGGCTTATGCTATTTTTAACCCTCAGTTTTGGGAGTTAAAACCTAGATACCTTGGAGTTCTCACCCTTTTTTCTCCTCTGTGCTCTCTGAGGTGATAGAGGTCTCCAGGGGTTGAGATCCTGACTGTTCCTGCCAACTTGAGCTCCTCTTCTGGCCTGCCACGTCTCCACTTGGCCAGGCCGCAGACTTGTCATCAGATGTGTCTCAGCAGAGGCCTCTCCGGTCTGCTGACCCTCTCAATGCTGCTGTCTCCTCCCTGAGACACACACACACACACACTTGACACCACACCCCAGGCCCAAGGGCCTGACTCTCCGTCGCCTCTTTCAGAGCCATTGGTCTGTCTCCAGGAAGCTGGTGGCCCCTCTCTGCTGTGCTCTGAGATGCAAGGTGCCTGGCCCATGTGTTTCTGGAGTGCTCCTCTCCTTTCTGGGGGGTTCGACCAGCCATTCCTCATTCTTAGAACTTGGAGCAGGGATCGGGTAGTATCTGAGCCGTGGCGATAGCCCCTCTCAGCTTCCTCTTTCTCCTTTCGGACGGGAGCAAGCCTTCTGTTGTATGTTTTGGCCTCTGAGAGAGTCGCCTTCCTCCCCCGTGGGCAGTTCTGCTCGCTGTTGCCAAAAGCTTTCTCCCACTGAGGTCTGAGCTCCTCTGGAGAAGCCGTTGCTATCACTCAGTTTAATTCCCATTTAATATAGTGTCAAGATAAAGCCTCAGGATTCATGGATTTGGCCTGTGAAGGTGCAGTGCAAACGTGTGAAAATAAAACATCTCCCAGCCTCACCATCAGAGACACACATTTTATTTATTTTCTCAGGATGGGCATGTCTAGTGAGGTTTCCTTCCTGGTTTTTTTTTTTTGGGGGGGGGCTGTTGTGTAGCTCAGTAGGGCATTAAATTTAGGGAGCTGTGCGATCAGTCACAGCCACAGACAGCAGGATCACGGGATGATGTGACCTGGAGATTCAGACCCTTCAGACTTGTAATAAATCCCTCAGCCTATGGCTGGGGCCCTGGGCTTACGTGTGGAGTCCTAGCCGTCCCGCTTACTTCAGAAGTGCTTTTTGAGGCCTTGTTGGAGTTTGGAGTCGGTGGGTGGTACAAATGGGTAACATGCTGTGTTAGACTGAGTTGACTAGAGAAGTAAATCCAGAGACACTCATATCTGCATCCGAAAGAGCTATATATCAAAGAGTAATTGTATCTTAAGAACATATCCCCACGCAATCCCGATCAAGTCTCTAAGTCCAATATTAGCCCACAAGGCTAATATCAGCCCATGAATTCCTCCTGAGACTCACATAGCACATGCAATGATGCAAAACGCAGGAAGATCACAGGCCAGTGGATGCAAAGTCTTGTGGATCCAATGGCAGTGGAAGCATCTCCAAGGCTCTGGCAAGTCTCGGCAATTCTCCACGTGACTTGTCAACAGGAAGACATAGGCAGAGAGAGGGAGGACGTTCCCGGAATCCTCATGAGAAGGCCATGCCCACAAGGACACATCATCAGGCTCTGACCTGACAGACAGGCTAGACTCCATCCCTTCACTGTTAATACCTGCAGGTTGACACGAGATTATGTAACCACCACAAATGCTCAGCTGCTAACCGGAAGATGGAAGTTCAAGTCCCCCAGAAAGGGCTGGTGATCTGTTTCCAAAAATTGGCTGTTGAAAACCCTACAGAGTTCAGGTCTGCTCGGACTCACGTGGGTGGTTGTGAGTTGAAATGAACCGGCAAGTGGTTTGTCTTTATTTGGGTTCTCCTTACAGTTGAACTTAAGATAACTCCTGGAAGGTGGTCTCAGGAAATGCTTGAAGAGGGGCAAGGGAAGCAAGACAGTGAAGGGACAGAACTCAAAACAGGCAAGTTAATGAGCAGGTCATCCCTGTTGGTAAATAGGACACCACCCACCAGGGATCACTGCACTGCCTCCCTATGAGGTGACATGAACTCTTTGGTAGAGGGTAATTTCCTGAGGGTAGTTTTTGTTTGACTTTTTTTTTTAAATCATTTTGTTAGGGGCTCATACAACTCTTAGCACAATCCATACATACATCAATTGTGTAAAGCACATTTGTACATTCATTGCCCTCATCATTCCTAACTCTTATAACAAGCCATACATCAATTGTATCGAGCATATTTCTACATATGTTGCCATTATTCTTTTCTAGACATTTACTTTCTTTTTTATTATTATTATTTTATTGGGGGCTCGCACAATTCTCATCACAATCCATACATCCATCCATTGTGTCAGCACATATGTACATTCGCTACCCTCATCAGTTTGACTTCTTTATATATATATACAGTACTTTCTTTTCTCCTTCCAGCTGGAATAGCAACAGGGAAAAATCTAACTCGGACTATGGAGCTGAGGACACACGCTGAGATGATGGAGGGAAAAAGTGGAAAGAGCGTGCCTAAGTACCTGAAGTACCTCATGGAGCCGAGTTGCCCACATAGAACCCTATGTTATGGAGCCTCTATACTTGGGCCTTCTTTGTTACATAACAGGAGCCTCGCCTGCTAATTAATAAACTAGCTCAGACCTCTTCTGAGATCCAGACTCATTTATCCAAATGTCCATTCCACATTTCTACTTGGATAACCCCAGGCCCTCAATTAAAATGGAACGCTTAAGTTTCACTCCCTCCCATCCCTAATATAATCCTTCTCCAATATTTTCCTTTCCCATAAATGTCATCTCGGCTGGACCAATTTAATACCAGGATGCTGGGATTTTAACTTTTAACACCTCTCTTTATCTTACCTCTGCATGAAGTCCATCACCAAATTCATTGATTTTACTTTCAGAATGTATCACAGATCTAACCATTTAGTTTTCTTGTTTGGACTTCAGTGGGAGGGAGTTGAGTTAATCTTGTATCTCTTGTTATCAGTGCCCGCTCAAGCAGGGATCTTTCTTATTTCTTTTCATTTACCTTTTATTTTCCCTGCTCTCCATTCTTTATGCCCACTCTCATCACCTTTCCTTTTAGATACTCATTATGATAGGTGTGGTATGCCTCCTGGAGTCAGCAGATATCTCTGAAAAATGCACACCATTCATACTACAAGTGCCCTAGGTAGTAGTGACTGACCTCCTTTAACTTCCGGGGGAGTAGGGACAATCAGTGGAAAGCTGATTGTTAGGAGATAAAGGCCAGACCAGCTGTCCCTCCCATGGCACGCTGTGCTTCTCTACTGGGTTTGTAACGTGTTGCAGTGAACACACAGAAGGCACAGGTCATACGCACGATTGTGTGGCTCATTAGATAAAGAACAGATTATAACTTGCGCGAAAGGACAACTCACGAGGCAGCCAGCTTCCAACTAAGGCATCTCTCAACTCCTTTTCACTTATACTGGTGAACAGGACATACAGACTCTGCCGCCTGCCTCGCACCGGCGTACTCCATGTGCTACGAAGCCCACAGCAGGCATCTCATACCAGTCTTCTGCCTTCTTGTGCCATCTCATGCTGTTTTCAGTGTTACAACTTTCTCTATTTCCTGGGTCTAGGTCCTAGACCTGGCTCGGGTGGTTCTCAAACTGTGGGTCACGACCCCTTTGAGGGTCAAACGACTCTTTCCCAGGAGTCGCCAGATTCATAACAGTAGCAACATGACAGTGATGAAGTAGCAATGAAAATAATTTTATGGTTGGGGGTCACCACATGAGGAACTGTATTAAAGGGTCGCGGCATGAGGAAGGTTGAGAACCACTGGTCTAGGAGGTGCTCAGTGCAGGGACCCTGGGTCTAAAGGATGAGCTCAGCTCCAGGTTCTTTTGATGGTAATAGATTCTCCTTCAGTCTCTGTGGAATGGTCCTTTTAAACCCAGCAGAATGACGAAATTGACCAATGTCCTGCCTAGGCCACAGGCACCTCGCTGGCATAGTAATGGACCAGTCCCTGTGAGGGCTTTAGACACCTTATTTTCATAGTCCAACTATCCAACATTGTGGCTTAATTAATCATCTTGACAGGACTACAAACCCAGGGCCAGAAAGGCTATAATATAAAGCGAAACCTGTTGCCCTGAAAAGTGTTTGTTTGTTTGTTTGTTTGTTTGTTTTAATGGATAACATGGTTTTATACTCCAATACAAGTCTTCCAACTTTTGTAGTCAGTACTGTGATTTTTCCAGACTTACCTATGTGTTTCTGTGGACTTCGAGTTCATTACTCTGTCGGATCCCATGTGTTCCATCGCGTACTTACCCACGGCCCTTATGATGAACATCTAGGTTGCCCCCAGTTCTCTGCATAAGAAAGTGTGGCAGATTAATATCCTCATACATGTTGTTTCATCAACCTTTGTGAGAATTCTTCTTGGACATATACCTAGGAGTTGGGCTGCTGGGCTGTAAGGCATATGCTTACTTCATTTCATCAAGGCCAAGTTGCTTTCCAATACAGCTGCACCAAGTTACCTACCTGACCTTGGGGAATACAGTTCCTTTTCACCCCAATGCTTGCCCATGGTTGTTGTTAGAGGCCATTGAAGCATCGAATCACTCATAGTGAGCCTCTGTATAGCAGAACCAGACACTACCTGGTCCTGCAGCCTCCTCACGATGCTGGCTATGTGTGAGTCCACTGTTGCAGCTGCTGTGTCAACCATGGTCTTCAGAGTCTTCATCGATGTCCTTTTCCAAGAACTGGTCCTCTCTGATGATACACGAGATGGTCTTGCCAGGCTCACTTTTAAGGAACGTTCTGGCTGTACTTCATTCAAGTTAGACTTATTCATTCATCTGGCAATCATAATAGAAATATTGGTATTACCTTACTTGGTCAGTTGTGTTTTACTTCATATCCCATGGAGCCTCTAGGTGGTAAAGACAAGACATGCTAAGCTGCTAACTGAAAGGATGGTGGTTCAGATCCACCCACGGGCACTTGGGGAGAGAGGCCTGGAGATCTACTTCTGAAAGATCAGTCATTGAGAAACCTTTCGGAGCACAGTTTTACCATGACACATGGAGTCACCATGAGCCCGAATTGACTTGTTGACAACTGGTTACTTAAAAAGCTCTTAATAAGTTTTTTTTGACATTGATTGAACTTATATGTCATTAAAGACTCCAAGAGCACTTTAGTATACTCTTCCTCTTTATATAGCCACTCAGACCTATATTTAGATCTGAGGGACAAGGAATCTGGAAGGGTGTGTGTATGTGTGTGTGTGTGTGTTTTCCCCCATGAAGCAATTTTAATTTAATTACTTAATATTTATTTTCTCATGTTAAGCTCTCCCCCCTCCCCATCCCTCCCCTCTCCTTGTTCTCCCACCCATCCCTGTCCATAATTATTTTAACAGATAAGTAAATGTATCATGTGAATATCAGGGCTCAGGCTCGGCCTTCTTGGAATTGTCTGTTCATATTCTTTGCGTGATTTTTCTTCCCGATTGGATTGCTTTTTCGTCTGCTTTTGTTGATTCGTGAGGATGAGTTCCCTTTTATCATAGGATTGGTTTAACACAGGAGCACCCTTTTATGTGTAAGATTACGTTGGTGCTAAGCCAAGAGGAAGCGAATCCAGAGGAACAAAGAATTCACAGTCGTTCATATGGAGGAGAGAGTAGGGGCCGTCACCGGCACATGGGAGGATGGGCATGTGGAAGTCTCAAAGGGCTGCTCTGTAGGGGCTGGTGCCCCATTCCACATGTGAGTTCTGTGCTGCAAGGGCCACTTTTTGGACATGCCCCCCTTCACCCACTCCTTCCCAGTCAAGCTCACGACCACGGAGTTGATTCTGCCTCGCAGCAACCCTATGCAAGGTTTCTAAGACCATAAATCTGTACCAGAGCCTACAGCCTCATTTTTCTCCAGCCATTAACAGTAAGGGTATCCGTAATTATGTACCGAGGAATTTTGCATTAAATGGTGCTTTGTATTTTTCAGCACTCTATTTTGGAGTTTGCCACTCAACTGGTAGTCCCATTAAAAAAAAAACCCAGTGGTTAAAAATTAGTTCATTGTTATAACAATGACATAATGATACAGATAATGACTGAAACAATGGGGCATCCTGCTCAAAATCTAAAGAATCAGGCCATTTATATGTGAAATGTAAAACATGCAAATGAATTTTCCTATTATTAAGTCCAACTGGTGATTTACTTTGAACAAAACACCATTAATCACACTAAAGATGAGTTTGAATTCCATTTGTTTTAGAGTTTGGTTTGTGTTTACTTTGCAAATTGGATTTTATAGGGTTGAGTTTTTTATTTTGTTTTGTTTTGTTGGTAGCCGGGAGAATTTCATAGTTGTTTTTGTTTCTACACATTTAAAAAGCTTCCTACTGTAAATGATTCCAACAACACTGCAGATCTGTAATAAGTTTTTCCATTAAAATTTGAGAAATCCTTAGCGTACTAAATATTCATTTGAAAACTGTCGATTATTAATTTATTGAGAGCAGTTGGGGTGAATGGTGAGCAACAAAGTGAATTCTACATTATCAGGCAATGCAGATAATTCAGATAGATGTGAATTTGAGGTACAGGTCAGAGACAAGGTTAACACAGCTACAGGTGTGTGGTAGAAATGGCAGACTGACTCTCCTTAACCATTCTACTCTTCTCATTAAATTTTCCTTCTGGTAGAGGCTGGAAAGTCAAGAACCACACAGCTTTCTTCATTAGTGGAGTCCTGGATAGACTTTAGATTCAGCCTGTCAGTTGCACTTCCATGAGTGTGGCAGGAGTCATGTATATTAGTCTCAGGGGGGCAGCCACACTATCTTTGAGGATATCAAGAGACAGGGTGAGAGAGTGTTTGGTTTTGATGGTGTGGCTCATGGCAGTGTGGTGGTGTCCTGATACTGATAAGGTGGTTCTGGATCTCCCTGACTGCAGGAGAGTCAGTGGCTCGTTTGGTGGCCTATTCCTTATGTGGCTTTGGGAGTCTTAAGAAAGTTTTACCCGTGGTTGGGTGCTTGTGATTCTGTAAGTAATGGTCATTCTGTAATAATTTAGTCTTCCTTAACCTGGCTAGAATGGATTCCACTCTGCAACCGAAGCCTGACTGACAGGCGGGCAAATGCTTACAGAGTGAGGCTGACTCCCCACAGTAACTTCTGCACAAGGTATGATCACCTTTTGGGTATGGGGCACTTGCTACGGCCATGTAGGCTACAGTTTTGGTGTCTGCCAACAGGGAGCTCAGAGACAAGTCTGTGCCTGGTCAGTAGCATGTGATTAGGACAAACTGTGGTACTTGAGTTCGGGGGTGGGTGGGGAGAGGAGCTACCACTAGGTATAGGTGGTTGAAGAAGCCTCATGGAACAGGTAGAACCTGAACTGTACTTTGATTAATGATTGGAGATTGAAAAAGAGGCAGAGAGGAGGAGAGAGGACCTAGGAGGTGGGAAGAACAGCAAGAACTTGTGGAGGATTAAGGGTGGTTCAGAATGTTAGGGAAAAAAGCTATAATAGAACTATTTTCTTTAAGCAAAGGTTCAGCCATTACAGACTGAGTGAAAGGAGTCATCTGTCTTTCCCTCTGTCCTGGGGATTTTTTTAAAAAGTAGTCTTCCTTTGTTGTTTTGTTTGGCTTTGCCTGGTTTTTATGCTTATTAATGTCTTTGCATGTCTATCTAGATAAGATAGGCGGGATAAACAATTGGGAGATGAAAACAATGGGACCGGCATATCTGGCACACAGGAAAGGGGAGGTGGGAGAAAGGAAGTGGGGGTGGTCAACCAACCCAGGGACAAGGGAACAACAAGTGAACTAAAATCAATGGAGAGAAGGGCGTAGGATGCCTAGTGAGGATTAATCAAGGGCAATGTAACAGCGAGGAATTACTAAACCCGATTGAAAGACAAACATGATAGCGGGACAAGAAGAAAGTAAAAGAAAATAGAGGGAAAAATGGAGGCAAAGGGCACTTATAGAGGTCTAAATACAGGCACGTACATATGTAAATATATTTATATATAACAATAGGGAAATAGATCTACGTATTTATATCTATATGTTAAGAATTAAGGTAGCAGATGGACTCTCTCAACACAAGAACACTTTGTTCTAATAATCCAGCATTCTGTGATGCTCACCTTCCCGACACGATAGCTGAAGACAAAATGGGTGCATAAGCAAATGTGGTGAAGAAAGCTGAGGGTGCCCGGCTATCAAAAGATATAGCATCTGGG
>NW_022108124.1:15246183-15268907 GCF_000313985.2 Echinops telfairi | reverse complement strand
CAGTGTACCTCCTCTGGTCTAGCCAGTCTTGCAAGATAGAATTCGAGTCATGGTAGTGGGAGCGGGGAGGAAACCTTTAGGAACTAGAGAAAGATTGTATTTCTCATCATTGTTACATCGCACCCTGACTGGCTCATCTCCTCCCCGAGACCCCTCTGCAAGGGGATCGGGACTGAGATGTTCTTATGTAGCCTGTTAATTTGGAAAGTTTAGACAATGGGGTCCATGAGAGATTTAGAACAAATCTTACCAGAAGCAATCTGGAAAGGCTAGTTTGCAAACTTAATTCATTTACGTAGCAAAGTGGGAGAGGTTTTATTTTAGGACTTTGCTTTCTTTGAAGCAATGATGGAGGACTGATTGATTCATTGGGATGTCTACATTCTCCTGGGGTTTTACATTTTGTGTGGAAACTTTAGCCCGGGGGAGGGAGTCTTAATTTCACTTTTATATCCCTGTGTTGGCACTGAGCATCTTGCATAGCCTCTAAGGAGCTGGCTTGGCTGATGTCTGCAGAATGGAGACAGGTTCTCAGGAGCTTTGGAGTTAGAATGACCTTTCTTGAGCCATGTTAGAGATTTCTGGGGGCTTTACAAAGGAGGTATTGTTTTGGTGGTGAGAGTATAAGACGGGAGACTTCAAGAACAGAAGAGCTGCCTTGGTGCTCCTGAGGATTTCCTCCCCTGACGCAGACAGTCAAGCCCTCACTGACAATGACCGTGGAGGCTGGTGGGCAACAAACGCAGGAAGCATGGGAGTGTAACATAGACGTCTAGAGAAGTTATGTACTCATGATCAAGTCTCTCATCCAGTATCATTTCCTCTGAGGGGAGGAAACACTCACCTCCTGGGTTAGGCGTCCGAACACTGATCATGTTGTATTCACATGCATGCAAGTCACCTCCATCCCCTTCTATCATGAGGAAGTGGTAAACCAAGGCAGAGCCCTTTGTTGTATTGACAATCTCCTTTCTTTGACCCCTAGTGAGCTCCCTCCTTCTCCCAAATGAAGGAGGGAGGGGGTTGGTGGAGTGGCCATCACTCCGATGCCAATTCAACTCAGAAGCAGAGCTAAGGACCCTAACTGCAGTTGTCCATGCTAAAAATCAGCCTTTACCTTGAGACTCCTGGGTAGATGTTTGAGGGGCGAAGTAGTATGGACCAGTGGATTCTGATGTCTTTGTTCCCTCTTTAGACTTCCTTCTGTTTCAACGACGCGGCCATCTCTGCAGCTCTGAACAGTCCACTTCCATGTTCAAGCTGCATCTCTCTCTCTCTTCTCGCATGACCACCTCATCATAACACCAGGAGGAGTTTGACCTCCTACAATCACTTGCTTAGTGCCTGTGCAGTCAGTCTTTGGCAACAACGAGCGCTTATGTTTTCCAAAGTGTGGACAAACAACATGAACCTTTTGTGATCAAAGCTGTGCGTGGATTGGTATCTACCTTCCATCATTCTTAGGAGATGCCACTGTTGTCCAACTGAAGTATTTCTTGTTCACTGCCGTTGTACTGTACCTCTTTGTTTTTGCTGCCCACCTATTTTGTTCGGATTACTTCTCAATTATCTTTTTTATTTCATATATTTGTTATTGTTGTGCATGTACAAGCAGAACACACTATGGTTTCTACATTGGTGGCCTCCTTCAAGTTGTGTGACCATGCTCAATCTCCTTTTCAAAATTGTTCCTTCTCATTAATATCAACTCCCAGTCCCCACGTTCCCTGTGTAGTCTTTCCAGCTGCAGTTGTCAGTTTCACCTCATGGGGATAGACTTTGTGCTGTGGCCATGTTACCAGGAGACACTGGTCTGGAGAAGGGCATCGTGCTTGGTAGAGGGTTAGCAAAAAAGAAGACCCTCAGGGAAACTGGCACAATGGCTGAAACAAGGGGCTCAAACATTGCAAGGATTGTGTTTCCTTCTGTTGTCCACCAGGCTGCTATGAGTAAGGCCCAATTCAACGGCACCTAACAAACAATGCAGATGCTCTTCGGATCCCACCCTGCATGGAGCACTCTGACTGGGGCATTGGCCTTGAAGACATTACCAGTTAAGTTAACAAGAGGTCGTACTGGAGTTGGGGGAGTCCCAATCCAATCGGAAGTGTATGTTACAAAACAGGAGACACAGAGAGAGAGAGAGAGACAGGCAGAGGAAGAATGGTCCTGGATGAACCGTGATATAAAAATCAAGGTTACTGATAATCTTTGAGATGATGAGGGTGTGAGCTGAAGAAATGGAAGCGGGAGAGGAAGAGAAAGAACAGACATTAGGGAGAGAAACTTGAAACTTAACTTCAGAGTTGATTGCAGGTGAAAATCGGTCCAAAGAAAGGAGCACAGAAGGACAGTAACAAAAGAAAAAGATGAAACATGAAAGATGCTTAGAGAATAAGGAGAGTTTAAAAAATGCAGAGGTGGCGAGAAGGATCTTCTAGATGAGATTTTAAAACTCGCTTGCTTGTCTCTAGTTTTCCTCACCTTGGTGACCACCTCCAGCTATGTGGAAATGGACACTTGTGGGTCGTTTTGTTCCCTCAGGTTTTCATGCTTACGATTGTCCTGTGCCCCCCGACCCCCACCCCCTCTTGCTCTACAATCTGAGCTGAGTGATCTACGGCCAACCTGCACAGCTTCTCCCACTCAGAGTGGCAGGGGAAGCACGAAGCTGACATTTATTTAGGGAACGTCAACACTAGTCCAAATGACTGAAGGCTTTGTAAGGAGCCAGACTTTGTTTGACAAAAGCGATTTTCATTGACAACCACACCAATGGCTGAGATCCTTGTGATTTCAGCAGTCCCTGTTCCTTAATCAACCCCTAGGAAATGATGCAACTTGAATCTGGTCCTCCTGGTGATGGCCCTGCTGACTGCTGTGGTCCCAGCTTGGGTTCCTCTGGCAGCAGAACCCGAGAGAAGAGCTTAGGAGGGTCTTGATTTCCCAGTCGTGATCATCAAAATAGAAATGCACCGTCTGTGACAGTCACACAATCTCATGTCAGCTTGAGACTATTAAGACCGAAGGGGTGGAGTCTAGCCTGTCAATCAAGTCACAGCCTGATGATGCCTCCTTGTGGGCGTGGCCTTCTCATGAAGATTCTGGGAACTTCCTCTCTTCCTCCTTGGAGGCGGGCACACTCTCTCTCTGCTTCACATTCCTGTTAACAAGCCACATGGAGCCACGCTGATGGCAGCCAGAGCCCTGGAGATACATCCACCCACCATTGGATTCACAGGACTGTCCACACACCAGCCTGCAACCTTCCTGCATTCGGTATCATTGCCTGTGCTTCATGAGTCTAAAGAGGAATTTATGCTCTAGTATCAGGCATATGGGCTAATATCGGACTTATGGACTTGACCCGGACAAGGCTGGGATGTTTTCTCAATATACAATTGCTCTTTGATCTAAAGCTCTCTCTTACACACATATGAGTGACCCTAAATTTGTTTCTCTAGTCCACCCAGACTAACACACTGTCTCACAATTTGTAGATGAGAAGTCCACATTCCTATGTTGGCTGGGCCAGGCTCCTTCTGACGTCTTTAGCCAAAGATCCTTTCATGCCCTTGCCTGCTACTGTGGTCTCAGTGCCCCTTGGCTGATAGATGCAGCTTCACATGGCCATCTTTCCTCTGTCTCTTCTCTTTTATAAGATCCACACAGATGGGACTAGAAGCCACCTTATTCCAGCTAGATCCCCCTGTTCACTGATAACATCTTCAAAGACTCAATTTCCAAACAATGCCACCTTCTCAGGCACCAGGGGGTTAGAACTTCCATCTCTCTTTTGGGGAAGACACCATTCAATCCATAGCAGGAGATGATCCTTGGAGTGAGTGATGCAGAAAGAGTGGGACAGGGACAAGGAAAGCTGGCCCACAGGTGCTTTAGGGAGGACTCTGTGGTGGTGACAAGGACTTGAGTCCCCTGGGACTGCTAAGTAGGCCTCCTAGGACCAGCTATTAGAAGAGAGGCGGCTGGAGTCTTTCTACAGCAATTCTCCTCTTCCTCTACAAGGTTGCGGGTTGTCTCAGGGAGTGGGAGAGCCCCTCACTTTGGGATTGATGACTCGGGAGCAGAAAGTGAAAAGCCAGTAGTCTTGAGGTGGTATACTACCCACGCAGAGGGATGCTGAACTTGTGTAACTGTCCATCACAGCTGTGGCTGCAATCACAGTGGGATGAGAGGTCATGATGTGTCTGCACGGCTAATTATACCTTTTTCCTGGGCCAACCTCAGGCACGCACTCCACGTAGAGCATTGTACCAGTGCTGGCATTCAGATGAAACACTGGACCATTCAAATATTGTGGGTAAACTAGCTGCTACCCTCTGAGGGTCCCTGTTTCCCTACCTTGCCCCTCCTTTGCCAACCTCAGCCTCTCCGTTCAGACGGTTCCTCAATCCAGCAACGAAAGGGTTAGTTCCAAGCCGATCTCGGCTCTAGTTTGAAATATGTTCTGAATTGTCAGAGCCTGTGCCCTATTGGCTGTAAAGTATTTTGAATATTGCACTCAGTTACAGTCAACCACCCACAGGTCTGTTTCTCACCACATCAGGGTTCCTTCAGAGCAGAGACCAGTTCTTTATTTTTATGTCCCTGTCATCCAAAATGGGGTGAGCCACATTTAGCAACTCAGTAAGAGAAACACAAGTGGTGTTAAAATGAAAATATCCACCGAATGCCAGGTGTGGTGGTTACATAATTGCATGTCAACTTGATAAATAAAAGCGTAGGGGTGGAGTCTAGCCTGTCAATCAGCATGATGGTGCCTCTTTGTGGGCCTTCTCATAAGGAGGGTCCTGGGAACCTTCCCCTCTCTCTCTGCCTTCACCTTCCTGCTGAGGAGCCACCCACGCTGGGACCTGCCAGAACCCTGGAGATCCAGCCATTGCCACTGGATCCATGTGATTTTGCATGGCCTGCAGTCTGCATCATTGCATGTGGCTGTGTGAGTCTGACGAGGGACTTATGGACTAGTGTCGGACTTAGGGACTTGATCTGGACTAGGCTGGGATGTTTGCTTGTTTATAATTCCTCTTTGACATAAAGCTCTGGATTTGTTTCTGTAGTCAACCCAGCCTACCACCCTAGGATTAACCCAAGTCTGATACTGACTATTGTGAACATGGTGTAAGACCAAATAGATAAAACACCAATATGTCCAAGTCTTACTTTAACATTGGGTATAGTATGCTTATTCTGTAACCAAAACCCATGAAAAAAGCTGAGTTCTGAAGATACAGTGAACCCTCGCCACTTCGCGCTTCGACTTCCGCGGCTTCACTCTATCGCAGTTTTTGCGTAACAGCGCATGCTCTGTCATTACTGCCACTGATTGGCTCATACTGTACACGCTTATGTCTGCATCACTACGTATCGGAGCTACGTATCAGATGCATTTTTGCTTTTGTACAGTGTACTGTAATTGTTTGCGATTTTTAAGAAATTTTATCTAAGCCCTATGATGGCTCCTAAACGAGCTGCTTCTTCTAAGCCTTCTGACAATAAAAATAAGCGCCAGAGGAAGATGCTCACCATCCAGGAAAAGGTAAAACTTTTGGATATGATCAAAGATGGCAAGAAAATCGTGGAGGTTGCACGCCATTTCGACTTGAATGAGTCTTCCGTTCGCTCCATCCATTGTACTTCATAATATAATAAATAATAAATGATAATTGTAACGTCCAAAATGTTTTACTGCATTTTCCCTTTTTTGTTTAATAAATTGGGTAATACGTGTGTAATGGTGACTAAAGGGTGTTTTTTCATGTCCTCTATGCTCTAACTACGAAAATATTTTATTTACAAATAAGGAATCCTACTTCGCGGAATTTCATTTATCACGGTAGGGTCTAGAACCAATTAACCGCGATAAACGAGGGTTCACTGTAATATCTTTCAAACATTGGTTCTTTGGGAGTGAATTTTCAATTTAGAAATTTGTTTTGGTTTTGAGAAACTCTAGAAAATTCAGGTTGTTCTTCAAAATGAGAAATACTGTTTGAGATCGCAAATCAGGTGTCTGACTCTGAAGACTTGAGACTTTGTTGTTATTGTTCTAAGCTGAACTGGAAGCCCATTCCAAAGAATGATCCCCCCAAATACTGGAACAATGGAAGGTTTGCTAAAAACAGATGAAAAACCTCCCAAGGGGACATTTAAAAAAAATTACTCGTTGCGATGTGTAAGCGTGTTTAATATGGGCAGTCATGTGGCCTTATGGCCACAATTCACCTGTGGGTGAGCAAGCACTCTTCCCAAAGCTTAGACCCCACACTGTTTCCTCCCTCTGAAGTTAAATAGATTTGGTGTTTAAGGGACGACAGCTGAGCCCACGGAGAAACAGAACATCATGGGAACACCTCCCACTGTAGATGTTCTCACTTTGAAAGTCAGTGTCTTCCGCTGTTGTAGAAGGTGACTAGCTGGCTTCTCTGGCACGAGGATGTCATAAGTCAGTGGGTTGTTATGAATTCTAGAATATAGAATGATTCAGGGATTTCAGCTGGCACCTGCTGATAAAATAGAACGACAAAGTGCCAGTTGTACTTCTTGGGGATAAAAGTCAACTATCAGAAATTCAGTTTTCAATATTAATTTGACTGTGATTTACATGAACATAGCCAGTGTGCCTCCCACCTGCCCGCAGCACATACACATGAACACACACACACACACACACATTTCCTTGGACATTCAGCCAGGTCAGACTTTTATGATTTTAGCCAAAGTTTCTCTGCTTCGGCACTGTGGATGGTTTGGGTCAGATAGTCCTTTGTTGAGAGGGCTGTCCTGTGTGTTGTGGGAAGTTTAGCACTATTCCTGACCCCTAC
Source organism: Echinops telfairi (assembly GCF_000313985.2). NCBI lineage: Eukaryota > Metazoa > Chordata > Mammalia > Afrosoricida > Tenrecidae > Echinops > Echinops telfairi. The sequence continues at coordinate 15,262,062 of NW_022108124.1, read as the reverse complement.
CCCTGATTAGCGACAGTTCACAATACTCTAGTTGAGAAGCACCGTTTTCCAGTGGAGGATAAATTCTTCTCCTCTCCGGAGAATACCGGTTATTAGTTGTCACTGAGTCAACTCGCTCATGGTAATGCCACGTGCATCGCATTCGAGCTGTGCTCCACAGGGGCTCCCGGGGCTGATTTTTCAGAAGGAGATCACTAGGTCGGGCTTCCGGGGTGCTCCTGGGTGCACTTCAACCTTTGCTTTTCATTGAGCAGCTAAACCCTGAGAAGAAAATGACTTCAATAATAGAGGATGCTGCCCTGCCTTCCACAGCCCTGCAGACCCTTCTGTAAGTGGTCTGGTTTTTGTGAGGCACCAGCAGAAAACCATGGCTTTGGGACCGGAAGACTGGCCCAAGCATGACTTTATGGTGGAAGGGGAGCTTTTAGTTGGCGGAATAGTCTTTGGTGACGTTAGGATGGTTTGTGGAAGGGTCACCGGCTTCAGAACTTGCTGACTCTGACCACAGATCCTGCTGAGTGAGTTACCTAGTCCTTCGGAAGGTGGATTCTTCTCGTGTTAACTGGGGTTTCTGCACCCACCTCTTGGAGTAGCTGGGAGGGTGGAATGCTCAGGACAAAGCCTCCCTTTTCTGCTCTTCCCCCACACTTCCTAAGCCAGCTGTAGTGGAACCAACCGCATTGGTGTTTTGCTCAGAATCCCTTTGGGCTCCTGTTACATTTTTTTGCACTTCCTCACCAACATCTGGGTGCTTTCCCTTCTCGCAACAAAGACCGCAGAAGACTGCACTTGGCTTGCTGGGGCCACTGGGCACACAGGTGAAGAAAGTGGGAAGCCCCCGTCCCAGCCCAGGCCCCTCCTCTCGCTGTGGCCACTAGCCAATGGCTGCCAGTGACAGACAGGAGGTTCAGTTTCCTCGCTTCCGCTTCCGGTCTGGACAACTATAAAGGGCACTTCTACAGCAGCGCTCCTCTTGCCCCAGGATTCAGGCTGAGCCTAGGACTATGCCTAAAATCATCCTCTTGCTTGGCTTCTTCCTGTTTGCTTACCTGCTCCTCTCACCGTTTCTCCTGGGAACACTCCCTACGTAAACCGCTTCCACAGGAATCACCATCTCCTGTCTCTTACACACGGATCATTGTCTCTAGGTCTGCGTCGTACATGCTATTCTTCACATGAGAAGACAGATTCTAATGTCCCCGTCTCCTGAAACTTGGTTGAAAGTGGAGGCGTGTTTAACTAACAACAACAGCAGAAATGATGTTCTGAGATGCCTAGGTCACAAGGAACCTCGTAGCTTCTACTTGGGTCTCCTGGAAGTCTCTGTCTTACAACCTAGCCTCCAGGCTGTGGAAAGCCTAGGATTCATTGAGAAGACACTAGGAGGTGCCCCAGTCAACAGCGCCTGCTGAGTTCCAATTCAATAACTACCATTGACTGCTAGCCACACGAGTGAATCATGTTGGGTATTCGGAGTGAATCATGTTGGGTATTCAGCCCAGTTGAGCCGAATGACTCCTTATGTGCCCAACTCCCCAACTGTCCCCAACAGGAAGATCTGAGGGTGCTTCTGTGTGGGTGAGGGGTAGTGCAAATGCTGTAGGTTCTTTGGGGTTCTGATGACCCATAGAGAGACTTGGCTTTGGTCTACTCAGTTCTGCCGCTAAAGGACTGGGGAGTGAGCTGTTGTGAACCAGTGCGAGTTCTCTCTGCTGCCTCTCCAAGCAAGAGCTTGCTATGTTGTTCCTTCCGCAGTTTAGCTAATTAGCTGGTGTATCTGATTAGCCGCTTGCCTTCTATAAATGGCTTTGTGACAGAACACCTCCTCGCTCAAAAGCCGTCTTCGCTTTCTGCGAGATGCTAACACACCATAAAAAAACTCACGGATATGGAGACAAGCACCCCCACACCCCCTCCCCACACACCCCCACTCCATCAAATGAGCTCTGATCAGTGTTCTGGGCGATCCATCCCAACCAACCATCTGCTCAAGTTACAGTCTCGCTGCCTGTGTCCTGGGCTATTTCAAACTGTGCTAAGTTTGGAGGGTTTGTTTGAAATGTTGTGGAAAATCAGACCAGAAAACAAGCACATGATGGAAAGGGAGGGTACCGATGGAGTTAGGGAGGCCAGGGAAGGGGAAAGTAGCTCTGTCCTGATAGGTGTGGGCCTTTTGGGACCCTGACTAGTTTCTAGGTGTCTGCATCAACAAAGCAAGCGCACATACGGGAAGGAAAGGATTTGCAACGAGTCTCCCTGTGCTCCTTCAGACTCTTGCATCGCAGGATGGAAGCCATAGACTTGGGCCGGAGAGCACCAATGGGTGCTGGCTGCTTCTGTGCCCGGTCCCAGCACCTCACAGATTTAACCTTGGTAGAGGTGACCCTGGGGAACAGATGGGGGTGGCAGTGATGAGTGAACCTTTCCACAACATCAGGTTCACTATGAAGCCCAGCTGCAGACAAACCTTGTCACCAGCCTGGGATGTGAGGGGTATGAGGTCATGTCCTGGGGTGTGAATGAGAAGGCCTTGGCTTCTGTCATACTCCATACTCCATGAGGGAGCATGGAGCTGGGAGGACCCTCCCACTTTGCATTTCTTCCTGGTGTTGTTAGATATCATCACATGGATACGGGAGTCTGTGTGACTAGACCTGGGCCGCTCACAACCCATGTGGCTGTGCTCAGTGACCCTGATGGCAAAGCAACGCCCAGGCAGGGGATTCTGTCGACAGCATTGGACAGGGCCCTCGAAGGCAGTTTCTGATTCTTCCCGAAGCCCTGATCATGCTACTCTCCTGCTCAGGGTCTTCAGAACTTAGTATGTTTTCATCTCCACAGTCTTCTCCCTTCCCTCACTCTGCTGCACCCACACTAGTCTTCTTGCTTATTTCAAATGCCCCAAGTGTCCTCCTTCTAACTCACTGCCATGAGTCAAGGCTGACTCATAGCCATGTCCCTGTGGGTTTCCAAGACTGTAACTGTTTACAGGAATAGAAAGCTCAGTCTTTCTCCCGAGTAGCTGCTAGTGGTTTTGAACTGCCAACTATGTGGATTGAAGCCCATCGCTTAACCCTCCACCAATACCAGGGCACCTAGGCGTCTTCCTTACTTGGGCCTTTTTTTGCCCCTTCTACTTGGAATACTCTCCCCTGTAATATCTGCATGCTGTGCGTTTACTCTGTGCTCAAATACCACTGCTCAGAGGCCGCCCCTCCTATCCACAGTCCACTCTCTATTTCCACACCTGCTCGCTGTTTTTTTTTCCTTTTTAAAATAACATTTGTTTTGTCCTTTCAGTGAAAGTTTACACAGCTGATTAGGTTTTTGTTGAACAATTTCTATGCCATTTGTCCAGTGACATTGGTTAAATCTTCTTTTTTTTTTTTTTCATTCCAAAAGAAAGTGGCAGGGGTAGGGGGATAGACCAAACCAAGAATGGATTAAAATGGAAAATAAATGATTAGATGTTAACATTTAACCAAACAATATCTTCAGTAATTCACTCTCTGATGTACTCTGTGGGCAGGGCTTTTCTCATCCCTGGTCAGTGGTCTGAGGGGATTCAATGTTGTCTTCTTTTTTCTTTTTGAGTTTTCAGGGTTATAAATCATTTATTTCATTTCCGTAAGTGTATTGTGGATCAATAAAACAAAATTTAAGGGCAATGTGCTCATTATCAAGCCAGTATTGATTCTCAAGTTCCAAAATAGAATACTAAAGGATGAAAACATAGATCTAAGGACGTTTTAAAACACGGAAGAATTTTCAGCCGCTGCTTCTGATATTTATTCAAGTTAATATCTTCATCTCTTTGGTAACTAGGAATATCACTATTTGGTTTCTAGTCCTTAAAAATAACTTCTTTTAAAATCAGGTCAGAAGAGTTCATAAAAATTGAAATATGTATTACCACTCATTTATTCTTTCAATTTTTTACAAAATATTCTCTATTACCTTCTTGCCTTTAAAGAGTCTGCCTTGTTAGGTGTCTATCTTATATGACTAATAGAAAAATATGTTTTAAATGATGAAGCAGATGATGTAAAAATGGACAAATTAGCTTGTTTTTGCATAATTTCAAGTAGCTCTTTTTCTTTTTTGATAGTAACCTAATGCACCAGGAACTTACGAAAAGGCTTATGAATTAACACTAAGTTCATAAAGCAGTAGCGGGAAAAAAGGGAAAAGAAATAAAGCAGTAGCTTTTAAAAACCAAAGATAGAGACATGGTGTTGGTAAAAAGTTGAAAAAGAGAACTCTAACCCATGTATGTATTAAACAAAAATGCCTTTTTCTTCCCTACCTTGTGTTCCCATTTCAACTAAAGATCCTGAAAATAGTTTAAAGCACTTAGATATTCATGGAAGTAACCTTAGGATGCTCAGGAGCTCTATTATGGATTTCAGGTACTGAACCACATCTTCTTGCAGGAAAAATATGGAAAACTAAAGCAGTGAAATGAAATTCGCAAAGTTATGGTCACTTTGTATTGGGTTTTATCTGATTTTAAAATGCTTCAACATGTATGCCCTTTTCCACAGGTAACTCTCAAAGAGCCTGTTCACAATGCCTATTAGATGTATAAAAACATTTTTCAAAATGTTGGGTGTCAGGAGAGCACCACGAAAGGTGACTGAGCCCCAAAGTTTCGGTGACTTAGCAAACTCACCCAACTAGCAGCTCGTCGAGTTATAAGTGAGACAAATGTTGTGGTTAAAAGGCTGCAAATCTTGGAAATTGCTGTGTTTAAGACGAAGGGAAGAAAATTCAGTAACAGTGCAGATCATTTTATTCCAGAAAACAATTGTAGAAACAAACTTTATTATTCTTTCCCCCCAAACTCTGCTAAGTGTGGTTGTGGTCCATTGGCACACAGTTTTAACATTGCCTGTGTGCGTAATGTGGAGTTCCACCAACCCTCCGGTTCAGCATACTTCTACTTGCAGCTAACTCTCACACAGAGTAACAGATTCGGAGTACAGTCTGGACTTCTTTTCCAGAGTTAGACCCATTCAGCATGTTTCTTCCTTTCCTTTTTCCTCCAAGAGTGGCTTGAGAAATTATAAGAATGTCACCTGGTAAATCCAATGTAGAGACATGCTTGACATGTCTTAATTTCACATTTAACACTGTATGAATCATTTTTGGAAGAAGTTCTCTATCATTTCCTTTGAAAAAGCACTTATAGGTCACTACCTCTCTCTGAACCTCTAACTCACTGGGCCACGGAGATCCCCTCTGCGGGCTGTACTTGCAGCTGAGAGTGCAGGCTCTGCTGCAACAGCATTGGCACCTGAAGTGTTTGGCAACTCTCACACTGGCTCCAGCCTATGCAAGATGGGTTGAGACTGCCCTCCTCAATGGAGTCATTTTCGGTGGAGTTTCTGCAAGTGGGTTTGGGGCGTTCACTGTCATCCATGGCCTTTTGCACACTAGGTGCTCAGAACTTAAGTTCTAGTACATTTCCCTCCTCTGATCTTGGATTTTATTATTTACAATCCTTGGATCACAGAAGATGATGTGTCTCTTTTGTGTAAGCTTAATTGTCACCTCACTTAGATGACTGCTTGTTTTAAGGCGCGCTTTTAAGACACCAAACACTGCTGTTTCTGATGGTTGGGCACCATCTGATTTCTTCACCATCCTTATCTTCTTTCTCACTGCCATCGAGTTGATGCTGACTCATGGCAATCCCTTGTGGCTTTCTGGGACTGTCACTGTTTACAGGAGTAGAAAGCCTGGTCTTTCTCCCAAGGAGCGGCTGTTGGTTTCAAACTGCCTACCTTGTGAATTGCCAGGGGCCACTGCAGATGTAAACGTTTCTCTCCCCGCCTCACGGATTCCAACATGTTGACATACGGCATAGGTTCCAGCAGGCACACATATCCATTCAGACTTCTGCTCATAAAGGAGCGATGCACAGGAGTAGGTAGGTGATATGGGAGGATCACAGGGACACAGCTGCTGGCTTGCTGGCATGCAGTACCTAGCATCACTGATACAAGTTACAGAGTCCGGCTCAAATGTGGGCGGCAGAGGCACCTGAGCCACAATAGCCCCTACAATGGTTTGCTGTTGTTCCAGCAATGCATCCTCTGATCTTATCACTTTCACTCTCCTGGAGAGTCTGTGGATTCCTCTCCTGCTTAGACGCTCTACATGACGTGTGGCTAGCCACTAAGAACCTCTCCTGATAGAACCATCTTTTAACTCTTTGGGGAGCCATTGTTGGGCACCATCAAGTCAGTTCTGACTCAGAGTGACTCTATGAACAACGAGACAAAACACTGCTGTGTGAGTCTGGGTGGACTAGAGAAAAATTCATAGACACTCCTATGTGTATAAGGAAGAGCTTTAGATACAAGAGCAGTTGAAAATTGAGAAAACACCCCATCCCAGTCCAAATCAAGTCCATAGCCCGATATTAGCCCATATGTCCAATACCAAGCTATATAAATTCTTCTTCAGACTAACGTAAGACATGCAATGACGCCAAATACAGAAAGATCACAGGTCAGTGGGTGGAAAGTCTTGTGGATCCAGTGGTGGTGTAAACACCTCAACGCTGGCAGGAGTCTCCACATGACTCCTCCAGCTCCAGGGCTTTAGCGAAGCTCCATGTGTTTTGTCAGAAGGAATGTCTCACAAGTCCTCCTTGCTTACAGTAAGCAAGGTTGTGCCACCTACATATTGCAGGTTAGCAACAAGCCTTCCATCAGTCCTGGCACTGTGTTCTTCATATGGTCTAGGTTCTTGAATTATTTACTCAGCATACAGACTGAATAAGTATGCTGAAAGGATACAAACCTGACACACACCTTTCCTGCCTTTAAAGCATGCGGTGTCCCCTTGTTCTGAAGACTGCCTCTTGATCTATGTATAGGTTCCACGTGAGCACAACGAATTGTTCTGGGATTCTTATTCTTCATAATGTTTTCCATAGGTTTTTTTTTATGATCCACATAGTCAGGTGCCTTTGTATAGTCAATGAAACAAAAGTAAACATCTTGCTGGTGTTCTCTACTTTCACCTAAGGTCCATCCTATGTCAGCAATGATATCACTTATTCCGTAGCATTTTCTCAATCCAATTTAAATCTCGGGCAACTCCCTGTTAACTACTACTACTACAGCTGTGTGCTAATGATATCCCCCATTCAGTATCCGACTGTGAATGCAGTCTCACAGGTTTCCATGGACATTCAGCCATTTGCATATTTGCATCTGGAGTCCTCATCTACATCTTCTTTTGTTGTTTTTTTTGTTTTTAAAACATTTTATTAGGGGCTCATACAACTGTTATCGCAATCCATACACATCAATTGTGTAAAGCGCATTTGCACATCATTCTCAAAACATTTTCTCTTTACTTAAACCCCCGGCATTAGGTCCTCATTTTTCCCCTCCCTCCCCGCTCCCCCCTCCCTCAGGAGCCCTTGATAATTTATAAATTGGTATTTTGTTATATCTTGCCCTGTCCGATGTCTTCCTTCATCCACTTTTCGGTTGTCCGTCCCCCAGGGAGGAGGTCACATATAGTTCCTTGTCATCGGTTCCCTCATCTACATCTTTTGCCCATTTTTCCTGTCACATGTTTTCCTAAAAATTTTTATGACACACACACACACATACAGGTCCTTCAAGTGTTAAATCCATTTCAAATATTTTTACCAGCCTGTAGTTTTTGTCTTCTAAGTTTTTTTATGATATTTTTATATTGTTGCTCAGATGCTTTACAATTTTTAAAGTGAAATTTGTCAATTTCCTCCAGTAGTACTTTTTGGGGTTTGTTTCTTACTTAGCAGGCCCTTCATCCAAAAATTTTCTTAAGAAGAAGAAGAAGAACTCTCTTGTGTTTTATTCTAATGTTGTTAGCTTGAGTTTTTAAATCATCTTCAAGCATATTTCTGAGTAGGTGTTCAATAGCCTTATTCTAACACCTTTCATTTAATATTCCAAACTTACCTCCACTTCTCAGCAACTCCTACTAGAGAAAGAGTCAAATAAGGGTCCTGTCACAGTCATGGAGTCCCTGAATATATAGTATTTTAAATGATCTGAAAATACACTTCATTATATAAATGCTGAGCACATTCGTTTGTAACTAACTTCCGGTACTTATTTCTCCATTTCAACAGAGCTGCCAGACTAAACTAGACTAGGAAGAAGGACTTCATGATTTACTCCCCAAAATCAGCCAGTGAAAACCTTATTGATCACAATAGACCAATGCCCAACTGATCGTGAGGTTGGTGCAAAACTAAGAAGTGCTTCGGTCCATGTGCAAAATGTTCCCATGAGTTAGGGGTTGACATAAGAGCAGCCAACAATAGCATTTTCTACCTTATTCTGGAAAGGATTGCAGACAAGACTGTTCTACTCCTTTAGCATTGGAAGAGACAAGTTGCTTATTCCCTTAAAAATGTGCTGCCATCATGTCCGTTCTGACTCATGGCGACCCTATTGGACAGGGTAGAACTTCCCTGTGAGTTTCCAGGACTGTTACTCTTTGTAGGAGTAGAAAGACCCATCTTTCTCCAGTGAAGTAGCTGGGGGTTTTGAACTGCTGCTCGTGTGAACTGCTGCTCTTGTGGGGAACAGCCCAACTCATAATCACTAAGCCACCAGACTCCTTAGTCCAGTGGTTCTCAACCTTCCTAATTCCGTGACCCTTTAATATAGTTCCTCATGTTGTGGTGACTCCCCCAGCCATAAAATTATTTTTGTTGCTACTTCATAACTGTAAGTTTGCTATTGTTATGAATTGAGCAACCCTTGTGAAAGGTCGTTTGAACCCCAAAGGGGTCGCAACCCACAGGTTGAGAAACTCTGCCTCAGTCACTTATTGGATAAGGTTGTTTTGCCTTGTGTTCTCCCTTTCTCTGACAGAATTCTCGAGTGTCAGACATTCTTGGAAATCCTGCTTTAGTGGGGCTTTGCCTGATGTAGTAGTTACATAATCTAGTGTCAACTTGAAAAACAAAAAGTCATATCATTGTGTGCCCACCTTCCCAATATGATCACTGAAGACAAATGGGTGCATAAGCAAATGTGGTGAAGAAAGCTGATGGTGCCCAGCTATCAAAAGATATGGTGTCTGGGGTCTTAAAGACTTGAAGATAAACAAGCAGCCATCTAGCTCAGAAGCAACAAAGCCCACATGGAAGAAGCACACCAGCCTGTGTGACCACAGGTGCTGAAGGGATCAGGTACCAGGCAGCAAAGAACAAAAAGTCATATCAGTGTAAATAAGGGGGAGTGCAGAGTGGAGAACTAAAGCCCATATGTAGGTAACTGGACACCCCCTTACAGAAGGGTCGTGGGAAGGAGACGAGCCAGTCAGCGTGCAGTGTAGCAACTATGAAACACACAACTTTCCTCTAATTCTTAAATGCTTCCTTCTCACCTGCCCCTTCCTATCATGACCCCAATTCTACTTTACAAATCCGGCTAAACCAGAGGATGTACACTGGTACAGATAGGAACTGGAAACACAGGGAATCCAGGACAGATGATCCCTTCAGGTCCAGTGGTGAGAGTGGTGGTACCAGAGGGTGAAGGGAAGGTGGGTTTGAAAGGGGAAACCGATTATAAGGATCAACATATAACCTCCTCTCTGGAGATGGACAACAGAAAAATGGGTGAAGGGAGATGCTGGACAGTGTAAGACATGACAAAACAATAATTTATAAATTATCAAGGGTTCATGAGGGAGGGGGGGAAATGTGGCAAAATGGTAATAAATTTACAGGGAGGGAGAGGGAAAAAGAAATGAGGAGCTCATACCAAGGCCTTAAGTGGAGAGAAAATATTTTGAGAATGATGAGGGCAACGAATGTACAGATGTGCTTGACACAATTGATGTATGTATGGATCATGATATGAGTTGTATGAGCCCCCGATAAAATGATTTTTAAAAAAATGAAGGGGTGACATTGAGCATGTCAATCAGGTCGCAGCTTGATGACCTCATTTGGAGGTGTGAAGGAGATAAATAGCTCACTGGAGGCCAGAGACTCTCTCTGGTTGATTTTCCTGTTGAAAAGCCACATGGAGACCCCTGATGGAGCCAGAGCCCTGGAGCTGGAGGAGACACATGGAAACCCATGCCAGTGCTGAGATATTTCTACCACCACTGGATCCACAAGACTTTCCACCCACTGCTCTCTGATCTTCCTGCATTCAGTGTCATTGCATGTGTTGTGTGAGTCTGAAGAGGAAATTATAGACTAGTACCATTCATGTGGGCTAATATCAGATATATGGACTTGATCGGGACTAGGCTGGGATGTTTTCTTAATATACAATTACTCTTTTATACAAAGCTCTTTCTTATACACATATGAGTGTCTATGAATTTGTTTCTCTAGTCAATCCGGACTGCTTGGGCTCTCACTGTATTTAGCATGACCATGGAGCCGTTACAGAAAGAGAGCTGGAGAGGTTGCATCCTTAATGCAGCAAATTTCTTTTCATTTTGCCACATGGAGCTTTAAAAGGGAAAAAAAAAAGGTCTTAGAGACCGGGGCCAGCTGCACCTGCTCTATTTGGGGTCAGCCTCCTTGAGGCAATGCCTCCCCAGGACCCACCCAGGGAAGTCCTGGGAACTTCCTCCTGCTTCCTCTCCTCCAAATGGTAGCAAGTGGCTTTCCACACTCACGGTATTTGTGTTTGCATTTGTGTTTAGAGCAAGCTTCTTGAAGAGCCTTCAGCAATCAATGTCTTCGTAGGAATGCAAATAAAATCGGGTTGTTCTAGTGTGTGTTCTTTTCCTTGTCTGTAGTTTCAAATGTGTATCAGGCTGAATAGTTGAGGGCAATGATTTCAGAACAGTTAACGGCATATAAGAAAAGAAGAAACAGCTGTGTAGATAAGACCGGCGATTCTTTAAGAAAAGTAAGCACCCTAGGGGCACCCCGAAACCAAACCAAACTCACTGACATTGAGTCATTGCTGACTCCTGGGGATCCCCTGTGGGTTTCCAGGACTGTACCTCTTTACCGGAGTAGAAAGCCCAGTCTTTCTCCCTTGGAGCTGCTAGTGGTTTCAAACTGCCGACCATGCTGATCGCAGTCCAACAAGTCCGCACCACACCAGCAGGGCTCCTCAGGGGTGTGTTTTCAAAGCCACCCACGGACGAGAAACTGGATAGCCAGAACGATGTCTCAGAGGAGCCGATCTGCTCTTGGTCCCCCCAGCCCCTGCCTCTACCAGCAAACAGGCCACCCTTCATGGTCTGTGTCCCAGCCACTCTTTCCCCTTTTGTTATAGGTGAGCCTAACGTGCACTATACTTCTGGGACATCTTAGCCAGCCTTGAGAGCCCTTAAGAACCTGCTGTCATCGATAGATTCAGGCCCATGGTACCCTATGTGTGTCAGAGTAGCACTGTGCTCCATCGCATTTTCAGTGGTGAATTTTTTATAAATGGATTGCCAGGCCTTTCCTCTGTGCTGGACCATCATGTGACTCAACCCTCCCACGTTTGGGCTAGCAGTTGAACACTAAACCATATGTACCGCCCAGGTGTACAGAACCCCTTACCTCCCGAAAGATGCAGGCTTATGACACGCAAAACGGAAGAGCATGGTGGACGGTGGAAGTATCCAGAGGCCTTTGGCCATCATGAAGGGACTCGTGTTATGAGCAAAGGCCAGAGGGACAGAAGTGTGGTGGGAGGAGAGAGGTCCAGGACACTGCTATCCTACAACCATGTTGGGTAGGGCTTTGAATTCAAGAGCAGTCAAAGGATCTTTAAGTGAAAGAAAGAACATGTGCAATGACGCAAACGTTCCAGAAACGGATCCTTCCCACAAGAAGCCCATGCAGTTTCCACGATCATTTCTGATTTTCAGGTGATGACACGGAGGTGCCGGTCTGAACATGCACTTAGGTTGTCTCCAGAGTTCCTCCCACTGTGCTGAACTTGGTGATACAGGGTTAACTTTCTCAGCCTTACCTCGTTCTCTTCGTAGTCCGCATTTCAAAGACTGCCCACCAGCCTCCCCAGATTCCTCACAGGGGTCCCTGTTCTAACGGAGACAGAGAGGAGGGCATGTCTCCAGACCTCCGTGGGGGACCTGTCAATCTAGGAGAAGGGGGAGTGTGCCTGGTTTGAAAGAGATTCAGAAACTCAGAAATTCAGGAACAACACCCCCACCCCCACCAGACCCCTCGTGAATCACTGACTTAATTAAACCAGTGGATACAAATAGAGGCTCATGTGCTTCTCTTCCTGCCCACGTAACTGCTGTTTCTATTCCGGGGGACAATCTTGCATGAATGTTTGGCACTCAGATTCTTAAAGTTGTTATTTCCTGGTTCTTTTTATTATGGGATTTGACTAGAGGGGTTGCATTTCCCATCTGGCTTCCCAGGGTACCACATGGGACCGCCCCAGAGGCAGGCAGAGTCCCAGCAGGCAGGAAGGTGACCGGACAGAGAGGGACGCGCAGTTCCCATCATCTCTCTTTAAAGAGGCCACATCCCCAAGGAGGCACCATGTAGCTGTGACCGATTGATCGGTTAGATGCCATCCCTGCACATTCACACGAATTCAAGTTGACATACATAAAATCTAACTACCACACCCTCCCAAAGCCTTTGGGGAGACTCAACAGGGAACAAGACACTCAAGAAAACATTTTCAGTGTGAACTTGTTGTCTGTCTCAGTACCACACATGAGTCACCAACAGGACAGTCTCATCACAACCCAAATCAGACTTTTGGCCTTACCACAGCCTGCCCGTTCTCCTCTGCCGAGTCGGGTAACACCATGGGGGATTGTTTTCTAGGGTGTCACCTCCCCTTGACCTCAGTAATTAAATCAAGGGACACCGTTTGGGCTCAGTGAAGCCTGTACAAAGGGTTTTGCTCAAGGATTGAGGTAGAAAAGCTCCCTGTTCAATCTCAAGACGTGCTGGCTACAAGTTTTAAGAGAGCAAAAGGCGGAGCCTGGTGAGAAATAGAGGTGAGGCTGAGCACTGGGCCAGCGCTGTATCCAGAAGGTCCCATCCCTCCAGGCACCAGCCATTTCCAACTGCCAGTATCTCTATCCACTTTGCCTAAGGGCTTTCTCAAAATTCCCAGAGGGCTGTGCTCCCTGAGGGCACTGCAGCTGGAAGTTCCTGAGGCGTTGCCCTAGATTTTGGTCTCTTGTTGATTATTGCAGGTCCCAGGAGTGCCGGTGATGCAATAGCTAAGCACTGGGCTTCGAACCAAAAGATCTGTGCCTTGAACCCACCGGCAGCTCCATAGGAGAAAGATGCAGCAGTCGGTTTCCATAATGATTATGGCCTTGGAAACCCTGTGTGGCAGCTCCACTCTGCCACGCAACCGCCCAATGCTTAACCCACAGAGCCGCCAGGGTCCCTTCTTCTTGCACTAAAAAAAATCTCAAAAGCTCACTGCCACCCAGTCCATTCTAGCTCATAGCAACCCTCGAGGGCAGGGTAAAACTACCCACTGTGAGTTTCAAAGATGCTGACTCTTTCCAGGAGCAGAAAGCCCCATCTCTCTCCCGTGGAGCAGTCGGGGGTTTCAAACTACTGATCTTTGGGTCGGCAGCCCAATGCACAACCACGCGTCACCAGACCCCGTTCTTGCACTAAAGCAAGGATAATTTTGAAACATATACACCTGTTCCAACTTCACTATAAATTCCAAGTAAAGACACATTTCCAAATCCTTCATTCAGGAAAAAAAAAAAGTGTCCGAGTCAAGGTTAGCTGCTACCAGAAGGGGCATATTGTTTTCTCAAAACAAGAGGCATATATTTGGTCGATGTGTAGGTTTCTTGAAGTTGAGGGTAGGAACGAGCTAGGGATCAGTGGATAGCTACCCCCAAATCCATTGCCATCAATCTATTCGGACTCAGAGTGAGCCTGTAGGACAGAGGAGGTTTGCTAGGTTGTACTCTTACAAGAGGCAGGCTGTTACATTGCTCGCCTGTGGACGGCTGGTGGGTTTGAAGCGCTGACCTTTTGTTTAGTTAGCAACCAGTGCTTTAACCATTGTGACACCAGGGATTAATCAATAGATACTCAGATTGACTGATTCTCATCCCTGACCTCTTTGTTCTGCTTTAGGCTGAAAGAAGGTATTCAATTATTATCATTAGTCATTTATGGAAAGAAAAAGATGAAGGAATTGGGGATTTTGAATATTCAATAACCTCTCATATTGTAAAAATAGACCAACGGTATAAAGTACACTGAATTTCGAGTTGAAGAATTCGTGTGAAGTCTCAGACGTATCACTTACAAAGCCTCGGAAACCCACGGGGGCAGTTCTACCTTGTCCTATTGGGTCCCTCTGAGTCAGAAGGAACTCAACGGCAGTGAATTAGGCTTTGGAGAGTGGGTGGCGTTGGGTCCTACTGAGAAGTGGACACAGACAGTTATCCTGTAGATCAGGGAGAGCCCGTCAATCAGGCTTTTACAGAGCTAAAAGTTCCCGGGGAGTTTTGTCAAAATATAGATTCTGGTTCAGCAAAGCCCTGGTGAGGTCAGAGATCCTGAAATTCTTGTAAGTTGCCAGTTGATGCTGATGCTTCTGTTCCATGGACCACACTCTGAGGAGCCAGGATAGAGCTGCTTGTTAAATTAACAAATGGGTGAATGAATGAATGTGTGAATGAGCAAATTAATGCCTTAAATTCCCACAATGTATATCATCAGCCTGGGCTCTTTCATCTACTAAGAGACTCTCACCTGTCTGCCCCTCCCAGGAAATTTCAGCCTGCTATTTACAGCCAGCTGTCTGAGAGGAAGCCAGGCGCTGCCTTCAACCATGTGACCCGGTTCTCCTTTTGAACAGCAGCTGCCTACCCCTCGGCTTCCCCAGCCCCAGCCTGTACCCTGTAACTCACCAGGTAACATTTGATGTCGAGATGAAAGGACCAGCACACCTGGGTGCCTGTCCCAGTCTTCAAGCTCTACTTCCTCCACATCAATCACTCCAGTCCTCCCATTGATCCAAATTAAAAGATGGGCTGTCCAACTCCCGCTGCAACGAATCCTGGTTCATAGTTGACCCCAAGGCCGGTTCCATCTAGTCCCAAGAAAGGGTGGGTGGGACCAGCCAAGTGGTCACTTCCCTTATTCCACCTCCGGGAACCAACTCAATATCCAGCTGTCATTCTCTTCCCAGATTCCCAGGTGCAGAGTTGGACAGCATCTGGGAATTGGAATGGGGATGATCTTGGCATCTTCAGGTTGTGCCTAGCAGCATACACCTGCCAGGTGGTCTTCCCAGAGCAGCCCGTGGCCACAAGTTCTCTTCCAAGTCCCTTGAAGTAGGATAGATTGTATTTTGAGTATATCATACAAGACTTAAGAACTTGACTTCTGCAATCATGGCTTCTGATAGAACTAATCACCAGGGGCAATAATGCCTCCCCTGTTTCCATGTGACCCAAACTTTCATCTCTAGGGTTCCTCTGATGCCTCCTTTCCACATAAGGGGAGTGTCTGTCTGGAGGACTTTCATTCTCCCTGAGCATAGCTGATAACCTGTGAGGATATCTGCAAGTCAGCTAATTCCACCCATATGGTTGAGCACTGTCTACAAGGCTGAGCATACAATCACCAACAAGACACAGGGTCCTGCTCTCACATAGTGGGCATTCGAGTAGGGGAATGGAGGAAAGCAAGTCAGCGCAATGTCTGACATATTATCAGTCAGTGATGAGGCTGCAGAGCTAAATAAGGCGATACAATGCAAGGACTTCGAAGGGTCAGAGACCACCATTACAAAGAGGTCCTATCTGAATTGGTATCCAGAGTAGGAGGAGTTCCAGGATTTCCAGGACAAATGGTGAAGGAGCCCATCTGCTGTCTGTCTGTCTATCCAGAAACTCCTCAGTGATGGGGGGTGG
>NW_022108124.1:15212530-15246083 GCF_000313985.2 Echinops telfairi | reverse complement strand
TGGGGGGTGTCTTCCAAAAATTCGGCAATTACAAACTCTGTAGTCTCCAGTCCTGCCTTGACCCTCGTGGAGTCACCCTGAGTCAGAGCCAACTCAAAAGCAATTCAACTTTGTACCTGAACAGTGCGAAGGAAGCAAATACCTACTTGGAAGACATTCCGAAGGTTCGGGTGAAAGAGAGCAAAGGGGTGTTAGATCACAGAGAGCACGCAGGAGGAGATGAGTTTGACACATCATGGGCAGATCATGTAGGATGTTGTAGTTTATTTTAATACAGTGAGAATCCATAGGGGCATTTCAGGCAAGGGAACGATGTGCTATGACTTGCATTTAAAAGAATGCATTGGCAGTAGTATTCAGAGAGTATTGGGGACAGGGGACACAGTAGAAGTGGAAGCACAGAGACCAGCTAGAAGGTGATTGAGGTCACTCATGATACATGATGGCAGCGTGGACCAGAGAAGTGGCTTGCTTGGAAATCTGGACAAAGTGCTCTACAGGAAAGCCTTTACTGGGGGCATTTGTATTCCCTCACCCTCTGCAAACCTCTGCAAAGATGTCTATCTCCACTTTCTGCATCCACAGTCCAAAATGCCCCTCCTCAGAACATTGAAGCTCCAGGATTGGAAAAGCCTGTGTCCCACCATTCCGGTGTAAATAACCCTGTCTCTACCTCCATCTACCGTTCTCCTGACAACTGAAACTCAAACCTCGAACAAGTAAGAAATAAGCATCAAAGTGTCTTCTTAGAGCTACATACTTTGCAGGTGCCTACGTGACACCTACCATTGGTTATGGCTTGATTGCTAACCTCATGGTTGGCAGATTGAACTCAGTCACTGGTACTTCAGAAGAAAAGGCTTGGTAAACTGAGTGCATTAAGATTAAACTCCCTACCATGGCATCTATTCTGACTTGTAGAACTGTTCTCTGAGATTTCTGAGGCTGTAAACCATTCACAGGAACAAAGAGTCTCACTTTTCTCCCTTGGATCAACGGATGGGTTCAAACTGCTGAACGCCCAGTTAGCTGTCCAACGTGTAACTCGTGATGCTACCTGGGCTCCTTCCCTTCAAATAACTAAGACAATTCTATGGAGCAGTTGTAACTCATAACGTCCGGGGTGTCTCTATAAGTTGGAATCAACTTGACAGGCAACTGAATCTTTTGCTGCAAACTTAAACTGCCTTAAATATTGTGTTGACAGATAGCTTGACAAAAAGTGAAAATAAGAGCAGCTCCGGGGACTAATAATGCACCAGCTAACACTTTGTGGGGATTGGGCTTCTTGATTTGGAAGTTTAGGGTCGTGGTTTCATGGGACATCCAGTTAACTGGGTCAATAGAATTTCTAGTATTTCTGTCCTGCCTTCTAGTTCATGGGGTAGTACCTGGGGTCTTAAAAGCTTGAAATCAGCCATCCAAGTCATAACCGTTGGTCTCTATTTGCCTGCAGCAACAGAGGGAGAAGGACAGTGGAGACTGAGCAGAGAAAATGGGAAGTGTGGCCAATTGGCTCCTCTGTCATGAGACCAGAGAACTGGTTGATGCACAGCTACCACAACTAAACCTTTTGATCAAAGAACCTACAGTGGAATCCTGATCAAAATGAGGGATTGTGAAATAGAATTTCAAATTCTCATGGAATCCAGACTTGCCCTGAGATCATCTGTTGATATGACAACCAAAAATATTCCATGAAGTCTTCTTTAAACAAACAATACTTTAACTTAACTAGTAAAAATGATTTTATCTTGAACATTGTACTCTTTTTAAAAACTGTCTATCTGGGATTCAGCAGATACAGGATTTGGAACTCTGCTGAGTCATGGCCATGAAACAACACTGGAAGCAATTTAAATTTCTGAAATGTGGTGAGCCAACCAAAATGTTAACAAGAAGGGTAAAAATTACAGCTCAAAGCCCTGCTAGAAGCATCATTTCCCTCTTAGACAATAAGGGCAGCATGTATATTACCCAGCAGCTAGATCTCAAGTGGTTGAAAAGACAATAACAGGGCCCAGCTCAAACATGGTGGGCACAGACTCATTGTTTCAAATAGGGACTGTTTTCCACATGCCTGGTAATAATTTGATGTCATCCACCATCCACTGAAGGGCTCATTATGCCTTGTCTGGGACTCCCATTCCATGGCTTCAGTCTGTAATTTTTCCTGCTCCAGTTGGTACTCTGGATCACCCCAATATTAAAAATTCCAACTTCACTTCATTGGCTATGACAGAACTGATTCAAAGCCCTAAATTGACATTACCAACTCAAAAGGGGAGATTGTCAACTAAAGGGAATAGAGAATCTATGTGAATGGGTGAAAGAACGATTAAGAAAAGGAGAGAGAATGGGTGTCTAGCCTTAAAACTGTAATTAATATCGCTGAATTGTACATGTAGAAATGATTGACTTGATATATGGTTACCTGTGCACATATTCCACATCAATTTTTAAGAAGACACGTTACTGGGCCTGACAATTTCCCATTGAATAAGAATCTGCTATTTCTTAAAATTGCGTACAGCCTAATCTTTCTGGATTTGGACCCTCAGGATGAAATTTCTGAGCTGAAGTGGCAGGAGTGTCATCGTTCGTTGCTCCATGTAATCAAAGTCAGCGTTGCTGACAGCATCTCACTCTTTCCTGCCGTTAGGCTCATCAATGCCTCCACCACATCTAGAGGCAAACCTCATCCTGAGTTCCCCCCATGGAGCAGTAGTTTCGAGGGCAGGAACGTCCTAAGAGGCATGGACCTGTGACAATGGGCATTGCTAAGCTTACTAATAGTTGGGGGTTTGTTCCTCATTATCATAAGGTCTGAAGGGCTGGAAGATAACAAAAGCTGTAAAATACAGAACTGTCTCACCCACACAAGAGGGAATGGGAGTGTTTAAAGCCCTGGAAATCTTATCTGACCTTGTTAAATCACTTGAGCATTGATAGAGGAGTTATCAGGATTTCTTGGAACGCTTGACAGTTCTCCTGTAGTTCATGGAATCTTAAAAGGAGAGTCACTTCCCCAACATAAAGCTAGTTGGTGTCTGTCCTGTCTAGTTTACTCCCTCAAAGCTGAGCATAGGACCGGGGCTTGCGTGCCAGTGGTATATTTGGGGGTTTCAAGGAAAAGGCATGGGACACTAGGAGAAGTGGTGGAGAGAAGGAAGGAAAGGCAGCTATGGACCCCAGTGGTCAAAGGTGGGCCTGTGGGGGTGCTGTCTGTTGTATATTTTCTTTGGGGGCATCAGAAAGGCTGAGCAGGTAACCCCTGAGTGTCCCAAGGCTGACAGAGAGACTTGCACAGTACCACTGAGGGGAGGGGCTCCAGGACCTTATCCACTCTCCAGGTGACCCCAGCCGGAAAGCTATGGCCACTGGGCGTGTGTGAAGGTTAGAATAAGAGGTTCGAATAGATGACTATTAAAGCTTGTTGATGACTATATTACCTTGCAAATGAGGCTGTCAACACACTCAGCTACCAAAGAATCAGATAAAAAGTGAATGATAAACCTGAATAGCAGAATGGGCGGTAGGAACAGGGGCTCACTCCCAACCCCTGTAACCCAGCTGTCGGTGCTTATGTATGTCTGCTTACTTCCTGGGCTGTTACCCTGCCCCTGGTTAGCAGTTCAGAGTCCAGAAGAGGTGAACTCTTCGCTGTTTCTTTCATTGATTCTCTCAGAGGACAGGGCTAATCGTCTGAGTAAGCTCTGTTAGAGACAAACAGGAGTTCTCCAAACACCACTCCCACCTGTCACCTCAGAACAACCCAAAGAGGAAGAATGAGGTTGATGGAGCCGCAGAGGAGCTGGCATCTTGCCCTCATGTTCCTCCCCTCAAGTGTCTGCATTGCTATAAGGTCATGAATGAAGTCCTTTCATCTTCAATTTGTCATCTTCATTTAATTGTGTCTAGAAACTTCTTCGTAATGAGTACTGTCTTTTCAGTTCGGCACCATTTTGACTGACCAGAGGACACAGCTGACCTCTCCCACCATCTCCATGTTCAGTTTGTCTCAAGACCTAAAATAGCAACCAACTGTGTGGTCAAACGTGCAGCGTTCTTGTTTGAATTGTCCACAGAGTTGCTATTGATGAGACTTACTTATCTCCTTTAGACACACCAACCCACCAGGGTGCCCCGGCTCCCCATGAAAGTCAACACTGGGGTGAGGTGAAGAGATGGAAGGTTTGATAGAGGTGATTTTTAATACATCATAAACAGCAAGCGTGAGAGGCACTTCCTATGTCCTCCTCCGCCTCCCTACTCCAGTGCAAACGAGGGTGTTTGAGCAGCTGGGTAATGGCTCAGGGTCCTTTACGATGTGGTTTTGAATCAAGCAGTTAATGCTACAGTGTTATTAAAACATCAAGTTCATCTCTGTGATAGTAGAAGGTGACCTGGTCACTGGTGGTGGCATAGAATCATGAATGCACTGAACAGGGTTTCCTGCTGCGGCCCCCCAAACCATCTGTACCCAACTCGTCTTTAACTTCCAGAAAGTACCACCTTTACCTCTGTACTCATTTACCACCGGCTTGCCCAATTCTAACAACAAGTTTGCAACAACTTACAGAAATAAGTATGCGGTAACAAATAATCTGAGAGTGAGGGCAACGGGCAAAGAGAACGAGGAAAAGCAGGAGTAACCAGGGGATGGGTCTACTCATGCTGTGAGTCAAAAGACTCTCTGTAGTGATGAAGGTGACAAATTGGCATCCAGACATTTTCAGGTCAAAGGAAAGGAAGTGATAGCCACTCAACAATGACACAGGCATCACTAGGAACAACAGACAAGTCCGATGAGGAGGAGAAAGCCAGTCAGAGGGTCAAGTAGGGTAATGGGAAGGCCTCCCAAGCCCAGGTCCTATTGTTCTGCAGCCAACGGTAATCCCTCTGTTCTCTAGACACAGGGTGTTGATAGCAAAGCTTTAAAGCATGGAAGACAAAATCAGACACTGTTCAAAGGAAACCAGAATTTGGCTTATGGGAACTCCCTGTGCTGCCTAGGTACCCTACTGGTGTAGTGGTTACGAGGTGGGTTATTGACAGCAAGGTCAGCAGTTCGAGCTGCTCCAAGGGAGAAGGGGAAGGATTTCTACTCCTGTCAAGTTACAGTCTTGGAAACCCACAGGGGTAGTTCTACTCTGTCCTATAGGATTGGTATGACGCAGAATCGATTCCATTACAGTGAGTTGGCGTTTGGGATATGCTGCCTAGAATTAAACTTTGTGTACAAGAAAGAAAAAAATGTTACGAAATTGATGGTGGTGAAGATTGCGTAACTCTTCTTAATATGACTGATCTATTGGATTGTATGATATGTGAATTATATGGCAATAAAACTGTTTTTTTAAAAATGTACTCCATAAGGTTTTTGTGACCACGCCTTTATTCCCAGGTGCCTCTGAGTGGGTTCAGACTGCCAACCTTCCAATTAATAGTCAAGTGCCTACTGCACCCTGGGATTCCACATACCGTCTAGGAGAAATATAGATGTGTATATACATGTCAGGGTACTCTAAAAATTTATTGGACAAAGTCTACCATTTGTCCAATTATTTTTCAATTCCAATTGTCTACAAACTTTCTGAAATCCCTTTGTATTTGTAATCATAAAATTATATATGCAATACATACAGTGTATATTCTATACATACACACACACATATATGAGGGGACTCCAAAAAGTGTGTGGGAAAATGGAATTGAAAAATGATTCAATTTTTCTACAAACTTTTCAAAAACCCCTCATGAGCACACTTGTGCACAGACACACACACCTGTGGGAATAATAACCATCAAATTAAAGATATAGTTCTGAAGGAAGAAATGGTATCAGAGCTTAATTTGTGAACATCTAGTTTTGCAGAAAGCTGTGGGTGACAGTGGGAGCCCAAATCCATTTGCAGGGTCCCCTCTGAGCATAGTCCAGGCATATAAGTGGTCTTGTTACCAGACAAAGTATTGTAAAGTTGATTATGGCAGAGCTAGTTAGAGGAAAATGTAATACCTTATAATTTGATCCCTGTGGGAGATACATAATATCGTGTCAACTTGATAGTTAAGTGTAGGGGTGGAGTCTAGTCTGTCAATCAGGTCACAACCTGATGATGCCTCCTTGTGGGTGTGGCCTTCTCATGAGGATTCTGGGAAGTTCCTCTCTCTCTTTCTGCCTCAGTCTTCCTGTTGATTTGTTGAGACCTGAGAGAAGGCCCTCTCGTTGCTTCACCTTCCTGTCAACAAGACACATAGAGACATTTGAAGACCTGTGACAACCTGTAATACTTCCACTGCCATTGGATCCACAAGACTTTTCACTCGCTGGCCAGTGATCTTCCTGCATTTTGCATCATTGCATGTGCTGAGTGAGTCTGAAGAGAGCTTTATGGACTAGTATCAGACCTATGGACTAATATCAGACTTTTGGACTTGATCTGGATTGGACTGGGATGTTTTCTTAATATACAATTACCTTTTGATATAAAGCTCTTTCTTATACATATATGAGTGTCTCTGGATTTGTTTCTCTAGTCAACCTGGAATAACACAATCTCCCTTTTGAGCCATTTTAAAGTTTTGTTTTCTTCAGTATTTATTATTTTCTGCTTTCTGTTCTATTGAGGTTTTCCCTCTGTTTTGTTTTGCCAATGTTTTGGGGTCTTTAAATTGCCTGTTGATTGTATATATGATTTTTCTATACATAAAATCCAGGATAGGTAAATCTACAGATGTAGTAACTGGAGAAATAATTACCTAGGGGCATGGCAGGGGAGGTTGAGGGGAGATAGAGAGCCAACAACAATGAGCATGAGAAGAAAATGTTCTAAACTCAGATTATGGTGATGATCATACAACTCTTCTTAATATTATTGAATGGTTAAATGTATGAAATGTGAAGTAGATGTGAAGACATCTATTTTTTAAAAAAATTAGAAATGATAGTAGCCTCTAGAATACATGGAATAAAGAATCAACCAAGATGGGTCTCACAGAGACTACATGTATCCACCATATTATATTGACTAAACCGGATGACCAAAACAGGGATATTTGGTGATAATTTTTTTTTTACTTTTCTGTGAGTAGGAAATATTTTACAGTATGTATATTTTATTCTGACTGTTAGGCAAGCCTGGGGTCAGTAAAACCACTTAGTAGATGATTCAAATCATCCAGGTCAGAGATGGCAAAGGCCATCTTAATTATAGCATGATAGCTTCCTCATTAGGTGGGGGAGAACGGAAGTGTGGATGGAGCAGGCCAAAGTTAAATAGGAGGCAAGACGCTCTGAAGATTGACTTGGACTCGAATAGCTCAGGGGTTTTGCTGTGACTGGGAACAGAGAAATGAGGGTGTTGCAACTGGAGGAGGCTCACTAGGTCAAGAGCATTGCAGTTGCTGTAAGTGGGCGATGTGAAGGTCTGTGTACATGAAAATGATCTAGCGGAAAGAGAGAAAATGTTCGTGCAGAAGAGAAAGGTGAGTGTGCTGTGCGAAAGTCCTTGAGATGAGAGGAGGAAATGTAATATTTCCACAGGAGTCAGAAGCAGGCTTCCCTTGGAGGTGCAGGGCAGGTAGAATAGCAGACCAGAGGATCATGATCTTGACTCAAAGCGTTTGCTCTCTGTGATGTGGCAGGCGAAGTCATAGCCAAGGTTGAGAGGTGAGGGACTCCTGGAGGCTTTGGGGAGAAGAAAAATATAAAGCACTCACTTGGTAAATGTATTTGGGAAGAGTCACAGAACTGTGTGGAACAGCGGAGTGCCCATTAGAGATTTAAGGGAATTCTTCCCTGGAAAGATTCTGTTACTTGGGTACACTGACAGACTCAGCATAAAACGGGATTTAACAAGGTTGTTCTTCCAGGAATAAAAGTAGAGGGAAAGAGAGTCAAGAGGACTTACACGGGAGTGGTAATACTGTGTGATCTGTGTAAAGCAAAGAGACTAACCCAAACCAAGCCACGCCCATTGTCCTTGAGCCTAAATCACCTTCCAGTGACCCTACACAACAGAGTAGAACTGCACGGATAGGGCTGCTGAGGCTGTCATTTTTATGGAAGCAGACTGCAACATCTTTCTCCTCGGGAACAGCTAGTGAGTACCAACCACCATGCTTTCAGTTGGCAACCTAAAACTCAAACGCTGTTTTACCAGGACTCCTCCAACGGGGGCCGGGAAGGAGACAGGCAGTGAAGGGCGGTGAGGAAGGGCAAAATCAAAGGCTTGGGGGTTATAGGGCTTATTTCCTGTCATGAGACAATTGGGAAGAAGACGGAATGAAAGTCGGTGATGGTCAGAGAGTAGGCTATTTAGAATGGAGATTTGTTTCATACTTATGATTGACGACAAAGTCTAGACAAGACAATGACCATAGAAGTAGAAGGCTGAGGTGCTCTAAAGAAAGGAGACTGAGAAATCGACAAAAGCCAAAGCTAAGAAGCCACTGATTACTTAATAAAATTGTAAATGGACACAAGATATTTTTTGAAATGATAGGGTTGCTCAAAAATTAGAATGAAGTAATGGTTTCACAACTCTGAAAATTTCCTAATGTTCATTGAGTTGTACTTAAAATGAATGACTTTTCAAATCATATAAAACATTTTTTTAATGTAACTGTTTTAAATCACCTCTTAAATGAAGGAGAAAATCGGATAGGTTTTTGTTTTGTTGTTTTTTATACAATCATAATGGTGGATTGTGTGCCATCAAGTCAGTTCTGACTCATACCAACTCTACAGGACAGAGGAGAACTGCACCTTATTGCCGAGTCTTCTCTCCTAAGACGCTTAACCGTTTTGTCACTGAGTCTCCTTAGTTATATATATAACAAACAAACCTATCAAGACAGATGAAGATGAGAGGCATGGGAAAGAGGGCAATGGAAGTCAGGATTTTAAAAGAAAATAGGAAAGATAGGAATAGTACTTTTTAAAGATTAGAATTAGTAGAATTTTAGTTCCTTGAATGGATAGTGAGCTACTACCAATTTATGGGCTCAATATATCTCTAGAAATATACTAGCCACGAGGGTAGCAAAAAGTCAAAAGAAAGTTCTAGCTGGTTAAGGCGACTACATACCATAGCAGAGAGATAACTACACCGGGGGTATAAATGAGGTCCATCCTAAGTGTGTCTTTAAACCAAAGCCAGAACAAGTGCAGACGGTTCTTATGTAACTTCACTTTAATGCAAGAAAAGGCTAGCAACCTTTTCAGTGATTTGAATGTGTTGAAGGTAGGGCTGGATCAAAGGGAGCCCTGGTGGCATAATGAGTTATGAGTTGGATCGCTAACCAAAACATCAACAGTTCAAAACCACCATCCATTCCAAGGGAGACAGATGAGGCTTTCTAGTCCCATAAAGATTTATAGTTTAACAGCCTTGGAAACCCTCTGTCCTATAAGGTTACTATTACAATCAACTTGATGGCAGTGAGTTGTTTCAAAGTCAAAGAAAATTTACATAACGGTAAAGGGCATGTGTGGGTTGTCCATAAGTCAGATGTTCTTAACCTGGGAACTTCCTATACTATTTTTGGTTGGGTAATTCTTTGCAAAGGGACAGGGAATTGTCCTCTGCATTATTGGATATTAAGTAGTATCCCTGGCCTCAACCCACAGATGCCCCTTCTCTCCATCCTACCCAACTGTGGTAGTTACATAATCTGATGTCAACTTGAGACTATTAAGAGTGAAGGGGTGGAGTTGAGCCTGTCAATCAGGTCACAGCCTGATGACCTCATTTGGAGGCACTATGGAGATAAATAGCTCACTGGAGGCCTGACCAACACTCTCTGCTTCGTCTTTCTGCTGTCAAGACACATGAAGTTAGGCTGATGGAGTTAGAGCCCTGGAGCTGGAGGAGCCATGTGGATACCACTGCCAGCACTGAGATGTTTCTACTACTGTATCCAAGACTTTCCACCTACTGGCCCATCATCTACCATATTCGGTGTCATTGCATGTGTTATGTGAATCTGAAGAGGAATTTATCGACTGGTATCGGACATATGGGTTAATCTAAGACTTAGGGACTTGATCTGGACTAGGCTGGGGTGTTTTCTCAACATACAATTGCTCTTTTATATAAAGCTCTTTCTTATACACAGATGAGTATCTTTGAATTTGTTTCTCTAGTCAACCTAGACTCACACACCAGCCTCCCCTCCAACTCACCCCATCAGGGATAGTAACCAAAGTTTCCAAACATTGCCAAGTGCTTCCTAGGGGCAAAATAACTCAAAGTTGAGAATCCCTGGAACATAGTATGGGGCTTGTAGGACAAAGGTTAGGGTCCAGTACAACTTCCTACATATTAGCTGAATTAAAACAAAAATGCAGTTATATGTTATTTATAGATGATAGATATTAAAATATATAGTAACGCATAATTACAAGCAAGAAATGCCAACCTTTAAAAATAACATTTGTTCTCTGCTCTAGCAATTTAAGGTGCTTGGCCATTCACCTAAAGGCCTAGTTCGTGCCTACCCAGAGGTGTCTGAGAAGAAAGGTCTGGCCTTTCTTAACAATTAGCCATTGAAACCCCACTGTGCACAGGTCTACTCTGGTGCACTTGGGCTCACCATTAGTCAGAACTGACTTCATAGTAACCAGTGGATCCTAAAAAATGCTCAATATACTCCAAGAAAGAATTATGTACACATTTATTTTTTGCTCTCAGGTTTGTATTAGTAAATGAATTGGAACCTATTCATTTTCCACCAGTAACAGAAAAGTTAAATAGGAGAAGGGTACGCATACAAAGGAATACTATGGAACCTTTGAAAAAACGAACTTGACTGCTATGTGTTGACGCTAAAAGACCTTCAAAATCTATGGGCCAGTAAGAAAATCCTATTTTAATGCATTGCATTTAACATGATGTAGCCGTAGGTGAATATATAGTCAATGTTATATGAGCACAGGAAGGGAGTTAGAAGGACGTTCATGGCCGTGCTAACCGTGGTTACCACTGAAAGAGTGGGCAGGGTGCCTCAACCTGAAGAGGAAATGTTCTTGTTTGACTGTTTTACAAGGAGAACTTAGGTAGTGCTGCTGTAATAAAAACAATAACTACATAAGTAAAATGAAGCATTCAAGGGGAGGACAGAGATTTCCCACAAGACAACCTTTAAGGCCCCTCCAGGTCTCAAACTTTATGACTCACTCTCTCATGGAGGCTTCCAGCCTGTGCAGCCACAAAGCCGACAGCTGTTGACATTTAGGATTCTGCCCCTAACTGGGCCAGAGCAAAGTCATTGGTATCTCTGAGCAGGTTCATGCCAAAGACACTTTCTCTGTCATTGTTCCTACTTGGCCCCTAAACTCCACAAGCCAAGCACTCCTTTGGTAAGACTCTGTAGCTTATCTTGTAAAGTGTTAAGTTCCTTTCTGAGCGGAAAACAAAACTGTTTGTTGTTTTGCCTAGACTAGGATGAAAGGAGTTGACCGGATCTTTCCCAAGGGAAAAGGAGATGGGCTTGGGGCCCCTCAGCCATGCCAACAGTTGCCTCATCATTCTACTCCAACCAGAATTAATTGATAACGCAGGTTCATCCATCTCTCCCTTTCCTGATTATTACTTGGGGGAACCTTCCCTATTTTTTGCTCGATACCACTTCTACACATAAGGTTTTCAGCAGTTGTTTCTTCCAAAGGAGGCAGCGAATTCCTTCTTCCTTGTTCTTAGTCTGGAAGCTCCATTGACACCTGTTCATTTTGGGTGACTCTGCTGCCATTTGAGATACCAGTGACAGCATTTCTAACATAACAGCAACATGCAAGCCACCGCAGCATGACAAACTGACAGACCAGAGACCATCTAATCTATCTGGCCCCTCCATTTACCAATGAGGAAGCTCACATGAGCACAGAGAAAGACTGCTACATACTTTGGACATGTTATCAGAAGAGACCAGTCCCTGGAGAAGGACATCATGCTTGGTAAAGTAGAGGGGCAGTGAAAAAGGCCCTCAAGGTGATGGATGCACACAGTGGCTGCAACAATGAGATCAAGCATAGGAACCTTGTGAGGATGGCCCAGGACCTGGCAGTATTTCATTCTGCCGTGCATAGGGTTCTTATGGGTCGGAACCACCTGGATGGCTCCTAACCACAACAATCCCCTTCTACTGCTTTGTCTACAGAGGTACCGTAAGTAGCTTAGGAGCAGGGACATCACTAATCTATTTTTGTTGTAAAGATTCACCAAACCAAACTTACTGCGATCAGGTTTATTCTGACTCACGGTGATCCTGTAGGTCAGAGTAGCACTGCCCCTGTGGGTTTCTACGACTTTACATCTTTACAGGAGCAGAGAGTTTCATCTTTCTCCCATGGAGTGACTGGTTGGGTAAACAATTGCTGTAGTTACCAGCCCAATGCACCCACTACACGACCAGGGCTCCTTGCTGTAAAGCGAATCACCCCAAAACTTAGTGGCTCACACCTTCAACTCACCATTCTAAATTTGGTGACTTAGACTAGGTTCAGTTCGGCGGTTCTTCTGGTATCAGTTGGGCTCGAATGAGATTGCAGACTGCTGCAAATGAGCCAGATGGCTCTGCTTTGGGGAACCTACCTTCCATCAGGTGAGTAAAGGAATAGCTGAGGTATGTGTCTTTCATCCTCCACTAGGCTAGTCAGGCATGTTCACGTGGCGGCAGCATCTGTACAAGATGCTTGACAGGTCATTTCCAGGCATTACTTTTGCAAGTGAGGGGGGGGAAATGGAAATTCTACTCTATAATTCAACCTTCCTGCTAATTGTATCAAGACAAGCTTGTGGTTCTCAGAGGTTGTTCTACGTACTATGAAATCTAGAGTTTTAATACACGAAAGATCATCTGATCTAGCACCTCCTCTTTACCAATGAGAAAGCTCTTCTCAGCGCAGGGAAAGAATCTCACCTGACACAGTGACACAGTGTTTCCAGGAGACCTACACTTCCTCTGGTGGCGAATGCACATGCTTGAATATTCTTGCTCACCTCTACACCAATAACTCTGGAACTGTCTTCCTATGGGAGGTCAGGAGAGGTGGGTCCTACTGATATGGAACAGCTTGCTCGCTGGTTGCTCACATGGTCTAGATCATGATTCTTCTCCTTGGGAGAATGCAACATCATGGGTTTTTTGAAATAGAGGCAAAATCTGAAGTTGTCACGTAAAGAGATTGCCAACAAAAGCTGGATATCTACTTCAGGGCTGATAGTCTCAATAACCTACCTATGGCCAAAAGCCTGTAGGCTGTAAGGTAACTAGTTGGGCAGTATATAAAATTGCCAATTTGATACATCACTCCAGCCTTTTCTTCTCCCTTGACATCATCTATTTGATTCTTCCTAATTTGTGAGTCTTTCCCCAGAAAGAAAGAAGTGGGATGTGGTCGTTACATAATCTGTTGTCAATGTGAGAGGATTAAAAGTAAAGGGGTGGAGTCTAACCTGTCAATCAGATTGTAGCTTGATGCCTCATTGGGAGGCTTTAAGGAGATAAATAGCTCCTTGGAGGTGGGACCCAGACTCACTCCCTGGGAGGCATTGCAGCAGACAAGACACATGGAGTTACACTAGTGCCCTGAGTTGGAGAAGCCACATGGCAACCCTTGCCAGCGCTGAGATGCTTATACCACCACTGGATCCACAAGACTTCCCACTCACTGGCCTGTGATCTTCCTGCATTTAGCATCATTGCATATGTTTTGTGAGTCTGAAGAGAACTTTATAGATTTGTTTCAGACATATGGGCTAACAGCAGACTTATGGAACTTGATCTGACTGGGCTGGCATGTTCTCTCAATATTCAATTACTTTTGTATATAAAGCTCTTTCTTATACACATATGGGTGTCTATGAATTTATTTCTCTAGTCTACGCGGACTAACACATGGGGAAAGGGTCCCAAGGATGCTCCCTTGCTGACATCTAAGTGTCACTTACCATTGGGTAGTGGAAATGACATGTCCTGATTCTGACCATATGATTTGACCATTCATGTATTTCACTGATGAGTAGGAAAGAAAATAAACAATTACCGTCATTCCACATCAATCCCTACACTGGGTGTTGGCATTGCAACATAAAAAGGCACAGTCTTTGCCTTCCAGAACCCATAAAATAACAAGGGCTCCAAACAGATATTCTAGCAAAGTCAATCTTCATTATTCATATATTCTAGCTTTGCAAATGAGCTTACTTGATAAATTTTATTTGCAGTCTCCAAATCAGTATGCCTGGCTCTTTTATAATCATTTGCACAGAAGCACAGAGCAGCAAAAATTTTGTGTCATCCACTGCACACATTTCCAGCTGACATTGAACAAGGTGATCTTCTGCCTTCTGATTTCAGCTCTTATCCTATAAACAAGTGTTCTTTCCATGGCTAGTTAATGACCTACCTTTTACAGTTCTGTGGATTTTGCTAGTGGTTTGACTGTTTAAAGTGGCCTGACTGTTAATGAGTCAACTACATGAGTGTAAGTCAAAAAGTATTGCTACTAAAATTTTGCATTCATGCATGCCTGCGTTTATTCCAAGCAAAATGTCTTTAGACATGTCTGTGCACAGTGGATGGTTACAGATAAATTTTCTTGTTGATGCATTTTTGTAACTTCATTCAGGTATCATTTTTTTTAAAGGATACTATTTTTACTATTATTTTGAGTTCAAAGTTAATATGAACATTTTAACAAAGCACAAGTAAACATCTTCCCAAATCATTGAAGCTTTGGAATAAATTTGAGAGAATTCTGCCAAACATAAAACAACAGGTCTTATGGATTCAAGCATTTTAAGGAAGGTTGGGAAGATCTCAAAGATAAGCCAAATCAGGGAAGTCTTTCAACCTTAATAGATGAAGAAACGTGGCTAAAGTCCAGAAACTAGTGGAAGAAGACTGTAAGTTTATCATTGAGGTTGATTGAAGCTATGGAAACTGGGCTCTCTCTCACATGGTGCATTTTCAATGTTAAGAGAACCTCTTGGTCTCAGGAAGCTTTCAGCTTGATGGGTACCAAAGTGTTACATGGAGATCAGCTGGTTCAAAGAGCCAATTGTCCCATCAGTCTTTTAAACATGATTGAAGTCAATGAAGACAACTTTATGGAGTGAACTGGAACTGGAACTAAGTCTTGGATTTGCCAGTACAATCCAGAGAACTAGGTCCTATCAAAATGGTGGTTTGTCCATTATAGGATGTATCCCAGAGGTGTCATGTCATTGGAGGTCACCCTTTTGAAGTTGTTTTGTATGTTTTTCCATTTTGAAACCCAGGATAAATGAGCCTATAGTGATAGTGAGTAGAAGAAGGATTTCAGGGAAAGAGGGGTTCAATGGTAGAAGGGTGGTGAAGGGGAGATAATGTCAATGAGTCCATGTATTAAAATAATGTTTGGAAACTGATTGTGTAGCAATTGAACAATTCTGCTTGATGTGATTGGACTATGGAATGATACATTATATATATACATGTATATATACATATATATACATGTGTGTGTGTGTATATATATATATATAAACAGTGGCCTCCGAGGGATCTTCTCAAACCAAAGCCAAACTCACAGTCGTTGAGTGATGCCAACTCACTCATAGCTACTGTGTAGGACAAGGTAGAACTGCTGCTTTGAGTTTCTGAAACTAACTGTTTATAGGAGTAGAATGTCCTGTCTTTCTCCTGGGGAAGAGTTGGTTTAGAACTGCCAACCCTGCCCAACACTTAACCACTCACCACCAGGGCTCTCAAGTGATCTTCTAGGCCAGTTAAATTCAAGGCAGAGAGGATAGCTGAGAGGTAATGGTTACTTGGTTTTTGAGGTTCCAAGGAGTATTTTTGCTTGATTTTCTTGAGGGACACAGGACCATCGCTGGGACTTACCGTGAAGAAGTTCCAAGGAACTTGAGAAAAGGATCAAAAAGCTTCCACTAAAGAATTCTTTTCTGTCATGTCAACGCACTGGCTCATTCTTCAAGGGTAGAATGGCTGTCCTATAGGAACTTTATTGAGAGACCTTACCCAATCTACCCTATTGCCTGGGTCTAAGTTCTTCGGATTCCTTTTCTGTTCCCAGAACTCAAAGAACATTTAACACAAACATGATCTGAGTCCCTCAAGGGGGCTAAAACTGCTTTTTTGACATGCTGTAATTCAAAGAGCTCAGAATCCATTAGGGAAAGGTTAGAGAAATGGAAGTATCTTCTTTAGACGTATATATACCTAGATGTAAGATACATTGAGCAACATTTTGGCATTTTTGCCAATAACTTTTTTTATTCTTCTATACAAATACTGTTTGACTTATCTTCATATTTATTAAATAACCAAAACCAAGTCCACTGCCATCTAGACAAATCTGACTCATTGCAACCCTCGGGGACAGGGTAGAACT
Source organism: Echinops telfairi (assembly GCF_000313985.2). Lineage (NCBI taxonomy): Eukaryota > Metazoa > Chordata > Mammalia > Afrosoricida > Tenrecidae > Echinops > Echinops telfairi. The sequence goes on along the minus strand of NW_022108124.1, from coordinate 15,229,681 downwards.
GCCCCGGTGGGTTTTCAAGACTGTACCTCTTTATGGGAGTAGAAAGCCACCTCTTTCTTTCATCAAGCAGCTGGCGGTTTTGAACTGCTCTCTGCTAGCAGCCCAATGCGTTAAGATGCTTTTAAACAGACACACAACATAAAATTAACGTATGCAATGATTGGTTGATGAAAATGTTGTGACCAGGGGCTCACAGGAACCTAACCTTGTATTTTCCCTAAAGCAATAGCTAGTGCTCACTAGTGTCAGTGTTCACAGTGATTTTATAGAACATCACTACTATGACTAACTAAAACCTACTACATTTGTAATGCAATGAGGTAATGTTATGGTGAAGTATATATATATATATATATATAAAATGTATAAAATATATACATACATATATATGCATATATATTAGGGTCGTTTGACCAGTTAAGCAGGAAAGAAAAGGCAGGGTGGAAATTCAGAAGGGTGGAAGAGCTTGGCTAAATTTCAGGAGGGCACAGGGCTCAGTATTACCAATGTGTAAAGAGAGAGGAGGGGAATAAGTTAGGGGTACAGGTAGAAAGACTAGAAAAACCATCAGTCCCTAAATCCCAAGTGGTCTTCATAGCCATGCTAAACATTTAAGATTGCCTCAGGAGAAATAGGAAGCCACTAAGGAATTGAAGCAGAAAAAGCATAGCATTATATCTTTATTTTAGAAATGTCATTCATTCAAAGTCAAGGATGACATTCAAGAGGCCGTTGTATTCCTCAATCAGAACCTGATGACTGTCAGAACTGGGACAATCCCAAGGAAGACAGAAAGGAGGAAAAGGACCTGAGACAGCCTAGCAGAAATGATATATATGATTTGGTGTCTGGTTATATGTATGCTATAAAAGAAAAAGAAGAGTCAGAGATGTAGATGACCCCTCCCTGCAGAAGAATTCACTTCAGAAGACAGCACTGAAGCTACAGCTCAGGGAGAGGAACATGTCTGATCAGAGCACACAGGAGCAAATGAAGGGGAAGGAAGAGAGAGTGGAACACATCCTGACCCACGAAGCCCTGAGGATGATATTCCTGCTCAGAGTAGCTAATGCACAGAGAGGACCATAGGGCCAGCCCCCCTATGAGACACGACATCCCTCATTGACCCATAGCGCTACAGGGCCAACATTAGAGACACTGTGGGAATTACGCCCGATCTAACCCCACCGCACCGAGGGGACACACTAGGGATGTGCAACAGAACAGCAAGGGGAGCAGAGCAATGAAGTCCCCAGGGAATACCAAAACTAGACACCAGGGGCCAGGGCGAGGCACCCCATCATACTCAACCGGAAAATACTTCTGAAGGTCAACAAACAGACCTTGAACTATTTTTAGGCTTTTCTTTCTTTCTTTTTGTCGTTGGTTTTTTGTTGTTGTTGTGTTTCGTTTTGTTGCTTTGTTTTGCTCTGTCTTGTTTTTTGTGCATAAGCAAATGTGGTGAGGAAAGCTGATGGTGCCCGGCTATCAAAAGAAATAGAGTCTGGGGTCTTAAAGGCTTGAAGATAAACAAGCGGCTGTCTTGCTGAGAAGCAACAAAGTCCACATGGAAGAAGCACACCAGCCTGTGTGATCACTAGGCATCAAAGAACAAAAAATGCTATCATTGTGAATGAGGGACCCAAAGCCCATCTGTAGGCAAATGGACATCCCCTCACAAAAGGGTATCAGGGAGGAGATGAGCCAGTCAAGGTGCAGTACAGCACCAATAAAACATACAACTTTCCGCTAGTTCTTTAATGCTTTCTCCCCTCCCCACTATCATAATCCCAATTCTACCTTACAAATCCAGCTAGACCAGAGGAGGTACACTGATACAGATAAGTGTTGGAAACACAAGGAATCCAGGACAGCTAAACCCATCGGGACCAAAAATGAAAGTAGTGATACCAGGAGGGAAAGGGAAAGGTGGGGAGTAGGAAGGGGAAACCAATCATAATGATCTACCTATAACCCCCTCCCTGGGGGACGGACAACAGAAAAGTGGTTTCAGGGAGGGGGGCGGGGAGGGAGGAGAAAAACATGAGGAGCTGATACCCAGGGCTCAAGTAGAAAGCAAATGTTTTGAGAATGATGATGGCAACAAATGTATACATGTGCTTGACACAATGCATGGATGCATGGATTGTGATCAGCATTGCACGAGCCCCCAATAAAACGATTTTTTTAAATGTAGATGGCAGCAGCCTGAATGCCCATCAACAGGTAAATGGGTCCACAAAATGCACACTCAAAGACTACCACTCAGCCAGGAGGGGAAACCAAGTCTTGATGCAAGCTACAGTATGGATGGAGGTTGAAGACAGGGTGCTGACTGAAACAAGCCAATCACAGAATGACCAGACTGCTGATACAAAAAGAAACTGCAAATGCATAGAGATTTTACTACTGGTTACTAAACATCGGTGGGAGGGAGGGGGAAAGAGGAAGTTAAAGGCAATGGGAAAAAATAGCACTGTTTTTAAAGCACGACTGATCATTGCAGTTGCCATCAGCAAGTTGTACACTAAGAAAACATGAAATTGGCAAAAGTTGTGCCATATATATAAGAATGACAGAAGGAAAAAAATGTTGATGACCCTTCCCCCCACCCCTCCCCTCCATACACACACATATTTTTTTTTTTGAGTCATTGGCAGATGATGGTGTCATTGGCCAAGCTAAGGAATTTGGCGGAAGGAGCAGGTGTTGGGAAAAGCTTGGATGGAGACAGCAAAGGAAAATGCTCAATCAGGAGTATTGACTTTGGTCGTTAGGGAAGGGATAGCAAGGTGGAAATAGAAGCGTTGGTCATGCAGTTCTGGGTCTACGGAAGAAGAGCCTGGGCTCCCAAGAGACACTGGGGTTAAGCTGAAGCATAGAATGCCTTGGGAAAGGGCAGGGGCAAGAAAGAAGAGAGCTCAGACTGAGCCCTGGGGAATGCCACCACTTCTCCAAGGTCAGAGGACATAGGAGCTGGAAAACACAGAGAGTCACAGGGAGAGAGCGGCCATCAATGTCACCTGCCGCTGGGAGAATAGACAAGGCCTGAAAGCAGTCCCTGTATCAGCCACAAGGAGGTCACCCGTGACATCAGTGGGAGGAGTTCCAGTCCAGCGAGAGAGAAGTAAAGGAGAGCTCGGTTCCTGGAGGGAGGGGGTAAGAGGACACTTCGTGAATGTGGTTTTTGTCTGGTGACAGACACCTGGGATGGGTGGAGAGGAATACAAAGGACTTTGCTTTAACTAAAGAAGACTTGGTCATATTTAAATGTGACCGGGACAAATGGGGAGAATATTATTCTTATAGGATTATTGTTAGGGTTAAATTAGGAGAGATACATATATGTTAGGTAGCTAGCTAGCTTAGGGACAGAGAGTTGTCCCTCTCATGCCTGCAAAGGCCCCCACAGAGGAGGTTGGAAAGAAATCAGGCGACCATTAGACACCTGTGAAGACCCCAAACTGAGCATGCTCCTACTCAAGCCTCCAAGCCAGGTGGGAGGTACACCTGGGTGGGCCAAACTAGGTCCAGGCTCAGGACACCACTTGGGCCTAACTCAGCCAATGGGGTCAACCAATACCGTCAACCATGCTTTCCTCCAGTCAAGGGTGGGCTAGGACTCTGCTCCTGGTCAGAGGCAGGTGGAAGTAGGAGGCCCACAGCCTCTCTATCTCTTCCCACTTACTCTTTTTACCCCGCTCTGGGTCAGTGGCAGGTTGAAGAGGACTCTCTCCTCTCTCTTTAACCCTGCTCCTGTGCTGCCTCGGGCCTCCGTTCTGCATGTGGGGGAGCGCCGTTCCACGAGGTTGTCTGTGCTCAGCTGTGAGCCTGCGTGGTTTGGCATGCTTCTCTGAGATAGCGTGTACTCCTTTGAGACTGTAAAATATGAAACTTCTCCCGTCCTTCATAGACACTCACTTGGATTACAAGCCAGGCTTCGGCATGAATTCTTTCTCCTCCAAAGCCAAGAACTGAGGGTATTACACACTCAAGAAACCACACACACACACACACACACACACAGAGATGGCATTTAGCAAAGGGCCTGACACATGCCATTGCCCAATAAATAACAGCAGCAATATTCATGAGTACAAAACATCCTGGGAAAGTACATTAGAGATATAACCCAGAGAAGGAGCCATTGATAGCCCAAGGAGAGGGGAAGAGGAGGATTCCAAAATGTAGGGGGATCAGCTATGTTGCAAAGAAAGGGATTCCCTCCCTCATCATCATACACCAAGTACGTCCTATGTTCCAGGCACTCTGTCAGGTGTTTGGGATACAAACAGGGAAACAGCTTTTATTTCTTCAAAGGATTCATAGTCTACAAAGGTAGAGGGACATGTAAAGTGACCCGTACTTTTGGTCTGATGAGTGGTGTAATGGAGTTAAAACCAGGATTCTAGAGATTCATGAGTCAACTCAGAAGAGGGCAGGCCCCAAGTTTCCTGGAAGACGTGCTGTCCAGCATTGGAGCTGATTTCCCTGGACAGGAGACAGGCAGTGGATGAGAAAGGGGAGGGGAAGAAGATGCAATGGGACTTGTAACAAATGGGGCTGAAGCTGGAGGGATTTATGCTCGTGATTGCTGTTCCACGATATGGAAGGTTGACCTGAGGCTTGATAATCAGTTTGGGATCAGCACCAGGGCAGGGCACCCAATAAGGTGACTGAGGAGGACTGTGGCATTGTCCCTGGCCACCTCCGTAAGACTAGCCGGAAGGGGGTAGGGTGGATGAAGTCCGCAGAGTGGTGGGACAGGCTGTGAGATCAGAGGAGAAGCGAAACCAAGAGAGGACTGATTAATCCCCAAATCAGAGCACACACATGGGAAGAAAACAAACAAGGAATTCAGCATGGATGCGATGCAGAACTCAGGATCCAGACATCTGCACGAAAGGCTGAGCCCAGAGAGGACGCTACGGAGTCAACAGCACCTCTGAGGATAATGAAGTCTGGTAAGTGGCATGGGCATGAGAGAGTGGCGAAGACAGGAGGAGAACTAAGCAAGTCAAAGAGCCGTAGAGTAGCACAACAATCACCCCAGGAAAGCCTAACGGTGATGGCAGGATGGCAGAGTAGGAGGAGGGCGCAGGAAGTGACCCCGCCTCCATCACTTTGATCAATGTGGAGGTGAGACCTCCACTAGATGGGTATGAGACAGTTATAGGGCTAGAAGGAACTGATTTGGAATTTCGAATGATTTTCTTCCAGAGTTTGCAGAAGTACTTATGGGACCTCGTACCCACCCGCTCCCTCTTTTTATTTAATAAGTGTGAGTCTAGGAATACGAAGGGTGACCTATTTTCTTCCATCTCTGAATTCCATTCTTATGTTCGTGGAGGCTGTTCCTTTGTTGCCAAGTGGGCAAGGTCAGAAAGTGCAAAGCTTTCAAATATTATTTGCTTTCAAATATTATTATTCGGTGGCTTCACCCTGTGGGTCTAAAAGTTTTCCTTGAACAACTAGGCAAGTCAATAGGCAATGACAAAATGGGGTGTGAAATGAGGCCCTAGAGGTCTATGGGAACACAATGGAGGGATCCAAGACCAGTCAGTGGAAAGGGGAATCCTGAAGGTTCTTTAATAGCAAGGAAGTACCTGTTTCCCTCACCGCCTGGCCCAATCAGAAGTACATGTGAGATGTTAACCACATTTTTTTAAGTGAAAATCTAGCCCTGAGGGGAAACCATTTTCTGGCACGCTCTTTCGAGCATCAGAGAAGAGGAAGGCGCACAAGGCTTATTTTGGATTCATGAAGGAAGCAATTAATCAAAGACTTGAAAGGTGCCTCTTTAAACTTCTAATCAGCATCAGATTTTGAGGGGGTGGGGGTGGGCACATGAAAGGGGAAGAGGACTATGCCAACTCTAAACTGGCAAAAGCCCCAAAGAAGCTGTACTTCCTACCTCAAAAGAAGGCTCCCCAGCCCCCAACTCTCTATAGCTTGGGCCTGCCTAGCTCCTCAGTCTCTGGGCCCATGTGTTTCCAAGGCAACGAATTCCTTGATAAATCAAACATTGGCTGAAGCATTGTGCCTTCCTGAAATGAACCAAACTTAAGATGAGAAAAAATGGCTGCAGGCCCAAGGAGATGGTTGCCTGAATGCCAACAAGCCATTGGTGGTATTTTGTCCACCTGCAAAGACCACGAACACTGGCCAAGCAAAGGAGCCGATCTCTCTGGAAAAAGGAGAGACGTCTGTGGAAGAGACATTCAGGACGGAGGGGAACCTTTGATGAGAAGCTAAGTGTTCACAGGTGAGATGGGTAGTGGGGAGAGAAATAGAGCCGAGAACAGGAGAAAGTCAAGCCAGGTTGGGATTTCAAGCAAGGTCTTTAAGAGGATGGCATCAGCTGATCCCATGGGGAAGCTCTGCTCTGTGTTTCACATCTCACAGCTGTCTCTCCCTCAGGCAAGGACGCTGAGCTTTCAGATTCCTTCTCTGCTCTGTCTTTGGTCAGGAGCTATCCTTGGGGGATGTAAACTCCCAGGCACACCAAGCTCTTCACAAGCAAATGGGCACCAGGAGCTGGGGGGAAGCTGTTTGAAGAAGAGGAGACGTGATTAGCTATTGGAAGTACAAATCCACCAAAGTGGTGGAGAGACACATAGATGTGATAAAAAGATTTTTTTTAAATCGAACTGAGTGGGTTCTGTGTGGACCACAGTGTTCCCTTCAGTTACTAAGTGAAGGAGTGATCAACAGAGTTTGGATGCCAATTTCCCCCAGTGGGGCTAGGGGGGTCCTCGGAGTTTGAAGAACCTCTAAGCGGAGAAAACAACTGGAAGAAAGTCAGAGAATGAGTGGGAGCAAGAGGACCACCAGACAGAAGAGGTTCTAGCTAAAGGAGAGAAGGTAGGACCCAGGAACCGCCCACGGTCACCATTAGGCTCTCATGCCGAGCAAGGGTTATCCAATTCCATTGGTAAGCCATGTTGGGGAAAGGCTTCCCAAGCATGTCCGGAACTCCTTCCCTTCTTTTACGTCTTAACCCCCAACTGCGGCCCCATTGCCAATGAGTAGATCCCATAGTCATAGTGACCCTCTAGGGTTTCTGAGGCCGAAAAGTCCTCTGAATGGCCTGCTGCCATTGAGATGGTTTTGACTCCTGGCAACCCCACGCGTGGCAGAGTAGTCCTAGCTCCCTCGGGCTGCCAATGGCTGGTTTTCCAGAAGCAGACATCTATCCATCTGTTGATCTTTTGATATATGTTAAGATTGTTAACCAAGAGACTGGAAGGTTGAGCCTGACTCGGGGACTTCACAGAAGGTAGGCCCGGCAATCCGCTTCTGTAGAGATTACAGCCCCAAACTCTGGATTCTGCCCAACAGCAACCACCACCATCTACAGCGTCATTTAAAGGCAGGCATCCGTATGAAAGCAACGGTTGGATACTGTTGTGGGCTCGTTCTTCGCTCTTTACATGTGCAGGGTGGCTAGAGGGAAAAGCACGTGGAGGGGCCCTTGGGAAAGGGTATACAGTCTACACTAGGACAACAACCATTGTAGCCCCTAAATCCCACCCTACCACCACCACCACCACCACCATATGCCCCATGAAGCTGGAGACCCTGAGTGCTCAAGAACTCTGGCTACACTCACAGAATGCTGTGAAGAAGCGGAGCAATCAGTAAGGCACAAACCATACCTCATTGTGCCAAGTGTAACAATGACACAGTGCCCAGATATAGGCAAGGGACAGAGCCAGACAGAAGGACACTTTGGCAGCTGGTAAACAAAGTCCTTCGCAATGAAAAACGCAACCCCTTCAAACACAAAACGAAGGAGAAAGGGAGATTTGTGGCCCCAGAGAAGACTTGCGCTCCATCCGGTTAACCAGACTGCTGGAAAATAGCTTTAATTTCATTCCAGGAGAAGAGAGGTACAAACAGTAAGAATTTCTGGGGAGGAAAAGTTTCTGGATTCCAAACTTTGCAACCATTCAACAAATGTCATGTGCCAGGAAGCCTACGTGATCACCTGACAAAAAAAGAGAGATGAAAGTCCAAACCCAACCCATTGCCATTAAATCCATTCCGAGTCATAGTGACCCTATGTAAGGTTTCAGAGGCTATAAATCTGTATGAGAGCAGGCAGCTTTATCCGTCTCCTGGTGGGTTTGAACCACTGACCTTTCCGTTAGCATTCCAATGCTTACTCAACAGGGCCATCGGGGCTTCTTAGAGAAGAAGGTGGAGGGGTCATCATTCAGGGAAGTCAAAGAAGGCTCCAGGGGAAATTAGGACCAGGGAACTCCAAGAAGGAAATGGGTCGTGCAGGCCCCGAAATCCCAAAGTATTCCATAATTGCTCCTGAAAAGTTACCAAGTGGTGAAGGGACCATGTGCTCTAGAGAGCAAGACGGCCTCATCAGCCTTCAGGTGACAACAAGTCAGAGACAGGCTGTACCCAAATGCCCACAGCAAAAGCACAAACTGGCTAGCCAGGTCCACTTGACTGGTTGCCAGCATCATAAAACTGCGAGGTTCCACATAAAATTCCCAACTTCCAGTTCTTCCTGAAAATCAAACTGGACAACCTAGACCTAAGGTCCTGATGGTAATGATGGGTGATTGCTCAGTAGTACCTTGTCCCCTTTAGATGAAACAGGTGTTGTCCGGGTCCCCCAAGTCACATTCCTCCTGGGCCCACTGCAGTCATTGGTACCACCTGCCTGCCCTCTGTAGGCAGTTGAGATTTGGGCCCTTTCCCAGAGGATGGTTGGCAGTAGAGGAAGGGGAGATCAAGTCATGAGGCCTCCCAGAGACATGTCTCTCCAGTGGTCTCTGGGTATTATCCATAAGCTCGTTGAATGTTAGCTGTTCTTATGCGGTTTGGGAAGACGTAAGGAAACTGATGATCAGTAAAACACTCAGCTTAAGGAAACTGATGATCAGTAAAACACTCAGCCTCGTGTGGCCACTTTAGTGGACAATTGGTCAGAAGCTATAAGTTCACAACTAGTATCCTTAGACCCAGACCACCCTCTTCTTCATATTTACCCTACAAAAGATTTCATGAACATCAATAATGAAAGGAAAACAAAAAGAGCCCTATATTAGCATAATGATTGCTACACTTTAATAGCAGCCAAAGCAGGAACAAGCAAAGTGTCCGTCAGGAGGGGAATGGCTAAATGATTGTGCATCCACCCATAATGTGAAGGGGAGTACATTCTCCAAATAGACAAGTGCAAGTGTGCCCACACTCGCACACGCACACATGGGAGCTTTAAAAAGCTCATGAAAAATTGGGATTTAAAGATAATGGAATTTTTTCCCCCACACAAAATTGAAGCCTCTCATATAACAGAAAATAAAATTTCCATTTCCCATTATATGAAGGGGTTTTTAAAAGTTTATAGAAATTTTCATTATGTTTTCATTATATCTGTGATCACAAGGATAGATCAGCGCTGTCTATCCGTTTGTTTCACTCTGATAGTTTGCATGTTGCCGTTATGTTTGAAGCCATGCCTCCAGGATCTCAGATACCAGGAATGTCACCCATGTGAGCCTCACCCGATAGAGTACAATAATCAAATCAATTACATCTAGGGAAAGGGACGATGTGAATTCTGAATATCAGTCAGAACAAGGCCAGGGGTATACTGTGGAACAGACCATCAATTGCTCAGATGCAAGTTCAAGTTGAAGTTGAAGAAAATTAGAACAAGTTCAAAAGGGACAAAACATGACCACCTGAGTTTAGAGACCAGCTCGGGAATTGCTGTGATGCAGGGACACTGATGAACATAGACCAGAAGAGTTCTGGCTGACACCAAGGGCATCATCGCGAAGAAGGCAAAAACATCATCAGAAATAAAAATACAAGAAAAAGAGAAAAGACCAAAATGGATGCCCGAAGAAGAAACAAACGCTGAAATTTGTTCTTGAATGTACTTACAATGAATGAACAAAATGATGAAGTAAGAGAGCTGAACAGAAACTTTCCAATGACAGCTCCGGAGAATTAAGTAATATAATGATTGTGCAAAGCCCTGGTGTTAGAAAAACAAACGAGAAGGACTTACTTGACATTTCTCCAGCTGAAATGACTAAAGAAAAAATTCAAGTCATGTCGAAGGAATCTATGGACAAGAAGTGGAATGACACGGGGGAAGACAGAGGGAATACACAGCGTGGTTGTACTAAACAGAGCTGATTGGTGCTCGGTTACTTCAAGAGGTAGCATATCATTACAAAGGGGTGGTATTGAAAGGAGAAGTAGTAGGTATACGTAGGCATTGGTGACAAACAAATGTCTAGGGATTGATCAAATACCAATTGAGATCTATCAACAAACCAGTGCAACCCTGGAAGCACTCACTCATCTATGTCAAGACATTAGAAAATAGTGACCTGCCCACCTGACCAGAAAAGATCCATATGTGTGCCCATTTCAAAGAAAAGTGGCCCAACAGAATGCAGAAAATTATTGAACAACGTCATTAATATCAGTACAATGATGCTGACGACAACGAAAGCCAGTTGTAGTAGGACACCAACTCAGAACTGACAGAAATTCAAGCCAGGTTCAGAAGAGGACATGGAACAAAGGATATCACTAATGACAGCAGAAGGATCTTGTATGAAAGCAGATGATACCAGAAAGTGGTTTACCTGCGTTCTATTGACTAGGTAAAGGCACTATTTGAGTGTGTGTATCGTAACAACTTAGGAATCGCTTTGTGATGAGTGGGAAGGCTAGAACACTTCATTATGCTCATGTAGAACCTATACCAAGAGACCTTCCTGGGAGCAGAGCAAGGGTACCTTTCTCGCTGGATCAAGTCAATTTTGACTCATAGAGACCCTATAGGACAGGGCAGAATTGCCCTGTAGACCTCCGAGAATATAACTATTTATAGGAATAGAAAGCCTCATCTTTCTCCCAAGGAGTAGCTGGTGGTTTTGAATTGCTGACCTTAGAGTTAGCACCCCAGTTTGTAACCACTATGCTGCCAGGGCTCCTAGAACAAGGGTATACTGTATGGTTAAAAATCAGGAAATGTATACATCAGGTTGTATTCTTTCATTATAATTATTCAATTTGTATGCTTAGTAAAAATTTAAGAAAATGAACTTGGCATCGCAGTTGGAGTAAGACTTATTAATGACTTATACTAAACAGAGGACCCACTCTTGCTTTCAGAAAGAAATAAAGACTTGAAGCCCTTACTGATGAAGATTAAAGGCGATAGTCTTCAGCGCATTACATTTCAACAGCAAGAACAGAAAGAACCTCAGAGCTCAACCAGTAAACAACATCACGATGAACACAGAAAAGATGGACGGTGTCAAGCCTTTAATTTTCTCTGATATCTCCACAATCAATGCTCATGGAAGCAGCAGTCAACAACCAAATGATGTGTGTTGCATTGGGCAAATCTGCTGCAAAAGAATTCTTGAAAGTGTTGAAATGCAAAGATGTCACTTTGAGGACTAAGGCGGGCCTCTTCCAAGCCATGGTGTTTCCAACTGATTCATGTAAATGCAAAAGCTGGACAATGAATAAAGAAGACCAAAGAAGAATTGATACCTTTGAATGACGGTGTTGGCAAAGAATAAGTCTACCATGGACTACTAGAAGAGCAAACACACCTGTCTTGTAAGAAGTACACCCAAAATGCTCCTTAGAAGCAAGGATGACAAGACTTGTGTACTGCGGACCTGTTACCCGGGCAGACCAGTTTCCTGGAGAAGGCCCTCCTGCTTAGTAAAGTTGAGGGCCAGCCCGTGCAGTGGACTGACACAGCGGCCGCCACACTGGTCTCAAACGGAGCAAGGATTGTGAGGACGGTGCCGGGTAGAGTGGTGCTTCATTCCGTTGAACAGAGAGTCCTCCAGACGTTGGAACTGACCCGCCACCTCAGTGGCACCTAACAACCACCTAATCCCATGAGGAGCTCTGAAGACCCACGAGGCAGTCACAGCACCCTGCCACTCGGTGACCTCCTTGTTCAGCGGTAGCGACAAGGAGCGCAGGAAGCAGTATTACAAGGAGCACAGTGAGCTAGAGCTACCCGGAGTTCAGTGAGCAGGAGACAGCTTGTGGCTGCAGATCTTTGGGACCCTGCAGCACCTGAGTGAAGCCATACGCTTCCGGGGACTATTTAACCACAACCAGAGCATGGCTGGGGCAGTAGGACGTGGGTGTTTCTGCGTAGTAAGGGATTCCTCTAAAGGGTAGTCTTTACTCCCATATTCTCTACTAGGCTGCCTGAAACTTTGTCACAATTGCATCTTGCTATGCTGCCCTGGCCAATTCTGGACCCCACGCTTCCCTCTTCCTCCCACCCGCTGTATGTCCCAGGTATCAGATCTGCATTCCTGTCAGAAAACGTTTCACGCCCAACCCTACTCCCTCCCTCCCCTTTCACCTTTCACAGGTGCTGATGATGCCCAGTAAACTTCTTATACCCCTAACTCTTCCCCAGTGCCTGCTTCCCAGGGGACCCCAAAGTGACGGACACCCATTGATGAATGAGACAGTCCGTTGCAGGATAAAACATACACAATACATTGTTGTTTACAAAACTAAGTAAATAGGGACAGGCGTGGTTGTTCAAGGCCACCTTGTTGGTTCTGACTCGTGGCAAGCCCACGTGGGCCAGAGTAGAGGGCTCCATAGGGTGTCTGTGGCTGTGACCTTGAGGATGTAGGTCACTAGACCTTTCTTCCAACACCTCATTTGATGTTCGAATCACTACCCTTTCAGCTGGTTGACAAGTGCTTGACCATTCGTGCCCCCCCCCACACACACACACACCTCAAGGCTCTAAAACGTTAAGTAAAGAGACAAGAAATAAAAAGAACTAAGACAAAAGAGGGAGAAAGGAAGGGAAATCATGATATTATCCACACACGTCAAGAGAAAAAGTGTTTTTGCTCTGGGTTCCTCTATATCAGAAGATAGAGCTATTGACAAGCTCTAGAAAAAACTTACCCACAGGGTAGTGGCTCTAGTTGGGTGGTGTTCAGTTGGTTTTCCACTCCCAGCGAGCCTGTGTGATGGGGTAGAACTGCCCCTGTGTTTCACACACTGCTCCTTGACAGAACACCAGGGCTTTCTCCCTGGAGCCACGGGGGAGGTTCAAGCTACTAACCTGTTTGTTAACGTCTTAACCATTGCGTCCCCAGGACCCTCAACTGGGAGCCATGCTTATTTCTTGGGGTGAAGGCAAGGGTAAGGGGTGATGCCTGAACAGGGCTTTGAGTTATCTGTATTGCTTTCATTTTTATTTTACAAGGAGAGTGCAGTGAGGCACTACTTATATCATTAAAAACTCTTAAAACATACACTGGCAGCCTTGGGGAGACCAATTCCCTTAGACTGAGACTGAGTTTTGTCCAGGAGAATTTCCCATCACCTCTCCTGGAAAGAGGGGCCCTCTGAGTGAGACCACCCGGTAATGTGCCATTACTCCGAACCCCAGCCACGCCCACCCCCTGCCTCGGCTGGAATAGGTGCAGCCACACGGATGCATCCGGATGCATCGAGAAGGTGTCTAACAAGATCTATGGAGTGTGTTAAATTGCATGAGACTTTGCGGGCCTTCCCGGCTGCTCTGTGCAGATACCATAACCCCCTGGTGCAGCGTTGCTGTGAATTGCACTTGTAAATCTTCCCCTCACGTGGCACGAGTGCAGGCATCTGAGAAGGATTCTGGGTGACGTTACATCTAATCAGCGCCGCAGATGGTGCACGCAGCAGGAAGCCACATGTGTTACTTATGGGCCAAATTGCTGCTTTCACCTGTAAGCTGGCAGGATCTTGTCTTCTTTCCCTCCTCTCTGCCCCTCCACCATTGTCTCTAACCCACGTTGAAGGGGCAGATGGAGGTGAAGGTAGGGCAAGAGTGGGGCTTGGAGAAATATGCTGGGCCCAGGCTGGACCCTTCTCTCCTGGGCTGCTGGCCTCACACCGACACTGACAGGCGGGTGACAGGCTGAGCTTTGCGATGTGGACATGGTGTGAATAGCTTTTCGCAGCACGTCCAGAGGAAAGCATGGGCGGGCTGGGTGGAGGCTGTTATCTTTTAGGAAATCACTGTGATTTTTGTGTTGAGGCACCAATAAAAATGACATCTGGGACCAGGGCAGATAAAGACTCCGTTTATAAGGAACCAGAGCTCTGAGCGAAGGCTGGGCTTGCTCCATGGACCTTAGCTAAGGACAGAGCTCTGGGGAGGAGGCAGACTCCCAGTACTCCCTGGGTGCAACCAGCTTAACTTGGGAAACAAGTTGGAGGCAAGAGCTCTCTCAGGTACCATAATTGGCCCCGTGACTTACCCAAAAGGGCCTCAAAGAGAGTCATAACTACCAGGTATTGATTACCGAAACAGGAGCCTTGGTGGCATAGTGGTTATGCTTTGGGCTGCTAATCACCAGATCAGTGGTTTGAATTCACCAGCTGCTCCGTGGGAGGCAGACGGGGCTCTGTAGGAGAAAGATGAGGTTTTCTACTTGCCCCCATATTTACTCCCTCCTTGAAAACCCACAGACCAGTTCTACTCTGTTCCATAGGGTCACTATGAGTTGACCTTGAGGCCAAACTCAGTCCAAACTCATGGTCATCAGGCGATGCTGACCCACGGCAACCCTACAGGACAAGGTAGAACTGCCCCTGTGGGTTTCTGAGACTGTAACTCTTTATGGGAGTAGAAAGCCTCATCTTCCTCCCCTGGAGTGGCCGGTGATTTTGAACTGATGGCGTTGCAACGAGCAGTGCACCGCATAACCACTATGCCGCCAGAGCTCCTTGCCACTCCACCCAGGGAAGAACGATGTGGCAGTCCACTTCCACAAAGATTACAACCTAGAAAGCCCAATGGGAGTTCTACTCTTTCCTACAGGGTCACTGTGAGTCAGAATCCATTCAACAGCAAAGGGAAATTGAGTGTCAAAGAAGCCCCAGTGGCAGCAAGGTTTCCAGTTCTAAGGAATGTTGTACTCTGTCACGTGGGGTCACTGTAAGGTGAAATTGATTTGACAGCATCCAATAACAATAGCATCCTCCCTTTAGCACACAAAAAGGTGCACCGTCACAACCCCCGGGACAACATCTTAGACTGGCTAAGGTCCTTAATAAGCATTGAATCGCTAACCACAAGGTTGGTGGGTGATCCAAACTCACCAGCCTCTCAAGAGGATGAAAGATGAGCCTGTCTGCTCCCATAAAGATGTGCAAAGCCTCTGAAAGCCAATCTATGATGCCTATGAGAAGGAATTGATTGACTTACTGGCAATAAGTAGCAGCATGTTTTGTTTGGATATTAGTTTACCTAAGGCCTTTCAAGTATGGCACGTGCCGGGGGCCTAACTTGGAGATGAAGCTACTGAGCAGTTCCAAACAACTCCATGTGGCCCAGTGCCCTTCCTCAAGCACAGCAGACACGGGTGGGAGGGTGGGGTGGGGGCAGAAGGGGACAGTTGCCCCCAGGTTCAAGTCAAAGGGGGGAAAATGCCATTCTTAAATATCACAAATATGAAAGGATCCAGATTGAGGCAGCCGGACCCGAGCAGGGCGAAGTTACCTCAGCTGACTTTGCAACCACAATCACCAGTTACTCATCTGAAATGGAGGGAGGGTACAATTGAGAGATTGACCCTGTGTACACGCCACCCTCCCTAAACCTCTAACGCCCTCACTGCCCACTCACCGTGACCCTATAGGACAAGGTAGAACTGTACCTGTGGGTTTCCAAGACTGCAACTCTTTACTAGAGAAGAAAGGTCAGTCTTTCTCCCACAGAGAGGCTGGTGGTATCAAACTGCTGACCTTGCAGTCAACAGCCCAACGAAAGATACCCCATTTCATCCATTTCTACCACATCAGGACCATTCAGTGACATGGGTTCCTTCACGTTGTAGTACACTTCTTAACAGCCTTCTTATCCTTAGATATCCAAATTATGCCACCACATTTTGTAACTTTCACGGTCCCTTGTGCTTCCCATCTGATCTTCCACATTGCCGCTGTCCGTTTGCTGTCGCACCAACAATTCTTTAAAAGATCACACTGTATCCAACGAACGTACTTTCCTAAGGAAGATAAGCAATTGGGGAGTTCAAAGAAGACTTCAGGGGACAATGTTGGTCTACAAAGACTGCCGTTGGTTCTGAGGCACACGTGAGGTTGCAAGGTTCTCCCTGTCATGATGGTATGTTTCCATGCCCGAGGTAGAGTGCAGTAGGGGAGTGAGGGGTGCCTGGTGGCATGATGGCAAGTTCCAAAAGGAATGAGGAAAGAGCTAGGAGCTCAGAGAAAGAGGCTGTGATGTGGGGGCGGTTGTGCATGATGCCAGGCAGCAGAAAAGGCATGGCCTGGACCTGAATCGCAAGTCTATTGAAGATGGAAGAGCCTGGTGGAGTGTCACTGTAGGTTTAGGTGGAGCACGAACAGGGTCGTATCCAACATGACTTTCAGACTTCAATGGAAGTGCCCAAGGCAATAGCCCTCTTACTCACAGAGAACCTATAAGGTATGAAGGGAAAGAGAACATGAGTGTGTTCTTAAAGAAGCAAATTCAAAAAGAGTTATCTATGTGTAAGAAAGAGCATTATAGCATGAAGTAATTATATATTGTGAAAACATCCCAGCCCAGTCCAACTCCAGTCCATAAGTCTGATGATAATAATCTGTAAGTCTCTCTTCAGACTAACACGGTCACATGAAATGATGCAGAATGCAGGAATATCACAGGCCAGTAAGTGGAAAGCATGTGGCTCCAACAATAGTGGCAGCAACCAGGGTCCACCAGAAGGAAGGGGAAAGCACAGAGAGAAGGGGAGGTTCCCAGGACCCTCCTCATGAGAAGGCCACGCTCACAGGGAGTCACCATCAGTCTGTGGCCTGATTGACTGGTTGAATACCACCCCTCCCCTTTAAATATCTTCCAGTTGACCTGAAATTATGTGCCTATTTACTCAAGTATAAGCCGACCCAAATACCAGCTGAGGCACCTAATTTTACCACAAAAACTGCATTAAAGATGTGCTGGGGAAAAAATCAGCTTATCCACTCCCTCAATGTAAGAACACTTTGTTCTATTAAACTGACATTCCATGATGCTCACCTTCCCAACATGATTGCTGAAGACAGAGCAGGTGCATAAGCAAATGTGGTGAAGAAAGCTGA
>NW_022108124.1:15152165-15212144 GCF_000313985.2 Echinops telfairi | reverse complement strand
CCTGTGTGATCCCAAGGTGTCGAAGGGATCAGGTAGCAGGCATAAAAAAAATAAAATAAAATCATTGTGAATGAGGGGGAGTACAGATTGGGGACCCAATACCCATCTGTAGGCAACTGGACATCCCCTTACAGTAGGGTCACAGGGAGGTGACGAGCAGTGTAGCAATGATGAAACATACAATTTTCCTCTAGTTCCTAAATGCTTCTTCCACCTCCCACCCCTCTGCCACCCGCTGTCATGATCCCAATTCTGCCTTACAAATCTGGCTAGACCAGAGAATGTACATTGGTACAGATAGGAACTGAAAACACAGGGAATCCAGGAAGGATGATCCCTTCAGGACCAGTGCTGAGAGTGGCGATATTGGGAGGGTAGAGGGAGGGTGGGGTAGAAAGGGGGAACTGATTACAAGGATCTATATATAACCTCCTCTCTGGGGGATGGACAACAGAAAAGTGGATGAAGGGAGATGTCAGACAGTATAAGATATGACAAAATAATAATAATTTGTAAATTTTCAAGGGTTCATGGGGGGGGCAGGGAGGGAAGGGAAAAATGAAGCTCAAGTAGAAAGCAAATGTTTTGAGAATGATGATCGCAACAAATGTCCAAATGTGCTTGACACAATGGATGTATGTGTGGATTGTGATAAGAGTTGTACGAATCCCCAATAAGATGATTAACAAAAACAAAAAAGAAAAGAAACAAAACTGACTCTTACAAAAACACTTGGCTTATACAAGAATGCCCTTGCTCTGTGTCCTACTCCGCTGGCAGAGAAAGCCATGGGGGCAGCAACAAGAACTTCACAGTGACTACTGAAACTTTTGGTCTCCTCCCCCCAGCCCCCAGTGAGCCATATCCTTGGAGCAAGGACCAGCAGGCTTTTCCTGCAAATGGTCCACTCTTTCAGGTGTTGCTTGGGGTGAATCAAGCTTCTTGCCTGGGGTTGTGGTCACGACGACCATAAACAACACCGAGTCTCTGGCTGGAAAGGAGGAGAAAGGCAGGTGGCTGCTCAGACTCAAGAACCAGCGTGATTGCTACAGGTAGTGGGTCTTGTGTTCATTTCATAAGCAGGGAAACAGAGGCTCCGGGGGGTTAAGCAAATTAGGCAAGGCTAGAGAACACAGGCATGAGAGGGCTGAGGCCAAAGCTCTGGAGTCCGACTGTAGTTGGTCAGCCTGTAGTGCTGAGTGTCTGTTGTCAGTCCGTGGCCACAGGGCCACAGTGTGGCCACAGTCTATGGTAACACAATGATCGGCCAATAAAGCCAAGCAGCAAAGAATTTGCTTCTGCTCATCATTCTGAGTGAGGGACTTCTGGCTCTCTATTGCCCGGGGCACACGATGCTATTTATCTCCCCCCACCCCAGTCCCAACCTCCCCTTTTATGTTAAATATATGATTTTTATCCTCAGAGGGGGGATTATCTCAGAGCAGAATTGACAAGGTTAAACATTATCTATAAAACACATTCGGCTGTGCCATGGAATGAAATTACATAATATATCAGTCATCTACCTGGCTTTCAAAACCCTGCAAATGCATTGCTGTTCAGTATGGGTGAGTATTTTTATATTTTGCCTCCCATCCCATGAAGGTAAAAATGACCTTGGCTCTTAAAAAAGAGGGAAGACATATTGAACGGGTTAGGATCAACCCAGTTCTATTTCATTTAGTCTCCACTAAAATTGCAAGGAATGAAAATGGAGATTGAATTTATTTTACTCTATATTGCCTCATTTGAACTTTAGTAAGGCATTAGCGTCTAAGGAAACCCCTCCCCCCTCCATAACCTCTTATTGATGGCATGTTAAGAAAATTGCCTTGACTGTATTGATTCTGAGCTATGAGGTACAATGTACCCGCTGGTGTGTTAAACTGAGGAACAGGTGCTGGACTGGCAGCAGAGGTGGAACTCACTGACAGAGGAGTGCCTTGGCCCCACCCAACATCCACGGCCTTCCTCAGGAAGAGTCCGTGAGTAGACTGCCAAGCAGACTGGAGCCCACCCTCTGTGACCTTGCTTTAGATGAGGGTGCACTGGGGTCGGGGTGAGATACCTCTCCCTTGTTACGTAAGAAAGGAACAGTCAGCGTCGTCCCCACCAAGGTGAACACTCCATGGCATCCTTGAGGCAGGACCTGCTTCCCAGGTCTTGGGGCTTGTCTTGGGCTGGGCTGTTTCACTTCGGGTCTCTTTTCCAGCACCCCCTCCCTGACCACAAATATAAGAGGGGGCTTCAAACAGTTCATAGAGGAAATGGAATTAAATGATCATAGAATTTTCCATGGAGTTTTTTTAAAGCCTCCTCGTTTCCCCAACTTGACCTTCTCCCCACCAGCCACAAGCTCTTCCATTCACTCTTTCCCAGAACCCACCACTCCATTGATGACCAACCGTCCTAGTGGAAAATAGCATCCCGGTAGACCCTTCCAACCAGACAGTTAGGAGGGGATGTATTGCCCCACATAGGGCTACTTGGCTCTGCAAAGGGACACAAAATCTGAAGAAATCATACAAAGAGTCCCCAAATGGTTGTAATGAGGTTAAAAACATGTTATATGACTGTCACCAGAGTCCCCACGAGGAGACCGCTTATTTGTCCAGGAAGCTACTTGAATGGGTCATAGTGAGGATGGACGATGAGTCAACACACACGCACACACCAGTCTGCAGTAAATCAGGAAGACACCGTGGGGGGTAAGCGGTACTGTCCTCCCTAAACATCAGAAACTTGGGGGTTGTGAGTCAGGTGAGCAGGTAGAGTTGAGAAACAGCAGTGGGAAGGAGGCGACAGACTACTCTGGTAAAGAAAGAGCTTTTGCCTACCTTGAGCCAATATCCCTCTCTCAACAGTGTTTTAAAAAATTAGTACCGGGTGCTAATCAACGACAAGATTGATGAAGACTTTGATGCCCCGGGGATAAGACTCTCATCATAAACTAACAAGGGGGTCTCTACAGGGAGCCAATGGCAGGTTAAAAAAAATAAAGAAAGAAAAGACAGAGATCCGGGAATGGGTTTGGGGCTGGCACTAAATCCTAGCTCCAATTTAAGAACAATTAGTTCTTACCTCATGGCCCTGCTTGATGCAAGAGGGCATAGAAGATATGGGTACTCTGGCAAAGTGTGCTGAAGAGGTTGCCCGTCTATCAGATAAAATAGCATCTGGGGTCTTAAAGGCTTGTGTCCAAACAAACAGTCGTCTAAGTGAGATGTCAACTAAGTCCACGTAGCAGAAGCACATCATCGTCACTCACCGAAGGATTGTGGAACACGGACTCTGAAGTCGAAGGAGGGATTAGTATCAGAGCCTACATTGTGAGATTCTGGTTTGCAGAGGGCTATGGAGGACAGTGGAAGCCCAAGATGCATTCATGAGATCTACGCAGGAAATAAGCCTCCGGTGATTTCCCTCTGTCCCTCATACAGAGAAGAGGAGAAACTGATCACCAATCAGAGTGCATTGGAGGGATGACTATTGGAGATCAAAATGATAAACCTGACGCAAACAGTTACAACCTTGTCAGTTGATCACCCCTTTGATGGATGTTGGAGCCTGATCTGGTTTTCAAAGAAATTTTTTTTTTCATATTGGGGTTTATTTCAGATGTATTTTGTCATTTGGTATATGTGTTGCATTTTTTTTCTTTCAGTATATGAAAGCCAGGATTGATGAACCTGTAGAGGCAGAAAATAGAATAAGGGTTCCTGGTGGGGATGGGGGATAAGTATGCGGGGTGGTGGTAAAGAAGAGCTGATGTCAAGGAGTTCAAGAAGGAAGAGAATATTTTGAAACTGATTGTGGTAGCAACTGTAAAATACTGTTTGATGTGATTGAATTATGGAATGATATGATATCTGTATTAGCTCCCAATAAAATGTTTTTTTGTGGAGGGGAGTGAGGGGGAAGAAAGGGCTTTTAAACTCAGGAATATCTAATACTGTTTGGACTAAAACCATCTGCTGTCCCCCAAAGCTTTGGTAAAATCTGCATTCACCCAACAAGTGGTGCAGGGTGAGATGGCATGGTGGACAAGGAGGAAGATCTGCAGAGTGCAGAGGGAGGAAAGGTACCCTAGCAGGCAGGTGGGGGTGAAAATGGGAGTCCATAAATTACCATAGGCACCTGTGCTTCAGGTATATTAATGAGGGGAGTAAGCGGGGGATGGAATCTTAGAGGATAAAGTGACCTCAGTAGATGAGAATTAATCCCATACTTTGCAGGGCTGAGGTGAGACTGACATTGAACAAATAATGCCTTAAATCCTATTCTTTTTCCTGCCTGTCCAGCTCCCATCCTTGTTGAAGGATGTGTCCTGCTTTCTGCCCACAGCCAGGAAGGCAAGTCACGTTCAGAGAAACACTATAGGAGGTAGCCCATGTTCATGGAAGTAAGCCTGTTGTTGTTCTAACTCGTCCCTCACCCCTAATCCTTCTTGGTTTCCCTTGTACAGAGCCCTTTCCCGTCTTCTCTTCCTTTACTCTCAGTTTTTCCTTAAGCCTCCCTCCAACAACTCACCGATAAGCTCCTGGTAATAATCCCCATTCCCTATATCTTAACCTGGCCCTGGGACTTACCCGCCTTTCTTTGCTTTGTGCATCTTCTTCCAGCAGACTCTAGAAAGCTGTCAACAGCAGCATCTACTCATCAGAAGAATTCTACTCTGCTATTCTGCAAAATCTCCACCCCAGGTCACTGGATCCCCTGGGAAATACAGGCCCAGTGGACGCGTGACTCAGCAGGTACCCTCAGAGATGTACAATCAGGGGTGAGCAAGTTGTTCTTCATTTTAAGATGCCTTGGACTTTCAAATCCGAGTTGGCCTACAAAGGGTTGTGGCAGGGCCAAGCGTGTCTTTGCCTGCATCACTTCTGTAATGGTGCCAAAAAATATGTCTCCCTACAACCTGCAAATGTCTCTTCTTTGGAATAAAATCTCTGCAAGTGTAATGAAGGGTCTTGAATTGAGGTGATCCTGGGTTATCTCAATAGGCCCTAAATCCAGCGATAGATGTTCTTATAAGAGGAGGAGAATACACAGAGGAAGGACACACAGAGGGAAATGGCATGTAAAGGCAGAAGACACATCTACAAATCAAGGAATGCCAAATGTCTTCATTAGCTACTGCTCCTGTCACATGAATACCACAAACGGGGGCCATAAAGAACAAATGTATTTGCTCACCACTCTGGAGGTTTACATTCCTAATCTGGCCTCCAGCCACCGATTCCACCCTCTCAGTAGTATCGGGTGTTCTTGGTTTGGGGTGATCGTCACATGGCATCCATCTTCCCCAGCCTGTGGATAATCTATTCTGTTTATTATAACTCAGAAGTGATTACATTTAGGCCACATCCTACATTGGTATGGCCTCAGGAGTACAGCAAAGAGAGTTCTATTTCCAGGCAAGATTAGATCCACAGGAATTCCAACACGTATTTCAGGGGATCACAGTTCAGTCTACTGTTCAGATTACTGCAGGCACCAGAAGCTAGGAGGACAGAGTCATGGGACAGATTCTTCCGCAGAACTCACCTCCAACCTCGAGCGAGCTAACTCTGCTGATCCCTTGAGTTCAAGACGTCTGGCCTCCAGAATGGAGGGACAATCAATGTCTGTTGTTTGAGGCCTCCCAGTTCGTGGTGATTTGTAATACCTGACACGGGAGACTTATGTACTCTCCCTGTCACGTATGTGTACTCTACGAACCTCTGAGCTTTTATTTCCACCCTTCCCTGCACTTGATAGACACCTGACCTAATGGGAAAGATAAAGTCCCCTGGTGAACCCTTCCACTATAAAGAGTGAGGAAGTGTAAGAGGTTACCTCAAGTCCAGGTACTGACCTTCAGAAAAGAGACGCAAGAAGCTGCTTCTGTGTTTAACAAGACAATGGAGGCTGACTTTTAACTGATAACTCTGCCTGCCCCCACCCCAAAGAAGATAAAGGGTCCCCCTGTACATGCTGAGATCCCAGCCCAGGGTCTGGCACAGAGGTGATAGTTCATGAGTGTCTGCTGCATGAGGGGAAAGGAATCGCAGATAGTCCCAGGCTAAGGGGACACCAGCTGCTGACATATGAACTTGTCTACCTCTGATGACCCCTAAGACATAGATAAAGGCCTTCCTGCGTCTAGAAGAAGGGCATTCCATATCCCTTGGTTTCTGAGCACAGTAATGGGTCCATTTTCTCAGAGTGTGACTGGAGGCCGGTGTAAGTTAAACAAATAATTCTCTTTCTTGCTGATGCGAAGACTCCTATAGCTGTATGCTGGCTGCGGTAGGTACAGAAGCTATTGTCAAGAATCTCCAAGATTATTTGGGGGCAAAACTGACTAATTATACTGTTGTTCTATTCCTAAATTTTTAAAATTATTTCAGGTCACCATAAAAAACCTAATAGATGACACCATTAAAACTAGCTCAAAATTAGATTCTTATCAATTAAGACGTGACTGAGATGTTTAGACTGTGCTTTTGTTGAGGGAAGGGTAGATAGTTAAAGAATGTTGGCAAAATTGAAATGCTTGGTTTGGGGATTGTGTATGATGGTAGAGGTTTTGTTTGTAAAATGAATATTTAAAAAAATAAAATCTCAGAAAATTTGTTGTTACGCAAAAAAAAAAAAAAAAGAGTGAAGGGGTGGAGTTGCGCCGGTCAATCAGGTCACAGCTTGGTGACCTCATTTGGAGGTGCTAAGAAAATAAATAGCTCGTTGGAGGCGGGACATACGCTCACTCCCTAGGAGACATGCCCATTGACAATATCCATGGAGCTATGCTAGAGCCCTGGAGCTGAAGGAGCCACGTGGAGACCCCTGCCAGTGCTGAGATGATTCCACTGCCCCTGGATCCACAAGACTTTCCACCCACTGGCCTGTGATCTTCCTGCATTTGACATCATTGCCTGTGTTCTGTGAGTCTGAAGAGGAGTTTATTGACTGGTATTGGACATATGGGTTCATATCAGACTTATGGACTGGATCTGGACTGGGCTGAGATGTTATCTTAATGTACAATTGCTCTTGTCTATAAAGTTCTCTCTTATGAGTGTCTATGGATTTGTCTCTCTAGTCTACCCAGACTAACACAGCTGGGCATTATGTCCTCCATCTTAGCAAAAGTAGAGGGGCTCAAGGATGAGGTGGGAGACTGATAAAGATCGGGGAGAGACAAAGATTGGGAGAGCAGAATAAAGCCCCATTCTTTCATTTCAATGTTCAGCAAGTGCACATTGAATGAACTGTGACGAGGTGAGAGCAGACATTGCATAGGCCAGCGGTTAATGGCACCACTGTACCTAAATGAAAGTGGATGGAACCAGCCAGTGTAACAGGCAATGAAGGGACTACTGTTCACAGGAGGGTCGTGTCCTTTCTAAGAGCAGTACATGCCCCACCCCAACCCCCACTGCCACCAGTCAACTACTGCTATGTCTGGGAGCACCCTGAGGCTACATCTTCCTATTTTTTCCCCATGAAAACTCATACACATGAGCTCCCGTGTAAAAATACTTATTTCAAAACCCCGGGGAATAGTTCGAACTATTTAAAACATGATGGCTGTCAATAAAAATGTGTCTGAAGGAACAATTCTGTGTCCCTGGTTTGATATAGAAGAGTGGCTCTCAAACTTAAACAGACATCAGACTACCTGGGAGAGGTTGGTAGAATGGATTGCTGGGTCTCCCTCCCACATTCTAGGTCAGCAATTCTGGGAGAAGGGCCTGAAAATCGCAGGTTCCCGGGAGATGCCAATGCTGTTGATGCAGAGTGCACTATCTGAGATCCACTATTGAGGGAGACCACCTGGGTCTCTAACCTTCCTTTCCTGCCTCCTTGCTGTATTGCCGGTTTGAGTAAAAGGGGGTCCCTCTCTCTCTCCCCAAGACCTCCTGTACATGAAGTTTTATGGGTAGCATCTCTATCCAAAGCCTGCCTTCAGGGCATGTACTTAGAATATGGGCAGAAGGCTCTAATTTCAGGCTCTTTCATTTCCTAATAATATTTCCCTGGCAAAGTCTGGACCCCAAGCATCACACTGTCTTCTTTACATCCCAAACTGAAAGATGCTCTCCTACGTGCCCCTAAGAGCCACGGCACTCCACTGCATTAGATCATGCTCACATTAGATGAAAATCCGATATAAATCCTCACGGTGCCAGGGGTGCTGCAAGGTTGCTCTAATTGCCTGGAGCTTAAAACACATTTTTAACCTCTTCTGCCTTCAGAGAGTCAGTTCCAACTAGGCCAGGTGAAATTTATAAACCCTTGGGGCTCTCATTAGGAGAGCCCAGCGCCGGAGCATCAGGAGAAGTGGCACACACACTGATTGCTCCAGCAGGACTGTGTTCGGCCCAGATTCCACTGTGCCTCATGCCTTTTCAACCTGCAATGAGAGAGCTGGCTCGATCAAGTTTTGTCCTGACTCAGAGCTGGGCTAGAAAGTCGTGAACCCCTTTCATCCCATGTCCCCAGAGAATGATTCTGAGATTGCTGAAAACCAAGTGTACAGGGTGACCCAAAAAACTGGAGAGAGGAAAATTTGGCTCCTCTCAACGGTCCTCTGCCATGATCCCAGTATGGAAAAGCACGTATGTGTACTTCTGGTAAGGCTGGGGCTACAGGCTTAATCCCCAAAGTTCCAACGTACTCTATCCCATCCTATCTGCCTGGATGTCCTTAAGATTTCTCAATAGGGCCCCATTGATGACATAGAAAACTAGGGGACTACGTTTAAGGCAAGTTTTATGGTAACCGCTCCTGCCACTGCCCAGGACACAATCTGGGCCGAATGTCACAAGGTGGGCAACATAAGCCACCGTGGATCCTCTGGCCTCAAGGTGAGGGTCTCTGGTGAGTTCTTCTGGAGAGGCTCCCAATGTTGGCAGCTCCTCCGACTGGGGAGTGAGGCTCCTGGGATGATCCTTATGGGTACAGGCCACACTAGACTGGGTAGCACCTATCAGCTTTGCTGATGACACTGCTCTCGCAAGCCTACTGCTAGTGTCCCGAGTTCCCCAATCACTCAGTCCTCAACCTCTCCAAGGCTCTCTTGACACCTCTTTACAACAGTGTTTCTCCTCTTGGACAGGGGGTTCAGGCCTGTGGTCTTGTCATTGCTGACCACGCTGAGTCCCTTCTGCTCCAACAGAGCCCACTTCCCCTCTCTTATACCAAGGAATCCTACATAGAGAGGAACTGGATTAATGGTTCATTGGGGAATCTGGAAGGGGGATTGGGGAGGTGGGGGTGGGGAGATGGGGAGCTAATAACAAGGAATGCTAGAGAGAAGAAAATATTCTAAAACTGACTGTGGTGATGATGGTACAACTCTTCTTGATATGATTGAACTATTGAATAGTATGGTCCTTGGATTATATCCCTCGTTGTTTTGTTGTATATTATTGCTTGGTTTTGCTCTGTCTTGTTTTTGTGCATGTTATTAACTCCACAGGTCTGTATAAATAAGATAGGCTGGATGAACAATCTGGAGGAGAAAACAATGGGACTGACAGTACTGGGGAGACATGGGAGAGGCGGAAGTGGGGGGAAATGTAGTGGTGTTAACAAAGCCAGGGGCAAGGGAACAACAAGTGATCCAGGTCTCAGGGTCTCAGGGTCTCAGGGAGGAGATGAGCCAGTCAGGGTGTGATGTAGAAACGATGAAATATACAGCTTTCCTCTAGTTCCTAAATGCTTCCTCCTCCCCCACTATCATGATCCCAATTCTACCTTACAAATCTGGCTAGATCAGAGGATGTACACTGGTACAGATAGGAACTGGAAACACAGGGAATCCAGGGCGGATGATCCCTTCAGGATCAGTGGTGTAAGTGGTGATACTGCGAGGCTGGAGGGAGGGTGGGTTGGAAAGGGAAACTGATTACAAGGATCTACATGTGACCTCCTCCCTGGGGGCAGGCAACAGAAAAGTGGGTGAAAGGAGACGTCGGACAGAGCAAGATATGACAAAATAATAATTTATAAATTATCAAGGGTTCATGAAGGAGGGGGGAGCAGGGAGGAAGGGGAAAAACGAGGAGCTGATGCCAGGGGCTTAGGTGGAGAGGAAATGTTTTGAGAATGATGGGGGCAATGAGTGTACAAATGTGCGTTACACAATTGATGTATGTATGGATTGTGATAAGAGCTGTATAAGCCCCTAATAAAATGATTAAAAAAACCCAAAATAATTATTTATTAAAAACCAATCAAGGAATCCCAAACTTGTTAGAGCCCTAAAGGGATCTGCATTCCCTCTCTTAATGTGTATCATGACATCTGAGCATCAACCTGGGGCGTGGGCTCAAAGTCCTTCACAACCTTGAGCAGCTAGGTATCCGTCAGAAGATGGTGTCCGTAGATCCTGGCTCTTCATCGCGTTCAACCTGAGTTTTCCAGTTCCTTTTGAATGTATAAAGCCAAATCCAGGCATGGCTCCCCGCGGCAACGCTCTGGCTAGCTAAGAATGGAGGGGAGGAAATTTAACTTGGATAAAAGAATTGGGGAAAGGGTGAAAAGAAGATGTTTCAAAACTAATCAGTTCTGACTGCGGGAATCCATTAGGATATGGTCATAGTGTCCCTCTTGGGTCTTCTTTCAATCCGGGGTTTTACTTGGATGGGTCTTCCAAGAGCAAGGCTACAGTGAAGCCTGCCTCTACCTAGGACTCATCCCCATGCTCATGCAAGGTGCAGCCCCCAGCACATATGACAGGTGAACGTGAGTGTGCCGAAGCACGGATAGCGCAGCCTATCAGAGGAGCACCTGGGCACACACCTGGACCCCATCCTGGGTCCGCCAGCGAATCCTCATGAACTCGGCCGGCGCAGTTTCTGCTCAGAGCCTCCGTGTGTTCCGCTGTGATATGAGGATACAAACACCCATCTCATCGGTCTCACGCCGTCTGGGGAGGGCTCAGTGCACGGGGATGAGCAGCCTCTGTGAGCTTTGCTTTAGGTGGGTGTCCCTGGAGGCAGAGCCTGAGACCGGGGACTGAGTGCACCTGGTTTATTTGGGAAAGCACCCTGGGGTGGGGTGGGGGGAGGGTAGGGAGAGACAAAGGAACCAGGAGAACAGAATGGTCAGGCAGGAGCTCAGTGAGGGGGTAGACTCCGCGGGGTCTGTTTCAGCTTCCTCCCCGGGAGCTCTCAGGGTGAATTGAACCACTGGGTTGTCATGTCGGCTCTGTGGGGGCTGGGGCTGGGCTTTAGTGCCTGTGTCCATCACCCTGAGGATCGACTGTTCCCAAGGCGAGTGGAGGAAGAGGGGCGTCATACGACAGGCAGCCTGTCTCCAGCTGAGGACAATGCTCTGGTGAGGGGCAGCCGGAGCCCTAGCAGTGGGTGCTTTTCCCCACGAAGGGGATCTGGGCCAGGGGTCCCCAGCATTGGCCACCGGCCACCCGTTCTTTCTGTCCTCTCGGTACCTCCTGCCATAAACCTCCCTGCTCCTTTAGTTTTCCTGCTTCTCCTGGTGATGCATCCCAGCAGGTTCCCAAGGACTCCCCACCCCCACAGCCTCAGAACCCCACATGTGGACAGATGCAGACAGAGGAGGTGCTTGGCCAGGTGGTGTAACGGTTGCATACTTAAGAGACCTGTTTGGTCACCCTTCGGACCCGTGGCTCTTCTCCAAGGGCTGTCATGGGCCCAGGCAGTGAACATGGGCTTCTGTTACCATGTTCTTCTAATTCACGACATCTAGCGTGGAAAAGCAGGGTCTGAGAAGAGAGGATGGAAATGGATGGAACCAGTTCAAAGCCACACCTTTCCCACACCTCGATCACAATGCTTATCCCATTTGGTACCTTTCCGACCCTGAAGAGAGTTGTGTCCAAGCGGAGAGTGGACATGAGGCTCACAGGGACTTTGGAGACCTCCAGAGCAAAAGTGGAAAGCCACTTCTCAGGTGGTGACCTTGGACAAGGTGCTCCCCTACTCCTGAGCCTTCATCTCTCCACGAACAAAGGGAAGAGGGTGCTTTCTGCTACACAAGGTTGTGAGACTGAGTCTCTAAAACACTGAGCTCTATGCGATGCACACCGGAGGTGTCTTAGTTAGCTAATGCTTCTATCACAAAAGGGTTGGGTAGTTGGTTAGCAAATAGAAACTTGTTTTCTCACGGTCTAGGAGGCTAGAAATCTGAATTTGGGGTACTGCCTTTAGGGCAAGGCTTTCTCTGTGTGTCAGCTCTGGAGAAAAGTCTCTGTTTTCTTTGGCGTTTCAGCTCCTGGGTGATTTAGCATTTCTCTTCCCTCATCTCTGTTTTGCTCACTGGTTTAAGCTCCTTTCTATCTCAGAAGAGGTTGCCCAAGATAGACTGACCCTGCCTTGGTCATTACATCACCAAGGCAATCCATTCCCAAATGGGATTATAGCCACAAGCACGGAGATTAACATTTACAACACATATTTGGGGGGACATAATTCAGTCCATAAAAATCCTCCCTCTGGCTCCCAGAAATTCATACATACCCTTGTCACATGCAAACTCACACCCTCACAAAAGCCTTAAATCAACCCCAGATCCAAAATTTCATCTTCGGAAGCTGATACATAAAATACGGGCAAGCCTTTAGGTATCCGGGAATATTTTTATTGGTGAGCTTGTGAAATCTAAACTACAAGTCATCCGCTTCTGAAACACAGCGGTAGCACAGGGACAAGCAGGACATTTCTATTACAGATGAGAGAAATGGTAAGGAAAGATGGGACAATGGGTATCAAGCAAGTAACACACACAAAGAACACATGACATTCCCTCTCAGCCACACTCCCTGCCATCCAGTCGGTGCCTATGCACAGCAACACTACAGAACAGGGTACACCTGCCCCTGGGAGTTCCTGAGACTGTACCTGTGGACGGGACCAGAAAGCCTCATCCTTCTCCGGAAAAGCGGCAGGTGGTTTCAAACATCGGACCTTGTAGCTGAACACGCGCTCTCTTCTTTGAGACCATGTAGGCAATGGCCCTGCCAGAGCCTGAGTGTCAGTCACACCCTCTGGATCCTGAGTGGAGGCTCCTCGCCCAGGGTCTTCAGCTCCACCTTCCAGATCATCCCAGAGGGCAGCTCTGTTCCCTCGACTTTGGGTGGCCCCATTTTCTTCATCCAAATGAATGGCAACCCCACTCTCTCAGCCCTGGCAGTTCCCCTCCTTTTTCTGCCCCTTGGGCATGGCCTTTCTACCCTATCGTCTTTAGGCAGTGGACTCATTCCCTTAGCACACCTGAACAGCAGCCTACCCTCAAGGACCAACTGAACAAAAATCTCTTTGAAACCTAGAGTGATGGTGACACAATTTCATGTATACTTGAAAAAAGAACGAAGGGGTGGTGTCTAGCCTGTCAATCAAATCACAGCTTGGTGATCCCCTCCTTGTGGGTGTGGCCTTCTCGAGAGGATTCTGGGACTTCCTCTCTTCCTCCCTGGAGGTGGGACACTCGCTCTGCTTCACCTTCCTGTTGAAAATCCACATGGAGCAGCGCTAATGGCAGCCACAGCCCTAGAGATACTTCCACTGCCACTGGATCCACCAGACGTTTCATCCACTGGCCTGTGATCTTCCTGTATTCGCCATCATTTCATGTGCTGCGTAAGTCTGAAGAGGGATTTATGGACTAGTATCAGACATAAGGGCTAATATTGGACTTATGGACTTGTTCTGGACTGGGCTGGGATGTTTTCTCCAAATCCATTCACTCTTGGATATAAAGCTCTCTCTTACACACGTGTGTGTCTCTGGATTAGTTTCTGTAGTCAACCCAGCCCAGCACACCTAGGAAATTGTGGTCCCCATGCTTTGAGATCCAAACGACCACGATCCCCTCTTTGGAATGATAAGCTCCTGTTCGCTGTGCTACTTCCGGCAGTTCTTATTTTCCCTCAGCTGGCCCAGGGATGGTGCTTTTGAGGGACAACGGACAGAGCGACTTTGGCGTGTCTCAGACAAGGTGACCCTTCCCTTCCTTTCATCGCTGTTCCCTTCTGTCCAAGCTGTTGGGTTTCCACTGTGGCAGTTGGTTGGACCCAGCAATCGCTGGCTTCATCCCTTTGACAAATGACTTTGTAACAAGATCTTTGGTGTACATCCTAGGACACATGCCCTTAGTTTGCACAAAATAATTTCCCAAATCTTCTAAGTTCTGTTTCCACTTTGCACAGTTCCTTTTGAAGTCCATCTCTTTCCTCTTGCGTTTTACTACACGAAAAAGCCATGCAGTCCTTTGAAGATCTTGCCAAATATCCAAGTTCATCACAAGTTCTACCTTCAAGCAAACATTTTAACATCATTCGGCCATGTCATTAGTCAGTGCCTGAAGAGCATACCCCTTCCTCCATTGTCTAATCACATATTCATCCTCTTCTATAAAATCTTCACCAGAACTGCATTCAATGTCCGTATTTATAGCAACATTCTGTTGCTGGAACCCTATGTATTCTTTAAGACTAAAGAAACACTCCCTAGAGCTCTCTTCAATTCCTCGTGAGCACGCAATGGAATTGCTTTTGGCATCCATGATTCTATTAAACAGTTTCTTGAAAGGGAATATAAACTTTTACTATTGGGCCCCTTAAACTCTTGCAACCTCTCCCCATTGCTCAATGCTAAAACTGCCCCCAATTTTAGATGTCTGTTATGCAGCACCCACCCTTTCGGTACCCAGTTCTCGGCCATCAAGTGTTGCTAGCCTAGAAATATCTGAATGGGTGGTTTTAACAGACAAAATTTATGTAGAAGGTTCAACTCAACCCAAATTCACTGCCATCCGGTCAATTCCAATTCATAGTAGGA
This sequence comes from Echinops telfairi, assembly GCF_000313985.2. NCBI lineage: Eukaryota > Metazoa > Chordata > Mammalia > Afrosoricida > Tenrecidae > Echinops > Echinops telfairi. The sequence goes on along the minus strand of NW_022108124.1, from coordinate 15,197,337 downwards.
CAGAGTAGAAAACCTCATTTTTCTCCCTTATAGTAACTGGTGGTTTTGAAATGCTGATGTTTGCGATTAGCAGCCCAATACATACCCCCTTCAACACCAGGGCTCCTAGTTTAGGAGGCTCAGAGTCTGGATTCAGGGTACTGCCTTGAGGGGAAGGTTTCCTCTGGAGCTCTGGAGGAAAGCCCTTGTCTTCTCTGAGTCTCTGCTGCCAGACAATTTCCATGTGGCTTGGCGTCTCTCATCCTCAGCCTCTACGTTGCTCTCTTATTTATTCTCTTTTATTTTTATTTATTCTCTTTTATATCTCACATGAGATTGACTCAAACTACACCATACACTGATGGTCTCATTAACATTAAAAAAAAGACAACCAATTCCCAAATGGAATTATAACCACTGGCATAGAGGTTAGGATTCACAACATCTATTTGGTGTGTGTGTGTGGGGGGGGGGCCACATTCAATCCATAACACTAGGGATGCTAAAAAAGAACAAAATCCCTGATGCCTGGCTTAGTGCATGTAGTAATGTTTGAAAATGTTCATGAAAATGAACTGAGTCGAAGCAGACATTCCAGGAAACAGAATGTCTGCATGGAGTGGGGGGAGGGATGGGGAACTTTCTGAGACTTTGATCTTGCTGTTGCTCATTTCTTTCGCCCTTGAAGGTTTCACAATGTGTCACCAACTATTGACGCACGAAAGGATGTGTCGCTGCCGACGTAGCTGTCCCTGCCTTGCACTGTTCTGGAGGATGAATGGAAACCAACCGGGATAAGGAGCATGACCAAAGGAAATGTGACCTTGTCATTTTGAGTGCACTGGCCGCCCTAGACGTCAAAGTTGATGTGAAAAACCAGTGGTGAGAGCCAAATTTGGCCCCGGGCTCTTATTTTGCTTGACCTATGCAGGTTTTAAGGTGGGTTGGTTGGTTTGCATTACTTGAAAACATTTTAAACATCAGAATAACTAAGAAGAAAATAAAAAAAGATCTAGCCTTCCTAAAAAATTGATATCACATTGTTTCTCGGCCTTTTGGATAAGATCAAGTGTAAAAAATTGATGTCATTCAACACTCATTCCAGCCAATAGTGAGTACCCTCTGAAATTTGCCACCATTCACATCAATAATCATCACAGGGACCATGCTCAGCCTCCTCTGGCTTCCCTGTTGTCATGAGGTACTGGTCAGACATGCCTCCACTCTCCATCTTTCTTCACCTATTCTGGGACCAGCTTTTCCTTCCACAATACTCTGTTTCTATGCTGGGATCAATAATTCATTGCCACGGCCACACAGAGCTCAGAGACAATACACTGAAGAAGAGTTCACAGGCGACCACAAGCCAGGAGTCGTAAACTGTACAGATACAGTCATTGGTCCCCAACAACACCTCTCCTCAGTCAGTAGCCAAGTCTCTTTCCAGTCTGCAGCCTCTTCACCAGGTGGTCTTTTGGCCTTGGCCTCTGCAGGCCAGGAAGCCCGCACACTGCTCTGCCTTGAGAGCCACCGCTCCTCTGTTCTATCTCACGGTTTCCTGGTCTTGGCCTCTGGTGCTTCTAGTCTCAGACTCACTACTAGAGATCTCAAACGCGCTGCATCCATGGCTCGTCTTCCAATGGTCCTGGGATTTCTCTCTCCTGTCAAGATGGCTCATGCTTATAGCCAGGAGGATGGCAATTAAAATGGACTAATCCCCTTTAGTGTTACACAGGCCCAATTCGCATCGTCCCGCTCAATCATCTGGTGAGAACTACAGAGAGAGGGCTCCCTTACTCACTACCATCTAGTTGATACCTTTTATAGGGACCGTACAGGGCAGGGTAGAACTGACCCAGTGGGTTTCTGAGACAGTAACTGTTTACATGGGAGGAAGCCTCACCTTTCTCCGGTAGAGCAGCGGGGGCTGACCTTGCAGTTGGCAGCCCAATATGTAACCCTCTATGCCACCAGGGCTCCTACAGAGACGTGGATAGAAGAGCCTATTAAGAAATGTCCAGCTATCAAAAGATATAGCGTCTGGGGTCTTAAAGGCTTGAAGGTAAACAAGCTGCCATCTAGCTCAGAAGCAACAAAGTCCACATGGAAGAAGCACACCAGCCTATGTGATCACGAGGTGTTGAAGGAATCAGGTATCAGGCATCAAAGAACAAAATATCATATCATTGTGAATGAGGGGGATGGAGTGCAGATTGGGGACCCAAGACCCATCTGTAGGGTCGCGGGGAGGAGACTAGCCAGTCAGGGTGCAGTATAGCAACGATGAAACAAACAACTTTCCTCTAGTTCTTAAATGCTTCCTCCCCACCCCTCCCAATTCTACCTTACAACTCAAATTAGACCAGAGGATGTACAGATAGGAACTGGAAACACAGGGAATCCAGGACAGATGAACCCCTCAGGACCAGTGGTGAGAGTGGCGATACCAGGAGGGTAGAGGGAAGGTGGGGTAGAATGGGAGAACTGATCTCAAGGCTCTATAGAACCCCCTCCCTGGGTGAAGGGAGACATCGGACCGTGTAAGACATGACAAAATAATAATTTATAAATTATCAAAGGTTCGTGAGGGAGGTGGGACAGGGAGGGAGGGGAAAATGAGGAGCTGATACCATGGGCTCAAGTAGAAAGCAAATGTTTTGAGAATGATGATGGCAACAAATGTACAAATGTGCTTGACACAATGGATCTATGTATGGATTGTGATAAGAGTTGTATCAGCCCCCAATAAAATGATTTTAAAAAAAATGTCACTCCACCACAGCACATAATTCTCTGTTTTCTCACCTCACCCACACATGACCCCCAGCATGGCCTTAGGATTCAACCCATCTCTCTTCCTGTCCACACCCTGACAGAAGAACAGAAGTTCCTTAAGAATCTGCAAAGGGCACCTTCAGTCCTCCACAGCCTCTGGAATGAGGCTCTGCGTTTTAGAAAGAACAGCAGCTTCCTGACTGAATGGGGTCAGAGAGAGGCTCTCAGAAACCAGCATCTGGTTTCTATTCGCATTTTATTTCTTATGCAGTTACTCTGGCTATTTGAGCATTTAGAGTTTGCCAAGATGTTACCTACATTTCCACATTTTACCTTGACAGTGGGTCTATGCAGTGAGTCTCATAAACTCCATGTTATGGTGGAGAAAGTGATGCTTGCAGAGCATCCTGATCACACAGGAGGAAAGTTTAACATGGAATCAGGGTTTGACTGGATCTGGGAGAACCCATTATTCCTAAATCCTTGGTTTAGCTTCATATGTGTGCATGTTATGTGCTATGATAATCTCCCATTAAATTTTCAAAAACTTAATGAATCCTCTAATTCCACCTTCAGCTTTTTTTTATATAAATTATGAATTCAGTTGAAAAGAGGGAGAGAGAGAAAAAACGTCAAGGACAAACTGTTGGAAGTTTCTCTTGTCCATTAAGTTGTCATCCCATTCTTGGTGTGTCAATGTAAGGATCCTGTCATGCCTGTCACCCACCCAAGCAAAAAGCTAGTTGAGTCCTTGGAGCAGCAATCAACCCTTCCACAGGGGCGAGCACCTGATGTCCAGCTGCTTCCTAAGGAAGCAGGTGGGCAAGTGCTTGCACTAAGAAACTGATAGCGAGGAGGGAACTATGAATGCCAAGAGGATGTGGAAGGTGACCAACAGAGCAGTACCTGTTTCAGGGCTGATCCCCTCAAGCTGTGCATTCAAAGTCCACATCAATGGCTTTAGCTGCCATGCTGCTTCTAAATGCAGACTGTATCTGTGGTTTGGGAAAAAGCAAAATAAAAGCAAGGCTCATTCCCTCAGTCCTTGCTGTCTTGCCAAGTGCCCCCCTGCACTCATGCCCTTGGTTTTGGGTTAAATGCCATGCCTTGCATTTCTCCCTGGAAATGTTCATCTGGGGGTTTCAGCTCAAGACTGCAGCCTGTTCATATGGTCTGACTTCTTGATTGGATCATCCACCACACTCACTAGACCTCCAAGTTCCAATCACGACTAGACCTTGAATGCTGCTTTTTGTCTTTTTTGTTGTCTTCGCCTTTTCATAGCATACTCGATACTTGTTTGTCACAGAAATTCATTAGAAAAATCAGATTACTAAAATGATTTTTACATTATTATTATTATTAATTACTCATGACCCTATAGTCCAGACTTAGCTACTGGTAATGAATATGACTTTGTGTTATTATGGAATTTTTTGAATGCATAAAAATATGTTCCTTCAAAAATGGAATTACATGATCCATATTCTTTATAACCTGCCTGAAAATTTCTGCTACCTCCAGGAAGTGGAGTATAGCTTTCTTCCCCCTGGGTGTGGGCTGGGGTTGGGCTGGGCCTAATGACTCATTCTTTTGTATGTGAAGGGAAACAAACAGGTCACTGCAGAGAGGAGGACTCGGAGGAAAACACCTCAGACAAGTGATCCAGGTTAACATCATCATCCATACGTCATTTGATATCATGCGCCCACTGATAGAATGCAATAAGAAGGGCACTTCCTCTCCAGGCCCTTTTATGATACCTATCCAATCGTGGGAAAGCACCCGGTGACACACTCGGCAGGCTATTCTGGAGAAGACAGGGAATTGGAGCCCTGTACTCTTCAAAACTGTCGAGGTCATGACAGAAATAAAAGATTGAGACAAGGTCACAGATTAGAGACGGTCATGGAGTTAATTAAATGCAGGGCGGTATCCTAGATGGGATCACACACAGACAAAGAGTAGGTGTGGTCAACTAATAAAATTGGAATCAAGTCTACAGTTTCCTAGCTTTGGTGCATATCCGTGGTCATGTAGGATGCTAACATTCCGTGAAGGTTTGGTGAAGAGTATCCAAGAACCATCTATGCCATCTTGGTGATTTTTCTGAAGACCTAAATTTACTTCAAAATGCAGAGGTTCTTAAAGATGTATGTGCTGACCAATTTTCCAGGTGAATAAATATCTGTTACAATACCTTTTTTTTGATGAATACTTGGCATTTCTTTCATCATTTGGAAATATCAAATTTTACATAACAACAGGATCCCCCCCCCATTTTAACCACAATGCAATAATAGTTTTCTTAAAGGAACTTCTGTGCATTTATGTTTAGAATAAATTTCAAAAGGTGAAATTTCTGAGTGCATTATAAATTCTATGTTCTGGAATTCTCCCACCCCCCCTAAAACAAAAAACAAAATGTGTGTACAATATGGTTTATTTCCCTAAACATTTGACTGTAGTTTGGGTGAGAGAAATGCCGTTTCTAACCTCACACCATGGACATACTGAACTTGAATTTCTAGCAGTACAGACCCAGGAATCTCCATGCTTACAAGCAGTAGATTGCTCCCCTATAATTTGGGCTGCGTTCTCATTGACTACCTACCCACATGACAACAGTTTTGTAGTTCATTTTGTTATTGAGCCAAGAGAAGGGTAAATAGTTTTTCTCCAGCAGGACCAATGAGCGTTTGTCCTAATTGATAATTTCATGAGGTTTCCTGTTGTTTCAACGTTACAGGCAGGCCAGGAGTGCGAACGAAATCTGTTCCTAAGTGTGTGTGCAAGTTAAACCTCGAGGCAAGTTGGAACAAGCGCATACAATTCTTGTTTGGCCTGACTTTAGTTCGGATTTAAGGTGCCCTGGCTTTCTATTCCCATAAAAAGATTCCCAGTCTTAGAAACCCACTGGGGTCATTCTACTCTCAGAGTCTCTGAATCAGAATTGGCACTCTAACCGCGGGTCAATGCGAGACAAAGCTCAAAGACTCTTCATTGACTTTAAAGTTGCCCAGGCAACAAATGATGGTGATTGTGATGAAGAATGGGTTGTGAGTGGTGGTGGGTTCAGTCATTTCAAAGGAAGGGCACATTTACACGAACAAGAAAGGACAGTTATCCGTAAGGTTGTGCACTTATTTATTTTTTTTAAGGATTATTGTCAAGTCTGGGGAAAATTCTCTCTGGGTGCCAGCTTTCAGGGCACCTCAAGTTTTGATATGCGGTGCCTCCTCTTTATGCTCAGAGGGGAAGACACCCATTAATCAGCTTGCCATTCACAACATCATCACAGTGGCATATTAAGAGTTCCACGCCCTCATATTTGACAGGACAGAAGTTTTGTTCTGACGAGGCATCGCAGAGAACACGCCCTCATATTTGACAGGACAGAAGTTTTGTTCTGACAATGCATCGCAGAGAACTAAATTCTTTCCTGTGTCTAGTGATGGGAAGAAAGGTCCTCAGAAATCTTTCCAATCTTGTGTCTCTGCCACCCTCCACATGCTTCCACGCCAAGGGCTTGGCCCAAGCTCACATCCTGCAGGTTGTTACTTGTGGCCCTGCACTTTTGTGACCTGACGCCAGGTGAGTCAGCTCTGTGGGTGGTAAGAGAATTCTTAGAAATCATTCCTTGCCTGGGACATCCAGCAATGACTTAGCTACACCCCAAAGCAACCATAAAACCTGTATCTCTCTCCAAACCCAGTGGGAAATGTCCCTAATTCATCTCACCCTTAGCCAGGACAGAGCTGTCTGAGCTGCCCCCACTATACCCAACACCAGGGGAAGTGTGGGGACAGGGATCAGAGCAGAGAGAGGCAGTGGTTTCAATGAACTTTCTTTAAGCCCCTTTGCTGCTGCAAGTTTTACAAAAACACGTGTCACCCTGGGAACACACGGTTAGGCCGCTCCGGCATGGTACAAATAGATAACCGGTGCCCTCCGATCAACAGGGACATGTGGTGATCTTACATACAATGAAGTTGACATGAGAATGAAACGCTGTCCAGTCCCGCCGCATGCTTGTGACCACTGCCATGCCCAAGTCTGTCGCTGGGACTGCTGTGCCAATCCATCTCACGGGGTGTCTCCTACACCCCCATGGGCACCTTTGCCTCACCACACATGGTGTCCGTGTTCAGTGCCATAGCATATAACACACCAGCTACCACAGTCCAACCAGGCATCGGTAGGGGCGGAGGGACTCAGCGGGGCCCACACGGCAACGAGACCTACAGGCTGTGTTTATGGGGCTCTGCAGAGACCAGCCCTGCTTCCAGGCACAGATGGCACTGACCATGCCTCACAGTGGACCTCAAGTGAAGAACGCATATTTGCCTCACATTCCACTCTGCGCGGATCCGCTAGTTCCAGGTGTTCATCCATCCCCCTCTGTCTTTCCTTTGTCCTCTACAGAGTCAGCTTGGCCCCACACCTGGGTGTCTGCGGTAGTTACATATGCTGGTGTCAATTTGAGAGGATTACGAGTGAAGGGGTGGTTAAGATATAACCACTGAAGCCTCTGTGGGCCTTCCCCCGAGGATTCTGGGAAAACTGGGATTTCCTCCTTGCAGGCGGGAGAAACACTCTCTCTCTGCTCACTTTCTTGGAGACCGCAGACTCCTTGAGAGACATCCCTGAGGAGAAGCCACATGGACCAACCCTGATGCAGCCAGAACCATGGACCTGGAGAAGCCACACAGAGATCCCTGTGGGCACTGAGATGCTTAGAACGCCACTGGATCCAGAGACTTTCCACCCACTGGCCTGTGACCATCCTGCATTTGGCATCATTGCATGTGTTTCATGTGTCTGAAGAGGACTTTGTAGATTGGTATCGGACATATGGGCTAATATCAGATTTATAGGCTTGGACTAGACTGGGCTGGGATGCTTTCTTAATGCACAATTACCCTTTATATAAAACTCTCTCTTATACACATATGAGTCTCTATGAATTTGTTTCCCTAGTCTACCCAGACTAATACAGTGTCCATCCAGTCTTGAGATGGGTGTCGGGGCATCTTGCCTTCTCCACGAACTTGCCCACAGGATTTTGAGTGTGGCCCCAAGGAGTCACTCACAGACCCTAAACCAGTCCCAGACCAGGCCATATTTCCAGGCCAATCAAGTCAGCCCCTGTGGCCAAGACCAAGGCCCCACACCTCTGAGGAAGCAGCCCAGAATGGTCAAGGCAATCCCCTTGAGATCAAAGGTCAGAGGTCATCTGCTGCCTGTGGCCTGTTGGGGAGCAAGTGAGTATGGAGGGATGCCTTCAGAGCCCTGCACCAGTCACGCCAGCTTTGGTTTATGCGATACGTGTGTGCGGATGCCACTCAAACGCATCTCAGAGAAGTGCTCACCCTCAAGTTCACGGTCAGGCTGAGGAGAAAGGAAAGCCAGCAGGCCACTGACAAGGAGAAGGAGAAGGTTAGTCTTACCGGGGATCGGGGACCAGGAAGTGTCCCAGACTGCCCCGCTCACCTTTCAGGGGAGAGGCTGAGGGAAAGGATGGCACACTCAGAAGGACCCGTGTGGGCAGAGGTTCTGGGGCGGGGCAGTGGACAGCCCTCTGTGGGTCTGAAGGACGAGGAGGGGCAGGGCGTGGTGCTGGCTGAGAGCAGCTCGCTGCCTGTTGAACAGGCTTTTGTTGTTGGGCTTCTGGCTTCCTCCCGAAGGCAATAAGTAGCCTATCAAGGTTGCTGAGTGGCATGGTCAAACCCAGGTTTTAAAATGACTGCTGCTGCCAGCAGGTGAAGGAGTGAGGAGAGGCATGCCAGTCAGCAGTGGAGCAGAACATACCTCAGATTCTGTGTAGTGGCTGGTGTGGCAGCTCCTGTCAAACAGGACACTCCCAGCCCAGGGTCTCTCCCAGCCATTCCCAAGAGAGCCCGGAACCAGCCCTGTGGCTCTCTCACTGCCTGGCTGCAATCCTCTTCCCAGCTGCTCCCATGTGTGCGTGTGTCTGTGTGCATATGGACGTGAGCATGTGTCCGTGTGAGCATGTGCATGCCTATGTATATGTATGTGGGTATGTGCCTGGGCGTGAATGTGTGTGTGTGTGTGTGTTGGGCATAGGACTAGTCTGTGACTAGCTTCTGCCCCTGGCCCCTTGTTCAAACAATCTGCAAAGAAAGGCCAGGAGTCATTTGTGAAAAATAAATTGGAGCTCCCACTGTCCCTTGAAAACGCTGGAATGGACAGTGGAGTAAGTGCTGGACATGGACAGAGAGAGAGCGACAGCATATGCTTGGGGGCCAAATGTTAAGGCTCCCTAGTCTCCAATTCCTCATATATAAAAGAGCCCAGCATCTTGCCTGTGTGCCTACTTTCTGGAAGGCTAACATGGAAGAGAGAATACATTTTTGGAACATAAGAATAAAACATTCCTTTTAAAGGGTCATCTATACAGAAGAAAGGAGCCCTGGAGGTGTGGTGGTTCCCCACTGGGCTGCTAACCGCAAGGTCACCAGTTTGAAACCACTAGCCACCCCACGGAAGAACGATGAGGTTTTCTACTCCTAGAGAGGGCTGTCATCTCAAACTCACAGGGGCAGTTCTATGCCACGCCACTCTCCTGTAGCATCACAGGAGTCAGAACTGACTCGCTACCAGTGAAACTGATAATAATATTAATATCAGCTAACGTTTATTCACTTCCTTCTTTGGACCAAGCAATTTCATCGTCCTCCACTAACTTGCATATTACACACAAGGAAAGGGCAGATGGGAGGGGTACGTAGAGTCGCCAAGGTGGCAGAGCTAGTTAGGTGCACAGCTGGGACTCAAATCCAGGGGCTGCCCTGTGAGTTGCCACACTGAGCCGTTGGCCTTAGGTCTGCTACTGTAAATAAAAGGCAAAACACGTAGAACAGCACTCGGGAAAAGGGTGTGGGGGGGGAAGTTTCCCGAGGATCCGGAACCTAGCTGGAGAAAAATCAAGACTTGACAGACGCTGACTTTGGAAGAGTCGGCGTAGCTTCCAAACAGAAAAACACTCCTGTGTCCTCGAGTCCGAGTGACTGCTGGAGGTGAGACTAGAGAGCAGATGACACCCGCCAGGTCCACTTTACGTTAAAGACACAGGTGCTGGATGACAAGACAATTGCAGGTTCGGGGGAGAGGGGTGAGGAATAGGGATGGTACAAATAGCTCATGGGTCCAGCTGCTAACCATAAAGTTATTGGTTCAGATCTGCCATGACGCTTCTCAGAGAAAAGACACACACACGCCTCGGTGATCTACTTCAGGGACATCAGCCACCGTACACCCTATAGAGCACAGTTCTATTCAAAGGTGCCTGGTACTGGTAGACCCAGATCCATCTCAGACAGGCCATCCCCACGCACTCATTGAGCATCTCTGAGATGCCCGGGCGCATGCTCCATCACCAGGTCCTTCTGAGCAGATGCCACTCTCCAGGCCACTTCTTACCCAAGGGGGACATGAGCACAGGACTGACGCTGGGCGTGGTTCACTCACTCATTCATTCAAGCAAATGTGCCAACCTTTGTGGGTGCCTTCTCTTCCTCCATATGCATCACAGAGAGACAGGCAGGAAACACACCTCAGTCAATTCTGAGCTACATTCTTTTTCCCCCCTGTGGAAGAGCTGGCAACGGGGAGAAAGGATGTATTTTTTGGAAGGGATAAAGCCCCCCTGATTATAGTACTACACAAAGATTCCTGCTACTGTAGCTTCCTCCAGGAAAACTCCGGGCAAGGCCAGTGCCGGTGTAGGTGAAATGATGAAGACATGCTTGCAGCACCGCGTTCAAAGCCAAGAGCAAGCTTCGAGAGTGTGGAAGTCGGGGGAGACGGAGGCATCCCAGAGACCAGATGGATTCCGCTTTCATTTGCCCTGTTGTTTTACAGCAGGGCCTGCGTGGCTCTCTCCCTGGAGGGTGGGAGGGGGAGGCTTGCAAGGGGAAAGCATTTTGCTAGACTCTTCTTAATTTCCCAACGGCAGTCTGACCCTAGCTGATGGAAAGCATGGAAGATCAGATACATGTATTTCTCCAACTACGCGCACAACACAGGGAAGGAAGGCTGGGTGTGCTTTTCCAAAGAAGACAGAATGACGTGGTGGCCAGCTTGTTTTCCAAGCTCTAGGCCAGGGGTTCGCAGACTCAGTCCTTCCGACATGGTAGGCCAGGGGATTCGTCACCGCTGCATGGCCAGGAGCGTGAGTGCACGGACAATATTTAGTGGCCTCCTTGATACTAGAAAGAAATCCTGCTGCCCCCCACCCCTCAGCCAGTTTGTTGTTGAGTGGCATGGAGTTAAGTCTGACTCAGAGCGACCCTATGGACAGCATAACAAACCACTGGCCCATCCTACACCTTCCTCACAATCATTGTGTCTGACCCCAATGTTGCCGCCAATGTTCCCTTTGGGGGAACCAATCACCCCCTCCCGGGCAGATGGGCAAAAGAAAAGTGAGTGAAGGGAGACATCGGTCGGTGTGAGACATGAAAAAAATAATAATCATCTATAAATTATCCAGGGCTCATAGGGGAGGGAGGGGAAAATAATGAGGAGGTGATACGAAGGGCTCAAGTAGAAAGAAAATGCTTTCAGAATGATGATGGCAGCAAATGCACAAATGTGCTTGACAAAGATGGATGGATATATGGAATATGATAAGGGCTGTAGGAGCCCCCAATAAAATGATTTAAAAAAGGATAAAAAAAGAACCATCTAAATGAGATCAATGTGACAGCAGTAACTGAAAGATTAGATAGGGCCCTTCTTGGAGTGAGTTATGTAAGGAACAACTCAGAGAAGGTGGGGACCGCGCATGAGTCAAAGAATGTCATTAACATCATTGATATGTCCATGTAGAAATGCCGAGTCAGTGCGTATTGTTGTGTATGTTCTCAACAGCATCATACATTTAAAATAAATAAGTGAAACAGAAAGAAAGAATCCTCCTTTTTTTACGGACCTTCTACTTTATCAAGCCTGGTGTCTTCCAGGGACGCGTCCCTCCTAACAGCGTGAAGCCCCTGAGATTCAGCCTCACTGTTCTTGCTTCTAAAGAGCATTCCTACAGGTCCTTCTTCCAAGGCTGCTTCGCTTGTTTCAGACATCGAAGCGTGCCTCAAAACATTGCCAGAAACCCCCCTGGGGCCACACCAGAAAACCAAACGAGTACCCATCAGGTTGATCCTGACTGGTGGCCACGCCGGATGTTAGAGTACAACCGCTTCGTAAGGGTTTCCTGGCTGTAATCTTTAGAGACATAGGTTGTCAGGCTTTTCTTCTGCAGTGCTCCTGGGTGAGCTCAAACCATCAGCCTTAAGAATCGTTGCTGAGAACGAACCAGTGGCCCCACTTGAGAAAGCCTCATCTCTCTTCTGTGTCGTGGCTGGTGGTTTTGAACTGCTGACCTTGTGGTTGGCAGCCCAACATAGAACCCGCTGTACTCTGGGATTATGGTGTCCATGTGTAAAAGAAAAGGTTACCTAATTACATTTCTATTGCAGATATTAAAGGGGCAAATTTTAAGTATAAGTCTATCCCACTGGAAATTAGGGACATACTTATAGTAAAAAAAAAAAGGATTGGTTATCTGAAATTTCAATTCAACTCAGTGTCCTGTACTTATTCAGCAACCTTCCCTGGAAACAACTGATTTACCAGTTGGAAACAACTCATTTACCAGGTGGCCGGGGGGTGTCCTGGTTGTAGCACTGGAACTCCGGATCCCAGAAACCCAGGATGGCTGGACCCCACTAGACCATCCCTGATTCTTTGTGCTGGTTTCAGCCCGTAGGCCTCCCAGGGGCTCCGCACATGAGAGGCTGGTCCACTGCACTGGATAGAAAGGTTTCCTTCTGAGATTGACAGATTGGGCGGTCCATAAGAACTTCTAAATGGCCCTCTTTTTGCTGAATTGTTGATTCACAAACACAACCAAAACATTACCAATAATGGCTTCAGTCAGCCTTCAAAGTGGCCTATTGATTTTGACGGCCCCTGAGTAGATTATTCTTCCCAGAAAAAGCATCCATATCCCAGATATTTCATCTTAAATACTCCAATATCCAGAGCTAATGGGACTTCCCCACCAGCTAGTGAGACTCTAGCTACACTTTGGTTTTCCTATAAATCCCCAGATGGATTGGTTTGTGGGTTACTGTGGCCTTCATTCAGAATTGTATTGACTGGTCTCGGCTGCATTCCGGGCTGTTTCTAGGCAACAGATTTTTTCCCTGTCATTTAGTATTGGGCAAGATAGCCAAGTGAGGTGGGGGTAGGGGGGTTGGGGGAGGGAATTGAAGGGGTGTCACTCAGGGATTTGAGGAAATTCTTTTGTTCTAATTTAACTATTGCTACCCATGGTACTATTAGTCCAGCATAAACCCCAATCTCACTTTTTATAGTGTTTTCATAAAAAGAAAAACAAACTCTCCACATGGAGTAGATTCTGACTCCCAGCAACCCAATAGGACAGCGTAGCGCTGCTCCTGAGGGTTTCCGAGGCTGTGAACTTTCACAGGAATTGAAAGCCTCATCTTTCTCCTATGGAGTGGCTGGTGGTTTTGAACTGCTGGCTTTGCGGTTAGCAGCTTAACACATAACCCACTGTACCACTAGGGCTCTCGTAGATTGTTAAGCCTTGATCAATATTAAATAAAATTCATTGTGACTCTTTGGAAGGCTACGTGATTTCCAATAGGTGGAATGGCCTTACAACCATTTTACTCAGTAGTATCTATCGAACAACGATGAATGACTAAAAACAAAAACAAAACCCAGTTGTTACTAAGTTGATCCTATCTCATGGCAGCCCCTTTTGTACCGAACAGAACTCAGTGACCATCAGTCTTATGGAAGTAGATTGCTAGTTTTCTTCTGTGGTGCCTCTTGACAGACCAGAAGCAACAACCTTGAAGTTAGAAGCCTAGCCCTGAACCATTCATGCCACTCCAGGACTCCAGGAATACACCAAAACCACTACCATGGAATCAATTCTGAGTCATAGCAATCCCATAGGACAGACTGGCAGGAGCCATAGATAGTGGTGTGTTAGTCCAGGTAGACTAGAGAAACAAAGTCATAGAGACTCATATGTGTATAAGAAAGACCTTTATGGACAAGAGCAGTTGAATATTGAGAAAACATCCCAGCCCAGTCCAGATCAAGTCCATAAGTCTGACATTAGCCCATATGTCTGATACCCATCTAGAAATTCCTCTTCAGACTCACAAAACACATGCAATGATGCTGAATGCAGGAAGATCACAGACCAGTGGATCCAGTGGCATTGTAAGCATCTCAGTGCTGGCATAGATCTCCACGTGGCTCCTCCAGCTCAGGGCACTAGCATAGTTCCATGTGTCTTGTCAGCTGCAATGTCTCCCACGGAGTGAGCAGAGAGAGAGTGTATCTCCGCCTCCAAAGAGGAATATAGGAGTTCCCAGAATCCTCAGAAGAAGGCGTGCCCACACAGAGGCCGCACTGGCTATCACCTGATTGACAGGCTAGACGACACCCCTTTACTCTTAATCCTCTCAAATTGACAAACGATTATATAACTACCACAAGTGGTATAGCGGCTTATGTGTTGGGCTGCTACCTACAAGGTCAGCAGTTCTAAACCATCATCTGCTCCATAGCAGAAAGAAGGGACTTTCTACTCCCTTGAAGAGTTGCACTCTCAGAAACTCACCTTGGGGCAGTTCTACCCTGGTTCATAGGGCTGTCATGAGTTGGAATCAAATGGATGGCAGTGAGTTGGTTTTGGGTTTATAGGATAGAGTAGAATTGCCCATGTGGGTTTCCGAAGCTGTAAATCATTAAGAGAGTAGAAGGTCTCCTCTTTCTCCCTCAGAGTGACTGGTGGTTTTGAACTGCCAACCTTTAGGCAAGCAGCCTAACAGATAACACACTGCCACCTGGGACTCCGGTTGGAGGTACTTGTAGGGATGAAAATAACTTGAGCATGAGGTCATCTCACAAACACGAAATGGAAAAGGGTGTGACTAAGTTGGTAAGTGTCCTGCTGAGAAGTCTGGGAATCCCTGGGATAGTCTTGGCGAGGCAGGATGCACTGAGATTGTGAAGGTGAGTGGGAGTCTACCTCTATGAGCCTGTGGTCGCTTGAAATCAGCCTTGGCAATAGTGTGTACACCCTGGAACTCAGCAAGTGCTTTACTCAACCCCAACCCGCCCCCACCAGAGCAGCTGGCTAACGTTCAGCAGTTCAGCACACCGCTGGATGTGAGTACAATTAATATCTGGAGGTCTGGACAATTGAGTTATGCTACGCCTGGAGATGGAAAGTCTAAATAGTCCAGAGCATTGAAGTCACAACCCTGTGTCCTCAAAACTGGCCATTCTCTTTTCCTATAACCTAACGAGGGAGTGGAAGGAGCCCCGGCAGCACAGTAGTTCCTTGTTGGGCTTCTACCCGGCAAGGTCAGCAGTTCGAAACTACCAGCCAGCTCATCAGGAGCAAGAGGAGGCTTTCTGCTCCTGTAAAGAGTGACAGTCTCAGAAACTCAAAGAGCCATCAAGAGATGAATGGGTAAATAAGTGGGATTCATGTGAACACTCAATTAATTCTCCTATAAGGTCTGGGCAGCAGTGAGGTTGGTTTTGCGTTTAACCAAGGGGTGGAGATGGCAGCCCTTGCAGACGCACACCTGTAGCACACCTGTAAGGCACGGGGATCCGGCATGGTTATCTACTTCACCCTCTGAGGCTTTTTGAGTATAATTTGGCTTCCCGCACTTTGAATTTGGGAATGCCTAATGCTGGCCACTTCTATTTCTTATTACAGATGAATAAATTACTATTCTGGGCTTAGGTGTCCCCCTTGGGGAGCATGAGCCGCCCCCACCCCCATCACCATCACTTCCCGGTATATCAACGATGAGTCTGGGTGTTCGAGCTGGAAGCTCAGCTCTGCCCCCCTCCCCCCCGGCTGCACGCCCCACTGGCCCCATTGCGATGACCTTCTACCTCCTTCAGCCCGCGTGCTTGTGCCTTCTCAAAACCCTTTGCTTTTTTTAACTTCCAGTTCTTGTCTCGCCCTCCTAAACTTTATGAGGCTTGAAGACGAGGGCGATGCTTTCTATGCCCCCTTTATCCCCAGAAAGACCCGTGCTGCCTGATACAGGCTCACTGATGTGCTCCTCCGTACGGAGTCTTGGGGGGGTATGCTGAGTAGAACACAAGGTGTGTCCCACACCAGTCCCTTAAAAGTCCTCAGCCACCACGCCACACCCACTAGCTTGACTCCTATCAGAAAATCAGTGAAAAGTGCGTGTGAAGGCTGTGGAGAAGCCCTGGTGGCATCGTGGCTGTGTGCTGGGTGGGGAGTGGTGTGGTCAGCAGTTTGCAAGCACCAGCAAACTCCAAGGGAGAAAGAGGCCTTCTCCCCCTATCAAGAGTTACAGTCCCGGAAACTCCAGCCCTACAGACTCGATGGCCGTGCACACGCACCCGCACCTGCTTCCAAGGCCAGTTGGGATTTAAAACAGCCCAATCAGTGGGGACAACAGCTTGGTGGGGCTTCAGAAATGGAAACGCGGGATTACCCTAACCGAGCGAACCAAACCCATCGTCACCAAGTCCATCCTGAGGCACAGAATGACCCGGCCATCCACGGTTCCACGCAGACCTAAAATACTTGAAAGCACTCTCCAACAGACACACAGACGTACCCCAAGGTTCACTGCAGCTAAAACGGGACACCGCGCGGAGCCATCAAGAGAGGAACGGGTAAACAACACGTGATAAGGAATTATTCATCCAAGCACAGAGAGGAAGTTCTGTTATGTTACAACGTGGACGGACTTTGAAAACCTAACTCGGTGTAATAAATTCAGCCCTAAAAGACAAATACTGTCTGAGCCCACTTACAGGAACTATCCAGAACAGGATCTTGTCCTTCGGTGTCACACCATCCTGAACTGCTTCCTCTCTTTCTCCCTGCTTCTATGTTCCTGGGATGTGCACACACCCTGTCGTTAGTAACACATCCTTCTTAACTAGTATCTGAAAGCTATGACTTCAAATGGGAGCTTTGCATATCCTATCAGAAGCATACTTCCTTTGGGCATGCTGAACCGAGGAGACTTAGGGGTTAAAGCCTTTCTGCTGCCACAGGGGTACAGTCTCAGAAACCCACAGGGGCATTCCAGCTGTCCTATAGGATCACTGAGTGGCACTGACTCGCTGGCAGTGATGAGGGAGGGAGTGCAGGAGGGAGGGAGTAAAAGGTTGAAGTTATCTCACCCACTCGATGGCAGTGAGTTTAGGATTTGGGTTTGTTTATTTGTTTTTAAGTTCATAGGACACAGTAGGATTCCCAAGGCTGTGAATCTTTGTGGAATCAGAAAACCTCGTCTTTGTCCAAGGAGTGGCTGGTGGGGTCAGACTGCTGACCTTGCAGTGAGCGGCCGTTGGGTAGCCCACTACGCCATCAGGGTTCCTGACATCTTTGAACTAAGCTCTGCGAACACAGCACCACTGCTTTCGGGGCCCACTGTCAAGTTGCATACACCCACTCCCCTGCCCAGAACCACTTGCCACACTAGCATCTTTGCCCCAGCCCCCCTAGAACCTCCTTTCCCCATCAGACTAAACAACCACCCCACCATGAGACATGTATGACACCCCCCACCCCCACCACCACCAAGCACTGTTCCCCTCAGGCTCTGCTGGCTCTCAAAACACAATCACCCAAATTTGGGGGATGGGGGTAACTCTCTTTTCCCTGGTCTGCTAAAATGGTCCAAAAGTTCCTTTAACTTTGGTAGTGAAAAGACTTCTGGTAGATGGGATCCGAAGCCTGCCAGTATTTCTTGCACCACGCTATTGTAGTACTCAACAACCGACTTCAAACACCAGTGCAATATCTGTACCCCTGAGTCTGAGGTCTTTATCCAGAACCTCGGAAGGTTGTTTTGTCCATAGAAATTAGGTCAGAAATTCCTAGGCATGACTATCCTAGTTCCCAGCTTCCTACAACCCATGATTTGCAAGACAACCTCAAGCTCACAGTGGCTCTTCCACCTAAGGTGGGCTATCTGTGAGGGATGTATTCTGTACCGTTTCCTTACTCTGCCCTTAGGCCTGAGGCCCAGTCACCTCCTGGGCTGACTTTACCTCCTCTCTGCCACTGTTTCCCTCAACTCCTACAGCCCCCATTTCAGGGTCTGCTTGTGGGGAGAGAACAAATCAAGAAGAGATCCCTTTCAAGTGTCACCTACAACTGTATCTCCCACAGGGGCTCCGACATGGGTCATCTTTGAAGGGACTGCCAGTCATCTGTGTTGGGTAGGAGGGTGACAGACACCGTGGTAAGTTCCAGGCTCCACACATCCTCTCTGCCCACTTGCTGTGGAAGTGCCTGGCACGCAAGTGACCCTCTGCCTTCGTTAGCTCCATTTCTGCCTTTTCTTTCTCCCCAGAATCACCCTCCTAGTAGAGCCAGCGCTGGGAACACAGAAGGTGACCCTCATTTGTAGTTCAGACTGTTTCATTACCTAAGGGGCGGTAATTGTCATGCAAATTAGAGGAGCTTCTCTCTTTTAGGACAAAGACAAATGGAAGGACTGGGGAAATGTTTAGAGATGGGGCAGGGCAAAGAAGGGATTGCAGAAAATGACCTCAAATAACTAGAAATGGTCTTTCTGAAGGGGAATTGTGTCTTGAAGGGGGTGACCACTTAATGGTGTAAATTAGAGAGCAAGTTTTTCTTTGGTTTTTAATGGGCAGGCTGTCAATATGCCCATCCTTATGACAGTAATCATTGAAGAACACAGCGGTGCTTAAGCTGCAGCTGCTCTGCTTCCCTTTCCTGTATCCGCAAGCCCTGCAGAGTAGAGGCCACTCAAAGTCACACTACAGGGGCAATCCCGCTACACACCTGTCTCTCATCCAAAACCCTCGAGTCCAGGCATGTTCCAGATTGCAGAATGCATTGTAGCCAGGCAATTTTGGGGCACACACCACATCTTACATAATACACCAGTGAGTGCTAGGGTGTCTCATAATCAATCACATTACTATCTTGTAGCAAAATGTCTGCATATTCAAGCCAACTGAGATCCAGCGAGGCTAGAGAGAGCTTTACCCGACTCTAAGTCAGATTTTTCTAGCCAATGAGTTTTGTCAGGACAGACTTTGCTGCTAAATAGATTAGGACTACTTTTGGGTTTTCAGAACTTGGGGGATTTTGAAATGATGGAGGGAAATTTTCATTGTGCGATAACAGCATTTTGAAAAGTATGCTGATGCTGGCTCTCACCAGAGGACAGGAGTAGGAAGATTGTCGATACCAACTAACATCACACAAAAGAGAAGCAGTTCCAGCCATTACATTAAAAAGTACAAAAACAGGCTCACTGCCATTGAGTGGATGCTGACTCATAGTGAACCCAGGACAAGGTAGAACTACCCTTGTGTGTTTCTGAGACTAACTCTTGACAGGGGTAGAAAGCCTGGTCTTTCTCTCAAGGAGTGGCTGGTGGCTTCAAGCTGCTGAGTTAATATCTAGCAGCCCAATGAGTTTGACCTGTGTGTCCTGAGAATGATGTGGTAAATATCCAAATGGCCCTTGGCAGATGAAAAGGTTCCCCAGCCCTGCAGCATAGGAGGTGATCCATTGGTAAGGGTCAAGATGGGGCCAGTGCAGCCCCCAGCTCCTCAGGCCCTGGTCTGTGGCAGAATCCTGTGGGCAGTGATATGACCGTAGTGTGGAAGGGAAGGAGCTGTGGCCAGAAACTGCTTGAACACACAGAGTCAGCAGAGATGGCCAGCAGGGAAGTGGCTAAGCCAAGCCCTGAATAGCTATCATCAAGGGCCACCTCCTTGGGACAGGTGTGAGGTTCGGTCAGCTAAGGAGTGTGCATCTGTGATTTGGGTTATGAACAAGACAGGGGTCAGGAGACTAGTCATTCTTATTGGTGTGCTGGAGGCTGGTCAACGAGTTTGACAAGTACCGGTTAGACTGGACTGGACCCTAAAAGGTGCATTCATTGCCTGGAACTAGGTGCTCTGGGCCTCTGGTGGATAAAAGGATTAGGTCATCAAATTAGCCACCGAGGCCCAGGGAAAGCAACTTGTGCTGCCTGAACCACTCTGGGGGAATATCCAGAAGGTGGGTTTGGGCGCATACTGCAATTTCAGATGCATCCAATACTCAAAAGCCTAGTGCCTTTGGCTGTCAGCTGTCTCCTCTTCCCGGGAAGGTACAATTCAGAAGGCGGCCAACTGGGGTCAGATTGCCTCACATCTAGAACCTTAGCTTTCTAAGCTTGGTTGGGGATCTTGAACAGGTGGACAGGGCAGCCTGGGATGGCTCCACAAGGGAACAGAGATTCACACACCACTGGTGGGCAGGGAAGGGCCAAGCCACCCAATCATCCCCTCAGTGATGTCTTTACACGGAAGCCCAAAACCACCAGCCAAAGGAGCTTGAGCAGCGTGTTAGTCTGGGTTGACGAGAGAAACAAATCCATGGACACTCATGTATGTGTGTAAAAGAGAGCTTTATACCAAAGAGTCATTGTATATAAAGAAAACATCCCAGCCCAATCCAGATCAGGTCCGTATGTCTGATATTAGCCCATATGTCCAATACTAGTCTATAAGATCCCCCCTTCAGGGTCATGCAGCACATGCAATGATGCCGAGTGCAAGAAGATCATAGGTCGGTGGGTGAGAAGTCTTGTGGATCCAGTGGTGGTGGAAGCATCTCAGGGCCCTGGCGGCCATCAGCTTGGCTGATCAGCAGGGAGACCAAGGTAGAGAGAGACTATGGCCAATCCACAGGGGGAAAAAGGACATTTCCTAGAATCCTCACGAGAAGGCCACACCCACCAGGAGACATCATCAGGCTGTGACCTAATTGACAGACTAGACTCCACCCTATACTTATCAAGTTGACATGAGATTATGTAACTGTCACAGACAGTGTCACTGATGAGCAGGCTGACAACTAAACCAGTCCCCTTTCTGTGTCCTGAATGCAAGTGCCCCATGGGTGTGCCCACAAAGCCTAGAAGTGTGTCGGACACACAATCGTCGTGCAAATGAGAACAGCCAACAGACCCAGCTTTGCTGAAGAAAGGTATCGCTCCGGCCAGTTTACTCAAATTAGTTCCTTCATCAGAACCAGCACCTGAGGAGGCAAGGCAGCACCTTGCCTTGAGGTGACAAAAGCATCCCTCCTCAGACAGTGCCCACTTTAGCCAGCACCGGGGCCTGCCAAAAGCGGCTACAGGAGGGTCATCACCTTTCAGAGGCCAGGCTGGTGGTACCAGAGCTTCCTGAACTCACTCCCCACCTCCGCCGGCTCCTGCTGCCTAGAACAAAGAATTGTAAGGCCTAGGGCAGGGGTTGGCAACTTTTTGAGCTGAAAGAGGCAATCCTGTCCCTCACGACAACTGAAAAATTTCTCGAGGGCCAAAATGATATCTTTACAAACGAATGGAATCACCATGCTCTGAATAATATCCTCGGCAATTTTCCAGATTTACTTCAGCGTCACGTGGATGTACCAAAAGAGCCACCACATGTGGCTGTTGTTGAGCCTTCTCAGAAGAAAGACAGGCTTTCTACTCCCGCGAAGAGTTAGTCTCAGAAACCCCTGGGACCAGTTCCACTCTGTTCTACAGGGTTTCGGTGAGTTGACTTAGACTCAGTAGCACTCTGTTGATTGGAGTTGAGTTGAGTTGAGTTCATGACTGAGGCAGCTACATGGCTGAACCATGACTGGAGCTCCCAGAGCCTCTTCCCAGAGGGACCTGGGCCCACCAGCAAGCCTACCTTTCAATATCTGGGGCCAGCACAAGCCTGGGCTTTGGGAGGCATTCCTGGCTTTTCTCCCACATGACTGAGACAAGTCTTTCATAGCTTGACTCCATGCTACTTAGAGTGAAGCTTATAAAATATGGATCTGGCCCTGCCACCTGTCCTCCACCAGTTTCTCAAGGCCTCCCCAACATGAAGAACACCCAATATGGGCAGGGTCTGTTCTGATTACTTCTCAGCCACACCTCCAGCCCCGCCCAGGCTCTGCCCCCAGCACATGAATAAATGCCCACCACCCAGACATACCTGTCCCACTCATTGTCACCCTCTGGACTAAAACTCATTCATCCCTCATTGAGCAAGACCTAGTTCATAGTCACTTCCTCCAGGAAGCCTTCCCTCCCATGGGCATTAGGTATTCGTCTCCAGGGGTAGGCATTTATTGTCAGATTTTCCCAACTCGGTGCTAACTGGCAGGTTCTTGTAGATCTGCCCTGTGGTATCCTGGCACAAACCTGGTGGCCATCTCATCCATGTCTCCAACTCCTAGGCTGGGTCAGAGTCTATGCCATTATGGAAGGATAAGCTGTGATGCCTCAGGTGCCCTTGGCCCTTGGTGGCTGCAGTGCTGAGTGGTCATTGGTATACCTGGCTTGTCCTTCTCAAGTGTCACAGTCCAGGATCCCGTGTCCAGTGAGTATTCTCAGAGTGACCCACGATCGACATGTCCCAGGGATGAGCAAGAGCCCATAGGATAAGCTAGAAGTCTGAGCTGCCTGTGTTAGTCTCACTGAAGAATCGTCAAAGGGGTCCCTGGGTGGCACACATAGTTAAGCGCCCGACTCGTGGCAACTGGGCTGACCCAGAGGAGCCTCCAAAGCAGGAGTGGAAATCCGCTCCTGAACCATCACAGCTTCGCAAACCCCACGGGGCAGTTCTGTTCTACACACGGGGAGTTACCCACAAGTTGGAATTGACACCACAGCAATTCATAACACTAACAACAACAACAACAATAACAGAGTTGGCCAGAACACGTTTAAGTCCTCTAAGAATTCTCCAACTCCCTTTCTTCCCCAGCAGGAGTGGATCCTGCCACCTCCTGCCCATAAGCCACCTTAGTTCATGAGACTCTGCCCATTTGCAGTGTGAGAGAGTGGCAGCAAGCTCTGGCAGGGGGCCCAAGAGAGGTCAGGTGTATGATGAAGCTGACGCAGGGGCAGGTCTAGACGGCTCCTGACTTCAGACCCAGGACTCTGACCCCCCTTTCCTGATGTGGCAGAACCCACACTGTCCTGCAACCCATTCCTTAAGGTTTCCTGGTCAAACGGGGAGTTCTACCCTGCTCTATGAGTCAGGTCAAACGGGAAGTTCTACCCTGCTCTGTAGGGTCGCTATGAGTCAGCATTGACTTGAAGGCAGTGGAAGTGATGCCCGAGGGGGCTGATTGATAAGGTTCTCTCACACAAAATGACAAGAATATCTCTAAGATGAACCAGAGACATAGCTAAACCATTGCTGCATGAATGGATTTGGAGCTTGCACTTAATTCTAGCCCCAATCAAAGAACAGTTCATTCTTATAGCATGACCCTGCTTGATCCTTGATCTCTTCAAGAGGTCACTGAAGATACGGGTGCTATAGCAAAGCCTGGTGAAAAAATTATATGGTGGCCAGCTATCAGAAAGAAAAACCATCTGGGGTCTTAAAGGCTTGTTTTCAAATAAGTAACCATGTAAGTCGGGTGTCAACTAAGAAGCACACCAGGCTGTGTGAGCCAAGGATTGTAAATAATACAATGCAAATCTAAAGGAGGGAATGGCATCAGAGCTTAAATTGTGAACACTTCATTTGCAGAAGGCTATGGATGCCAGTAAAAGCCCAAAATCCTTTTTGCAGGGTCCACACATGGATTAAGCTTCCAGTAAATCCCCTCCAATCAAAATTGAGAGATGGGAATAGCCCTGTTATCAAACAGAGAGTACTGTCAAGTCGATTTTGGCAGACTCGGTTAGGTCAAAATATAATCTCTTATCAATTGCTCTCCCTTTTGACCCACTTAAACGCTGTTTCAGTTAATTAGAAGGAAGGGAAGGAAGGAAATTCACGCGAATTAAGCCCCTGGTGAATCCCCTCTGATCATGGACCAGGGATGTGACTAGCCTTACTAACATGCAGAACGGATCGGAAAGTGGATTGCTACACATGCACTTAGGTTACAATTTAGCACCCTATCATTTGATCTCCCATGCAATCCATTTAAATTTGTTCTAGTTTTTAATATTATCTGCTTTCTTTCCAATTGAGGTTTTTATCTGTTATCCTTTGTTCTTATTAGAATTTTTTTTGTTTGATTGTTGGCTTCTTAAGGTTTTTCTCTATGTGAAATCCAGGATAGGTATATCTATAAAGACAGTAACGGGATTAATAGTTTCTTGGGGTATGCAGGGGTGGGGAGGTGGGGAGAAATAAATGGGGAGCTCTTCTAAAACTAATGGTGGTGATGATTGAACAACTCTTCTTGATGTGATTGAACTGTTCAATTGCATGATATGTGAATGATATGCCAATAAAACTGTTGAAAAACAATTTAAAAAATTTCCTGGGGACATATCAGCTCTTCCATCCCCAAAGGAAGCAATTTAAAACGGGGGGGGGGGGGGGGGGGGGGGGGGGGGGACGGGACCGGGTACACCAAAGAACAGTACATCATAACTTGCATTGATGTGTATTGGACAGGCAGGTGTAGACATGCGGAAACCGCATTATGTCTGCACCCCAGGGCTTTTGCTTTTAAGCAATTTTAAACAAAGCTATGTGCTTCTGCCTGCACTCTCCCACTGCACTGCATCCTGAGTCACCTGCAATATAGTCTGAGGGGCCCCCAGAGCACTATGCCCAGGACCCTAATTTACTCTCTCCCAGCAACAGCCAGCTTCCCGCTCCCTGGCTCCTCCTTCTGCTTCCAGTCCCTGCTGGAGGCTGTGAGATGAGGGCATGCACACTTGAAGCAGGCAGTCTTGGGTGTCCTACATAGCAAGTTACCCTCAGTCTCAGCTTATTCATCTGTGGAATGGGAACAATGACGGCCTAGGGGCTAAGTCAGGAAGGGAGCACCCATGCTCGCTCTCTAAAAGGCATCCTGTCCGGGCCTGGCCCTTTCCTTTCTCCACTCTGGCCCAGCAGCCAAGGCTAACATTGCTGTGAGTCACGTCTGACAGGAGCCCAGGGAGGGTCAGCAAGTGGAGGTCAGAGAAGTGGGAGAGAGGCTCTGATGGACGACTGAGGCTGCCTGGGGTAGAAGCGAGGAGGCTGTGTTACAGATGCATTCCCAAGGCTCGCAGGTGTGGTCACTTGGAGGGACCACGCCGCCATTTGGCATCACGAGGCCCTTCCATCCACATCAAAGCAGCCGGCCCTGTGTCCCTGAGGGTTTAAGTCATAAATGCGATTAATACTGCATTGCGCCTGTCGCAGCAGCCTCGCCTGGGGTGGGTACCGCAACCAAAGGAGGTGGCCGGCTGGCCCCTACAGACGGGCACTGCTGGCCCACTCTTTGAGGAGTCCAGTCTGACTCTGAAGGTCAAGGGTCAAAACGATGCCCTGACTTTCCAAGTGTCTTTGGTGGTTTGGCACCGTAAGGCGGTGCAAGGGCATCCCGAGCCTGCGACTCCATGAGACGCGGAACTAGACGTGGTACCTTCTTCCCAAGGTCCGGTACCTTCCGGGCAGAGCCTGCCGGCTCTCTGCACGCACTCATCGGCCCTACGGTGCCTTCCAGTTCCAAAATGCTTCTGCAGATATCATCTCACGTAAACCCTACCAGCCCACTGAATGCAATGGGCGGGGGAGGGATGCTGCTCCTCATTCGAAGATGCTGAAAACGAGACGCAGAGCGGATACATGCCACGCTGCACGCTATCTGGCTCTGAGGATCTGGGTTGGGATGACAGCTCAGGCTCAGTCGGGGCTCGAGGAGCAGGTCTCTCAATGCGCCCTGCTCATAGTCAGTGCTGAGAATGTCAGCGACTGACTCTCTCCCGCCCTTGAACCCTTAAAAAGTGCTGCTTCTCTGACACCCTGACAGAAGAGCTACAAGAGCATTCAGTACATTGGCTGATCAAACCTACCATGACACCGGCATCTTTCCTTGTTCACCTTCATAGCTCCAGGGTCTAGTGTGATCCCGTCTCCTATAAGCAGCTGCAGAGGGAGCAGACAGACCCTCTGTAACCTTGGTTGCCAGACATAGGAAGCACCCCTACATCCGATAGACTGGGGTGTCCCAAAGGACCTTGGGCAGGATTGTACATGATCACATCTCTATTATACAATCAGGGTGGATCTGCATTGAAGACGGCAGCTTGGTTTAAGCTGTCACATCTTAGAAGGGACATTTTTGGTTTTCTTTTGCTATGGAAATAGTATTGCAAGGGACCTTGGGCAAGTGGAGGGCCTTCTATTGAGGATAGAACCTTGATTTAGAACTCAAGATCATCCACGAATGAACAGCTCCCTGCCCCTTTAGCCTAAATGACCATTCCCTCCTGAGCACCCCTGGATGGCACAACTAGTTAATGTACTCGGCTGCTGTGGCAATTACATAATCTGTTGTCAACTTGAGCGAAGGGGTGAAGTTTAGCCTGTCCCAGGTCACAGTTCAATGACCTCATTTAGAGGTGCAACGGAGATAAGTAGCTCCCTGGAGGCCAAACCCACTCTCTCTGCCTTCCCTTTCCAGCTGTTGAGACACTCAGAGAGCTGGAGGAGACACGTGGAGACCAGTGTTAATATGCTTCCACTGCCATTGAATCCACAGGAACTTCTACCCACTAGCCTGCCATCTTCCTGCATTCGACATCATTGCATGGCTGCGTGAGTCTAAAGAGGAATTTATGGACGAGCATTGGAAATAAAAGCTATTATCGGACTTCTGGACTTGATCTGGATGGGGGTGGGATGTTTTATCAATATGCAATTACTCTTTTGTATAAAGCTTTTATACACATATGAGTGTCTATGGATTTGTTTTTCTAGTCAACCGGACTAACACTAACCAAGTGAAAGATGGAAAGATCAAGTCCACGCGGAGGAGCCTCAAAAAGAACCCCAAACCATGACAACAGACATCAGAAAGATGCTAGCGGTGCAGACCTTACGGAGCACAGTTTTACCCTGATGTACAGTGGGTTTCCACTAGAATGATATATCCCAATACATATCGTACAGGCAGCAAAAGCACTAAAAAACGTATTCTTCCTGTTGTGGATTAACTGTTCCTGGTATAACACAGGAAGCGCATAGGCCTGTGTATAAGCCTGGGTTGACTAGAGAAACAAATCCAGAGATACTCATACATGTGTAAGAGAGAGCTTTATACCAAAAGGCAACTGTATATTGAGAAAACATCCCAGCCCAGTCCAGATCAAGTCCATAATCCAATGTTAGCCCATAAGTCTGATACTAGTCCTTAAACCCCCCTCAGATTCACACAGTCACATGCAAAGCTGCAAAACGCAGGAAGACCACTGTCCAGTGAGCGCACAGTCTTGTGGATCCAATGCCAGTGGAAGCATCTCCACATGGCTCCTCCAGCTCTCTGAGTGTGGCTTGTCAACAGGGAGGTGAAGGGAGAGAGAGAGACTGGCCTCCAAAGTGCCATTTTATATTGACCCGATTGACAGACTAAACTCCACCCCTTCACTCTTCATACCCTCAAGTTGACAGCAGATTATATAAGTACCACAGCCTGGAATGGAAATGTGTGGGTCCAGGTCTCAGCTCTACCGTTGACTGCTTTATCCAGAGCCTCCAATTCTTGGTGTGTCGGGTAGGGACCCACATGTTTACTTTCCCAAGTTTTAGCAGTGATCAGCAGAAGCCTCTGGGCATCTGGCACAGGGGAGAGCACAGCAGAAGCTCAATAAATGCCAATTCCCTCTCTCATCACCAAGGTGCAGAGCCAGTTTCAACCTCTCTCCAATGTCTGCTCCAGAGAAAACGATCCTTGGGCCCACCCAGGCTGGGTTTCAGTGTACACGCGCCTCGTAAAGTGATGTCAAAAGCCCAGAAATTACAACACCTGGGTCAGGGACATGGGATGGAACTGCCCGCGTTGCTTTTTTTTGCAATCACATATGGTAATGGCACCGCACACAGAGCAAATGTGAAATGTGGACAGTGGCTCTGGTCAAATCTCCACATTTGCACACTTCCCTTCTCCCAATACCCACAGCAGCACACTGCTAGAAGCCCCCAGTCAAGCCAAAGATTCTTTTCAAAAAACACCAAAAACCATGGCTCAGGAAGCCAAAGGAATGCTGGGTGCCTGTCCCCAGAAGCCACAAAGATCTATTTTTGGTTCCCAGCAAAGTCCAATACACTGTCATTAGTATAATTACATGCTCTCTTCCATAAAGGCAGATGACACGGATGACCCCAGGCCCCATCTGGGCATAAGACGTGTGCTGTGGGTTGTTTTGTCAGCTGTGGACGTGGATGATTTGTGGATGCCCTCTCATCTAGCCGGACTGGGGCCAACCCTCGGCAAGAAGACTGGGAAAGACAAGTATGGAGTGAACCAGACCTCTGGGGCAAGAACTGGTGGCTATGAAGTCTGGGGATGCTAGAGGGGTGGGGTGGGGTTTGTATGAGAGTTTGCTCTCTAGTTGCCAATCCTGAGATGATCGGCTGACCTCTGACCTCTTAGGAAAGCAAACCCTTTACCTTGGCCTTTATTCTGTGAGGTCAGTGTGCTCAATGCAGGCTGCCTGCAGGACGACTTCCTAGTCTTGAGGACTGGTTGGCCCTTTCCAGTACATTCCCACATCCACGCCCTGGCACGAAGTGAAAGAATATGAAAGGGCTTCAAACCAATTTGTGGCAATAGAGACTGAAAAGGTAATACCACTTTTCCTGTGAACTTTTTGAAGCCCCCTCTTATATTCTCAGACCAGCCTCTTCAAACATAATAAACCCCACTGAGTCACAGATAGGGAGCACTAGAAAGTAGGGAGTACTAGAAGGTAGGGAGCACTAGAAGGCACTAGAAGGTAGGGACCACTAGAAGGTAGGCAGCACTAGAAAACTCTATGTTGCACACAGAAAGGCGAGGTCACCTGAAGGACAAAGAGTATTATCCTGTGAGCTCAGAGAATAAGGTTTCTGATGACCCTCCCTCACTGATAGCATTCCTTTGCCACCTGAAGCCTTCCCCTCTGGCTCGTGCAGTGGGCCTGCTGGTCTGTCTGGGTCCCAGCTGCTCCTCTCCCACTTCGGACTAGGTTCCTCTTGGCAGGTGACCCAGACTTTCCAATATTACGTGTGGAATTTGCAACTCCTTGGGTCCTACCCTCCAGTCTCTGGTCTCTAAACCTAGAGTCATACTGTTGGTCTTGAGGAAAGCACAGCCGTCTCTTACCAGACCTCATTTTCCTCAGCTGTCCAGGGGAGATGGACGCCTCAGCCCCTTCCAGTTCAGACAGTAGTCCGAGCAATGCTCTGTGCCACTATAATGAGCCTATTCTCATTGTGTGATTGTGTACACATGCATGTGTGCATGCAAACACAGTCATACATATGTGGGGGGGGGCATGTAGAAATGGGTGGATATGTCCCTAACTGTCATATTTTATAGAAGCCATCCCAACCTACAATTACGAACACCTTAACCATTCCATCTTCACAGTAAGCTTAATAAAGTCCATGCTGCTCTTCAAATCCAGTTCTCCTGACTTTGGGTCCTACCCTGCCTTCTGGTCATCAGAAGCACAGTCTTTGAGGAGGCTCAAGAATCCTCATTCACAAAGGCAGAGCCTTGTCTATCACACTATTACATGGCATAAGAAAACAGACACAAGTGATAAGGGATCCTTACTGGAAAGTCCAGTCCAGGCAAGGGGAGGTGGGCAAGTATGTCTTGGAGAAGGCAACGGCACTTCCATTGGTAGGTAAACAAAGTGAAGCAACCTCTCATTGGGAAAAAAACACTTAACACTACTTATATGGAATCGACGGAGAGAATATGTCCTATACTATGTTCCCAATTGGACACATTCAATCTAGTTTCTATCGAGCCCTTGATGGCCCAGGCTTTGTGCTATTGACTACTGGGATTTTAGACTCTGTCCTTTGGAGGTGCACAACATCCTTCATAGGCCACACAGGAAAGAGCCAATGTGGAAGCCCACTAAGCAAACTGGGCTTTAACTCAAACTCACAAGTAGATGATGTAAAGAACTGAGATAAATGGGTCAGTGAGCCTTGCCTTTCTAGTTCTCAGGTCTCTTGCTTTCTAATGGTTGGACCAGGGTGCAGCTACCTCAGCCAGTTCCCTGCTTCAGCTTGCAAGGCTCACGTCCTGCAAGACATCCCTGAGGAGAAGACAGATGGACCTACCCCGATGCAGCCCTGGGTGCTAGAGCAGCCGTGTGGAGATCCCTGCCAGCATTGAGATGCTTACACATTCACTGATTTGGCTTTCCTCCTGCAGTCGGCGTCATTGCATATCTTTTGTGAGCTGGAGGACTTTGTAGATTGGTGTCAGTAGTATGGGCTAATGTTGGACTTATGGGCTTGGGCAACACTGGGTTGGGATGCTTTCTTAATGTACACTTACCCTTTATAGAAAACTCTGTCTTATACATATGAGTTTCTGTGGATTTGTTTCTCTAATGTACCCAGACTAACACAGGTGCTATAGCAAAGTGCGGTGAAGAAACCTGATGGTGCTTGACTCTGAAAGAATAGTGCCCGGGGTCTCAAAAGCTTGTCTTCAAATAAGCAGCCATCTAAGTGAAAAGTAAACATATGGAAGAAGCACAGCAACTTGTGTGATCCAAGGACTGTAAATAATAAAATCCAAATCCGAGGGAAAGAATGGTATCAGAACTTACATTGTGAGCATTCAGTTTGCAGAAGGTTCTGGAGAGCAGTAGATACCAAAATCCATTTGCAGGGTCTTAAGCCTGGATTGAGCTTCCTGGGAACCTCCTCTGACCATAGTCCAGGGATGCGAATAACCTTCCTGTAAGCCAGGGAGCATTGCAAAGTCAACTGTTGCAAATGGCATCCGCTTCAAATGTAATGCCTGATCATTTGCCCTCCCTTTGGACCCATTTTGAAGTGGTTCCCATTTCTAAAGTTACCGTTTTCTTTTAGATCGGGAATTTTCTCGGTTTGGGTTGGTCATTGCTGTCGGTTTTGTTTGCTTCCTGATTGTGCTTTGTATGATTTTCGGCACATGAAATTCAGGATAGGTGACATGATAGAGACAGTAACTGGATGAACGACTATCTAAATAATGGCAGGAAAGGTTTTTGGGTAATATGAGGAGCTAACAATAATAGGAGAATAAAATGTTCTGAAATGAAATGTGGTGACGATTGCATAAGTCTTAATGATCGAACCAATACATTGTGTGATATTTGAAGCATACGCCAATAAAAAATATATTTTTTTATAAAGGTATTTTTTCACAAACTTTCTGAAGCCCTCTCATATATGCCTCAGAAAGCACAGGTAAGTGGGGCACTCTGCCCCACAGATCTCTGAGTGGCCTGGAAGGATCCTGATGACTGGTGGAATCAGCACTCCTGCATGTCCATTCTGTGTTACGATGCAGGGAGTAAGGGCTTGGGCTCCGCAGGATGCTGACCTGAATTTGAAGCCTAGCTCTCACCTTAATAGTTGTGTCCTCTTTGAACAGGTTGCTCCCCTTCCCCGCGCCTCTGGTTGTGACCCTGGATGACCAATACGAGTTGCCATTGAGCCAACTCTGATTATGGCAATCCCATGCATGTCGGAGTAGAATTGTGCTCCATCGGGTCTTAATGGCTGACTTTTCAGAAGTAGATCACCAAGGCTTTCTTCCAAGGTGCTCACAAGTCGACTTGAGCCTCCAACCTTCCATCTAACACCCACGTGTGTTAAGTGTCATTAAGAATACGAGGGGGTACCAACAAAAAAAAAGGAATTTTTTTTCAAAGTGATGTATTAAAAATTTTCTGTACAAAACATCCTTATCACCTTCAAAGTACTCTCCATTCCACTTAATACACTTGTCGAATCTGCTAGTCCATTCTTGGAGACAGTTTTCAAACTCATCTATTTGAATGGCTGACAGCACCTCCCTTGTTTTTTTGTTCACCTCTTCTATGTCGTCAAATCACTGCCTTTTCATCTCCCTTTTCATTCTGGGAAACAAAAAGAAGCCACACAGAGCAAGGTCAGGTGAGTAAGGTGAGTGGGGCAAGAGAAGCATGCTGGTTTTTGCCAAAAACTGACACACTGAGATGGCTGCATTGTTGTGGTATCAAAACCGGTCTCCAGTCTGCCACAACGCAGACCTTTTTTGTCACACATTGTTACCCAATCTTTTCTGGACCTCTAAATAGAAAGCTTGATTATCAATCTGACCTGGTAGAATGAACTCCAAATGCACTCAGAGTTGACATTTTCGTCCATTTGGGAAGTTGACAGATGTCCAAAATGAGGTTTGTCATCAATTGACATTTCCCCTTTCATGAAATGAGAAAACCACTCATACACTTGAGTCTTTCCCCTAGCACTGTCCTTGTAAGCTGTGTTAAACATCACAACAGTTTTTGTGGCACTTTTCCTTAGCAGGAAACAAAATTTCTCAGCTGCACCCTGTTCTCTTCAATCGGTCATCACAAAAAACAAGGTTTGAGAAAAATTGCTTTCACGAAAAATTTCCCTGTGACCACAGAGAACCTTCCTAGGTGATGCCACTGCATGCACTAACTCAGAGTGAGTTGCTCCATGCTCAGCAAAGTGCATACTACAAAAGCTCCAGCCAGTGGAGCTTTGTTTTTTTTTTTGGGGGGGGGGATTACCCCCTCATACATCACAGGGTAGTTATGAGGATTGAATGAGCTAGTCTAGGTTGGGCTGCTAACTACAAGGTCAACCATTTGAAACCACTAGCCACTCCTCAGGAGAAAGTTGAGGCTCTCTGCTCCCATTAAGAGTTACTGTCTCAGAAAAATATACAAGAACAGTTCGACTTTGTCCTACAGGGCTGCTATGAGTTGGTATCAACTCAAGGGTGGTTTGTTTGGTTTGGGGGGAGTCTGCATGAGTGCTTAACACAGATGTGTCACGAAGTGCCCCATACATCGTACTATTCTTTTGACACCTACAAGGTATTAGCAAGTACTGATCCTCAGCGGCTTTGCTATCATTGTCTGTTCAGAAGAGTTGTATCTTTAAAAAGTCATGGTGATCCACTAGTTCCGAGTGAAAAGCATAGATCTGAGGTGAGCCTGGGTGAGCAGGTTTGGAAAGGTGGTTTGGAAATGACTGTGGCAGGAAGGCTAGTGAAGTAGTTCATTTATTGTGCCAACCTGGCCGATAAACACATGTGGGGTTAATTGAAGGGCGGAGCAATAAATGGCTTGGTGAGCCTCACCTTTCTAGTGCTCGGGTCTCTTGCTTTCTGTTGGTTGGACCAGTGTGCAGCTGCCTTAGCCAGTTCCCTGCTTCAGCTGGAAGAGCTCACTTCCTGCAAGACATCCCTGAGGAGAAGCCACATGGACCTACCCCAATGCAGCCCTGGGTGCTGGAGCAGCCGTGTGGAGACCCCTGCCAGCACTGAGATGCTTACACATTCACTGATTCGGCTTTCCTCCTGCAGTCAGCATCATTGTGTCTGTTTTGTGAGATGGAGGAGGACTTTGTGGATTGGTGTTGGACAAATGAGTTAATGTTGGACTTGTGGGCTTGGGGAGCACTGGGTTGGGATTTGTGTGTGTGTGTGTGCACTTACCCTTTGTACAAAACTCTCTCTTATACACATGGCTTTCCATGGATTTGTTTCTCTAATGCACCCAACTCACCCAGTTAGCCTCTCCTGTAAAATGCGGTTCCCTTACAGATGGCTGTGGTATCAGTGGCTCAGGCATATTCACCACAGGACAAGTCAAGAATGGAGGAACAGGGGCTGCCCGGGATGAATGGCCTGTACAGAGGTGCACAGTCTGAATTGCTGACCTTGTTGGTGCCCGTAGAGTCCATTCTGATTTACAGTGGCCCCGTGTGTGCAGAGGGGAGCTGTCCATCAGAGTTTCAAGGCTCTGACCTTGTGGAAGAACATCACCACGCCTGCCTCCTGAGGGGCTTCTGGGTGGGCCTACTGATCAGACTTTTAGCTGTTTATGCCACCCAGCTGGCCTGCAAGTCCGTAAGAACAAACAATAGTGAGAAGTTTCGCTTTCAACCCAGGACACGTTTCCTGCGTGGGGCCTGCTCCAAACACAGGGATACAGTTGGAAATAGCATCAGGCAGATGTGTGGGCTGCAGATAGGCTAACTCCAAAGACCTCCTATGCTGGCAGCCCGATGCTTCCATAGTGGAGTGGTTTACGGTGAATCTCCTGTCATATCCCAGATAACCAGTTGCTGGTTGGGCCTGGTTCCTTGGTAAAAATATCTTCCAAGTCCACATGGAATGGAGCATTTGTTCCCTCCTAGTGAAGTTAACCAGGGAGCCCTGGTGGTGTCATGGTTAAGCATTGGGCTGTGATCCGAATGGTCAGCGGTTCAAAAACCTTGGGAGGAAGAACTGGGCTTTCCACTCAGATAAGCAGTTACTTTCTCAGAAACTCACAGGAAGGGGGCTGCTTTGAGTCGGCATTGACACGATGGCAGTGAGTTTTAATGGTTAATGAGAATCTTCCAAAGGTCTAATATAATGGAATTCCTTCTTCAACCAGCCCACAGGAGGTTCCCACTCCCTGCGTCTATGTTTTTACGTGACTTTGAGGGTACGTCTCCTGTAGCCTCTGGGAAGGCTCTCTCGGGGAAACGGGTGCGCCCGGCATGCTGCATCTCTTACACGTATGTGGGAGCACAAAGGTGAAGCATCTTAGTAGAAGAGTCGAAGAACAGAATGGAGTCAGACGCCGAGCTCTGACCGGAGTCAAGACTCAGCGTCCAGGCTTGGGTGCTGCCTCCTGCCTGCGGGGTCTCTGGGGTGCAGCTCAGTCTTCCCAGTAAGACTGACCCTCCCACGAGGATAGACTCAGGGAGACGCAGGCTTCCAAGGCAGGGAAGGCAAAAGGACTCTTTGGATCTTTATACCGTGTGTCTCTGCTTCTTATCCTTTCTTGGCAATTCTCAAGACCATGAATTCCCAAGGAGAGTGTTATTTCCCCCAAGAAGGAAAAAAACTGATTCTTAAGGGGATAAAAATTGTTTTATGTATAAAGCACAGGTGAAAAACAATAATAATAAAGCACAGGTATACATAAAGTAGACATAGATAGGCCATTTATTTGTAGTTGAAAAATTGTATGGGAGGGGATATTAATGTCTAACAGGGGGGAAATGTCTAAAAAGATTCCCTGAGGAAGGCTGATCGTGGAAAACCAGCTTTAGAAACCGGCTCCTGAACCCTCTGCAGTCTTTGCAGCCCCTTTCAATGCTTCCGGTTCCACGGAGGTAAATGAAAAAGGTTCGGACTCCACTAAAGCTCTAAGTTTCCTCAAATCCAAAAACAATCCCCGGACCACCTGATCCTCTCCTCCAGCTCTGGCCCGAAAGCCATCCTCTACCCGGTGTTTGTTTGTTGTATTTTTTTCAGTGCCTGTGTTACTGGATGCCTTGATGCTCAACCCCAGACTTGGAACTGGGATCTGTCTTCCTCTTTCCCCACTCCCACCCCCAGAGGAGCCTGTCACCCTAAGATGAACAGGTTTACCTTGGAAAGACGCATTTAGCACATTTAGTCTCTCCAGAGCAGAACTGTGACAAGTCTAATCATTTCTGAAGCAGGGCTGCACACTGAGTGTGGTCAAATAGTTTATCATCCAAACCGGGAGACTTCGGGGAGGGCCAGGGGGGTGTTATTCATACTTCGACCAGGACAGCAGCTGCTCCATGCAAGCCAGAGCACAGGGCCGCCATACGTAGACAAGGAAAGGTAAGAGGACCTCATCATTAGCCCAGGACAAGACTGCTGGTCCAGTGTGGCCAAGCCGGGGGTCACATGGACCTGGGAACCCCCCTGACACTGAGTTGGTGGGGGCCAAAGATGTGCTATATCCTGCAGTGTGCAAAATGACTCCCACCAACAAGGCATTGTCTAGCCTAAAAGGGTAGTGGCTACTGAGCAGTATCCAGAGGGTGGACTAATGGTCGTTGTAAGTGATAACATAAAAGCCAGGAGGAAGGCTTCGAATGCTTCCCAAGCCCCAGCAGGAATAGAAAGATGCCTCTTATACCCCACATAGGACAGGATTGAACTTCCCCAGTGGGTTTCCACGATTGTACATCTATCTTCATGGGAGCAGAAAGCCTCGTGTTTTTCCCTTGGAAGGGCTGCCGGGTCCAAACGGCTGTGCTTGCAGTTGGCAGCAACAGGTAATCCACTGGGACTCCAGGGCTCCTTATGGCCCCATCTTAACAAATCCAAATGCAAGTATTTAGACGGCATTGTCAAACAAAATCTCTTATGCATGGAATTTGAATTTGGACACCCAGATTGTGGATTTTTAATAAAGGTTCCTGATCAGGAAGGAGGCTTATGATATGGGTTAAAATGAATATATAATCCCATTTTTTCAAGTATATATAGAATTCCATTATCTTTTCATTCCATTTTTCACAAACTTTTTTGAAGCCCTCTCATATTGATATTCATATATATATATGCATACACACACATGTATCCACTCTTCACTTATTGACACAGATATGTTCCAAAGACTAGGTCATTATGTGAAAATGGAAGATGACTACATCAGCATAAAATCACCAAAATGAGGACCTAGTGCCGGGGGCTTAAGTGGAGAGGAAATGTTTTGAGAATGATGAGGGCAATGAATGTACAAATGCGCTTTACACAATTGATGTATGTATGGATTGTGATGACTTGTATGAGCCCCTAATAAAATGATTAGAAAAAAAAATAAAACAAACAAACCAACAAAAAACCCCGCCAAATGGCATCATTATATACTTGCCAAATCACTGAGCATCCTGGCCTCCTGACATTGACACACGTCCTTAAACATCAGAGCACACATTAGTCTGGTCTCCTACGTTGCCACTTGTTCCTGCCACATGTGGGTTATTAATGCCCCAAACAGTCAGATAACAGATAGTCAGATAATAAATTTGCTGCCATTGTAAGTGTAAAATGTCAGCTAATGAGTTAGTATAGATACGTATACACCTCCTGGTGGTGTATGCATTCCACTATTAACCACAAGCTCAGTGGTTCAACCTACCAGTTACCGGCTTGGGGAAAGATAAGGCTGTCTGCTCCCATAAGAAGTGTATGTGTCAGAAACCCAAAGAGGCTGTTCTACTCTGTCCTACAGAGTCATTGTGAACCAGAATCTTTCAGTGGCAGTGCATTTGGAGACACACACATACCTATATAGATGTACATGCTTGCATAAATGCATGCATTCGCTCCATATATGTATGCATTTGCTTATATACATAAATATATGTATTTTCCATATATATTTAGTCTAGACAGTTTGTGACCCTGTAAGACCAACTAGAGCTTCCCCATAGGGTGTCCAAGGCCGCAGTATTTATGGAAGCAGATGCCACATCATTCATCTATGAACTAGGCGGTAGGTTCAAATTGGCCACCTTTTGGTTAGCAGCCAAGTGCTTAACCCCTGTGACACCAGGGTTCCTCGGGCAGGTAGGAAGGCAGGTACGTAGATGCCATCGAGTTGACTCTGACTTCTGACCACCTTTTGACAACAGAGGGAAGCAATGTATGATCCCACTTCACCTTCACATTCAGGGGCACATTCAGTCCCTCCCTGTGGCTACTCTGTCACACTGACACCTGGGGGAGAGGGCTTTAAAAAGTTTGTGGAAACATGGAATGTAAAGCTAATTGAATAAACTCTTTGAAGCCCCTTCATATGTATAAATGTATACACATGCATATATGTAAGGGAGAATGCATATCAGTATGCACGTAGGTGAACGTGTGCGAGTGCATGCAAAATGTCTCGAAGGCTGTGAAATTTAATGCGAGGAGAAGACAAAAGAAGAGTGTGTACAGCTCTTGTCTGTACCGGTGTACATGCTCTGGTCTAGCCGGATGTGTAAGGTAGAACTGGGGTCATGATAGTGGTGGAGAGGAAGCATTGAAGAGCTAGAGGAAAGTTGTAGGTTTCATCAGTGCTATACTGCTGGAACCACAGGGAATCCAGGACAGATAAGCCCCTCAGGACCAATAATGAGAGTAGTGATACCAAGACAGGAAGGGGAAGGTGAGGGAGAAGAGGGAACTGATCACAATGATAGACATATAACCCCTCCCAGTGGGATGGAAAACAGAAAAAGTGGGGAAAGGAGACGTCGGTCAGTGTAAGCCATGAAAAATAAATTATAAATGATCAAGGGTTCATGAGGGAGGGAGAGTGGTAGTGGGGGTGGGGGGTGGGGCAGTGGGTAAGAGCTGATACCAAGGGCTCAAGTAGAAAGAAAATGCTTTGAAAATGATGATGGCAACCTATGTACAAATGTGCTTGACACAATGGATGGATCGATTGTGATAAGAGCGCTATGAGCCCCCAATAAAATGATTTAAATTTTAAAAAATAGAAAAGAGGAGTGGATGACCTGAAGCTTAAGTGCTTTCCTCTGGAAAGCTGTATAGAGCTGTGGTGAAAATGAACCTTTTTTAGCAGATATTTGCAACTGCTTAGGCGGCGGCCCCCCGGGACTGGTCTATGAAAAGAAACAGCGGCCACAACTCCAGCGTCCGCGCCTGGGATTGTCATCGCGTCCCAAACGATTTTTCCTAACCCTCAATCAGACTTGGGATGTACATAACTCCACAGCCCTGGCCTCAGCACTCTGGCCCACAGGAATTGAAGCAATGTGCGAGGGTGGGGGTGCAGGCTGGGTGGGGAGTATGAGGGAGCCCGCTGCCAATGAGCAAACCATCCTCCACTTGCACATTCTCCTGCAAGGAAACCACGTGCCCTGGCTGCTGGGACAATCCTTTCTGGGCTCAAAAACAGGAAGACACTCGCTAAACACCACATTCGCCAGCACAAAGAGCAGAGAAGGTGTGCCAAGAGCACAACCCTCTTCTGATGGGGATGACAGCCAGGTCTTCAAAGGCAGGGCCCACGGGAAGGGCCATGGTTTCTCAGGCAAGTAGGCAGCACCTGGCCTCCACAGGTGGCCGCCAACATTAATCTCAATGTAGACCTGTAGTTGGCCAGGGTACACCGGACTATTTCTTCATGCATTTGAGAGGAGGTACCTTTTCTAAGCTGCTACTTAGGCAAAGCCCCACACGCCAGTGGTTTCCTCTGTCTTTACAACAGGCCCATAATGCACTGGGGCTCTTACAGGTACTGTCTCACTTCATCTTCACAGTGACCATTTGTGGAAACGTTTGCATTTCTGGCCCCTTTACTGATGAAGAAATTGAGGCTCCAGTAGGTCCTATACCTGGTCAGTGCCAGGTTGCAGGTCAAGACTTGTCAGTTTCTTGGTTTTTACCCTCTCATATTTAGCCTCCATTGTCCAGTCCCCAAGGAAGTGTAGAGTGGAGGGAGGTCCTGGGTGGGAGTGGAGCTATTGCTGTGGGCCCGCCATGGTGAGACTATCCAAATTCACCAAGGGTTCTTCCCCTGGGCCTTTGGAGAGAGTAAACCTACTGGATTTTCAATCCATCAGCTGTGCCGCTGACCCGGAATATCAACCAGAAACCTACTGCTATAATGCGTATAATAAGTATAA
The DNA here is from genome assembly GCF_000313985.2 of Echinops telfairi. Taxonomy (NCBI): domain Eukaryota; kingdom Metazoa; phylum Chordata; class Mammalia; order Afrosoricida; family Tenrecidae; genus Echinops; species Echinops telfairi. Next base: position 15,158,049 of record NW_022108124.1, on the reverse strand, counting down.
AAAACTATGACCATGAGAGATAAACTGGTCAAGTGACACACATGACTTTCTCTGACTCTCAGATCCCACCAGAGGCTATATTAGTGATCTATCGCTGCATAACCATCAACCTCAAGACGGAGTGGCCTAAAACCACAACCACTGATGTCATTCATGCTTCTGCCTATTGGCCATTTGAGCTAGGCAATTCTTCTGGTCTGGATTGGGCTTCTCCGCGCATCTGGTGCCGCTCCTGGTCTGTCAGTTTGTCATAACTGGGGTGGCCTGTGTGTTGCGGTGCTGCTGAAGCTATGTCACTGGTCTTTCTAATGCCAGCAAGGTCACCCAGAGGGCACAGGCTTCCGCAGAGCTTCCAGACTCAGAACCGATTACGAAAAAGGAATCTACTGTCCATTTTGGAGGAAGGGGCTGCTGAAAACCTTCTTCAGAATGTTGAAACAGTGCCAGATACTGACGGGCTAATCAGGGAAAGCAGACACAACAGTATCAGAGATGATGCCAGATGGTCCCTCTGGTTGGAGGGCACTTGCAATATGATTGACGAGGAGCTGCTTTCCTGGCATGGAATCTGGCATGGGGACATGAACGGAGGAAAGCCGATGGGAGTAACCCTTTTGGCATCTTCATTTGCCGATGACATGCAACTCCACTGAGAAGAAACAGCTGCAAAAATCTACCAATAATCTGGACTTGAATGTACAAAGTATGAATCTCGGAAAAGCAGAAGTTGTCAAAAGTGCAATGGAATGCATAAAGATTGGTATCTGAGATGTTGGTGAGCTGAAATGGACTATTATTGGCCATTTTTAAATTTAAAAAGCATGGTTTTCTAGGCTGGGAATAACACAATCAAGAGGAATAGATTTGTATTCATTGTCAAAGGGGACATTACAAAATCAACCTTGAAGCACATTGCTGTCTGTGATAGGATTGTTAAATCTGTCCCCCTGGAAACCTCTGGCCCATGGCCTTATGAGGTCTGAGAAATCACCGAGACTGGCCAACATTGCACACCTGACCAAAGAGAAGCCATTCCAGCCATCACATTAGGGGTGAGTTCATTAGACGCTTGACCAATATGGTCTGAGAATGATGTTTATAAATATCCAATGGTCCTTGGCAAAAAAACCCAAAAAACAGATTCCCCATCCCTGACCTATAGATGCCTCAAAAGAAAGATTTAGTGATCAGCCTCCCCCAAAATCAGTCATTGAAAACCCATCGGGGCACAGTTTTGCATAAATCTATTAAGTACCACTTCATGCTACCCAAAGATGGTCCTCACTACTGCCCCTCCTTACTCCTCTTTATTCGATTCAAATGACCATGAAGAATGCAAACCAGATGGATGATGATAACCCATATTCATCCCATCTTCACCCTAGTCCCTGCATTTTGTGCCTTAAGCTGTTGGTGATGGCCATGCCATACTTTCTGACCCATGGGGACCCTATGTGGCAGCATTGAACTTCCCCATAGGATTTCCTGTGCTGTAATTTCACAGGTTGGGGCAGTGTGAGGGGAGGTTCTCTTATAAAGCCACTGGGTGGGTTTGAACCACCAACCTTTTGGTTACTAGCTGAACACATAGCCATTTTTACAGCAGGCTCCTTTTCTGCCCAACAGACATCTTCAATTTTTATAGAAAATTTAGAGAGAATGTGAGATAGTTAAAGTTTATTTTGCCAACCTGGCACATGTGGGGTTAATTGAAGGACGGAGAGATAAATGGCTCAGGGAGCCTTGCCTTTCTAGTTCTCAGGTCTTTTGCTTTGTGATGGTTGAACCAGCCTGCAGCTGCCTTAGCCAGTTCCCTGCTTCAGCCGGCAAGGCTCACTTCCTGAAAGACATCCCCAAGTTGAAGCTGCATGGACCTACCGCAATGCATCTCTGAGTGCTGGAGCAGCCGCGTGGAGACCCCTGCCAGTGCTGAGATGCTTACACGTTCACTGATTCGGCTTTCCCCCTGCAGTCAGCATCACAGTGTGTCTTTTGTGAGATGGAGGAGGACTTTGTGGATTGGTGTGGGACATATGGGTTAATGTTGGACTTGTGGGCTTGGGTAGCACTGGGTTGGGATGTTTTCTTGATGTGCATTTAACCTTTATATAAAACTCTCTCTCATACACGAGTTTCTGTGGATTTGTTTCTCTAAAGTACCCAGACTAACACAGACAGCTTCCCCCAACCCTCACACACTCTCAACTAGAGTAAAATCTATAAAAGCCAGATCCCGTGTACGGCAGAAACCTGTCCCACTGCTTTCTAGTTGATTCCAACTCACAGAGACCCTGTAAAACAGACCCTGTAAAACCTCCCCATAGGGTTCCTAAGGCTTGAATCCTTATGAAAACAGGTTGCCTCATCTTTCTCCTGCAGAGAGGCTGGTGGGTTTGAACCACTGATCTTTTGTTTAGCAACCAAGTACTTTAACCACTGGGTCAGTAGGATTCATGGAAACTTGTCAGAGAAGGAACATTCATCTACTTTCCACTAAAATAATGGTAAGAATGCACCCTGTCAAAGGTAGAACATTTTGAGACCTGGCAGCCCATAAAGTTTGGGCTCTCACCGATGTCATTGGAATTAAGATGCAGCAGCCCCATTGCCCCAGCTCTATTTGGGGAAGCTAACCTCACCTAGATCCCAATCCGTTTCTCCACACACTAGGGCTGGAAGGAAAAACCTCACAGAGTACAGACTAGTAGGAAAGATAGACACAAATACGTTCATCTGTTGCTGCAGGCTCAGTGTTAGAAATGGGCCCTGAACTGTAGCCCAGACAGACCAGTCAAAGGGAGATGGGAGATTCGAGTGACACCGGAAATGAATCCAGAAGGAGACCATGCCACGTGGAAAGGAGTCACGTGAGCAGCAGTGACTTGCAAATTCACTTCCATTGAGTTGATTCTGGTTCTTAGAGACCCTACAGCACAGAGTGGAGCTGCACCTGTGGGTTTCTGAACTATAAATCTTTACAGAAGCAGAATGCTCCCACAGACAGCTGGCGGATTTGAAAATCTGACCTTGTCATCAGCCCATTATGTAACTGCTGTACAGGCAGGGTTCCTCTGAGCCATGAAGGGAGGCGGGAGATAACCCAATGTGAGCAGGGCAATTGAGCTTTTCAGTCTCACCAGCACACAGGAGGGCGGCAAATGAAGCTGGGGCTCTGGGCTTTGTAGGCTATGGCAATGATGTTGGGTCTTCTGATAAAAGCAATGAGGGTGGAAGGGCTTAAGCATGGGACTGGAATAGCCCGTATTTTCTATTACCATGGCTACTGTGTAAGAAATGGATTGACAAGGGAGGCTGGGAGGCAGGAGGTCAATTAGGAAGTTATGGTAGCTATCCTGTTGGGAGGTGAGTGTACCTGGGTTTGGAAAATAGTGGTGAGCATGAAGAGGAAGCGATATTTCTGATAAACACTTAAGAAGTAACAACTGGCAGAGATTAAGATGTATTGGCTATACTGACGGCAGGAGAGGAAGTCGGGTTGATACATGTTTAGCTTGGGTGACTGGGTGTAATTACTTCAGGCAGATAGAACATACAAGAGCAGGAGATGATGGTCGGGTTCCCCAGATTAAGTTTAGAGGTGTCCGTGGAGTTTTAAGGCCTGCAGTTTAAATCTATCAGTTACCACGAGGGAGAAAGATGAGGATGTCTGTTCCTGTAAAGGTTTATAGTCTACAGAAACCCTACATAGAGATGTTATGAGTTCAAATCTACTTGATGGCAGTGAGTTTGGATTAGGGTATAGCACCTCTAAGTAGAGATGTTAAGGAAGCTAAGGATATCATATAATTATTCACAAGAGAACGGTCTAGAGTCACCAAGTGCAGAAGAGAGTGAAACCAAGCAAATAGGTTAAATGTAGGAAGTGGGTACATGACAGAGACAAGAGGAGTATTTAGGAGGAATGAACCTTTGGGAGCAGCAGCAGCAAAAAGCTCTTGACAAAGGAGGGGCTCATGAAAGAAAAAGGATGGGAAACAGCTGGTGGGGTACAAGGAGTACACCCTGGGGTAACCTGGAGACAGGAACTCCAAGATGGTGGGACTGACCAATGCAGTCTAGCAACATAAAAACTTAAAAGAATGCTCCACTTATTTGGGAACTCAGGAAGTAATCAGCAACCTTAATGAATAATAGACAAACGTTACCCACTGCATCATGCGAAGTCTTTCAGTTGGATTAAAAAAAAAAAATGAATCCTGACAATCCTTCCAGTTCCATTCACAGCTAATAGTGACCGAGTGTTGGCCATGTATCATAGATCCTCTAACTCTGTCTTAGGACCATCACGTGTTTTCTATTGATAGCCTCAATTTTAAGGAAGGTTGAATAGGTTGCCCAACATCACACGCAACTAGTCCACGGTGGGATGGCCAACAAGAGCAAGAGCAGCCTCTGCGAGTTGGGGACCAGAAGCCGAACCATAAGTCAAGACCCCAAGGCATATCTTGGAGGTCAGGGAAGTCCCCTCAGAGGGACACAGGGTGGGAGACTCAGGAAGAAGGAAGTAGACAGAGTTCTTCAGCAACAAACTTGCCCCGAAGGTTGCGAAAGATGGAAGTCCAGGCCCTCCACCTGGAACTTAGGCTCCCACAGGTGCTTTGACTGAACTTTGGAAGAGTGGGCATGAGTCCTTTCCTTTCAACCAAGAATGCTGTCCTGGTCGTCAAACTGGTCTTCAAGAGAAACCTTGCTGCTTTACCCAAGCACCAGAGGGTACGAGCTCCGTAAAGAGAACAAGGTGCCTTGTGTTGGCTCTCTGGAAGCTTTCGCCCAGGGAGCCAATTTATATTCATTGTGATTCGGCAATTATTTACTGCATTCCCAAGTGCGCATCACTAGCTGGAGCCAAACTTAGTAATAGTTTCTTGCCTCATCTTTAGCAATTGTGTATTGCATCCCAGTTGATGGTGCGTCCACCAACACAAATAGTTCACCAATAAACATGTCTCTCGAGAGCCTTATTTATCTTTCAAAAGTGTCAAGAAATAATCATAAAGATTCATCATGCCCTATTTTGCCCTGAGATTTTCTAAGGGATCCCCATTAACTTTAATAGGCTAAGTTGTCAGGTGTCTTCTCCCCCCATCTCTTGGCATAGATCAAGGTAAGTGCCTGGCCAATAGAACAGATATTTTCTAGAGGACCCATTGGCCATTCCTGTCCACCACCACAGTGACAGAAAGATTGTCTTCTTCCTGTATGTTTCTCAAGTTTTGCAATTCTCCACAACAGCACAACTTTCCTCATAAGATCTCTGCCTCAGCCTTGACTTCCTGGTTGTGGCATTTTTATAACCTACTGTCAACTTGAGAGAGGTGTGAAGTCTAGCTTGTCAATCAGGTTGCAGCTTGATGACCTCATTTGGGAGGTGCAAAGGAAATAAATAGCTCATTGGAGGCCAGATACCCTCTGTCCCTGCAGGACATTCCTGCTGACAAGCCACATGGAGCTATGCTGATGGAATCAGAGTCCTGGAGCTTGAGGAGCCACATGGAGACCCATGTCAGCCCTAAGATGCTTCCACCGCCACTGGATCCACAAGACTTTCCACCCACTGGCCTGTGATCTTCCTGCATTCAGCGACATTGCATGTGTTGTGTGAGTCTGAAGAGAAATTTACAGACTGGTATTGGACATATACCATTAGGCTAATATTGGACTTAAGTACTTAATCTGTACTGGGCTGGATTGTTTTCTTAATATACCATTACTCTTTATATAAAGTTCTTTCTTAGGCACATAAGAGTGTCTCTGGTTTTGTTTCTCCAGTCAACCTGGGCTGACACACTGCTAGACGCTGATCACATACTGGAAAATCCTCCTACCTCACAACTCCAGTGATCTTTCCTATCCTGCCCCCCCG
>NW_022108124.1:15124879-15151552 GCF_000313985.2 Echinops telfairi | reverse complement strand
CCACTTCACATTGATAGGATTTTTTTGTTCTGGGTCTTTGATACCTGATACTTGATCTCATCGACAACTCATGATCACACAGGCTGGTGTGCTGTGTGAGGGGAGGAAGGGGGAACCAATCACAATGATCTACATATAGTCCCCTCCTAGGAGGGCAGGTAACAGAAAAGTGGTAAAAGGAGACATCAGTCAGTGTAAGACATGAAAAAATAATAATTTATAAATTATCAAGGGTTCATGAGGGAAGGAGAGTGGGGGAGGGAGGGGAAAATGAGGAGCTTATACCAAGGGCTCACATATAAAGAAAATGTTTTGAAAATGATATGGCACCAAATTTTATGAATTGTGATAAGAGCTGTATGAGCCCCTAATAAAATGATTTTTTAAAGCACCCCCTCTCAAAAAAACACACAAAAGAATGATGACTTTAAAATATTACATATGTTTTCCTTTTGTCCTGAGGAAAGGTAGCACACAGCTCTGAGGCACATCCTTCTCCCTCCGTTGTATTACTCCACAGTCCTCAGCGGCATGCTCAAAGCTGAGTCACAGGTACACCTGGAATCGGTTCAAACTTATGGGTTAGGAAAAGAGGGATTCCAGAAAAATGGCTTCCTTTTATGTAACAGTCGCATAGAAGTTGCACACGATATTTACACTCACCTTCCCTTAGCCCACACCTGTTCCCTGAGACGCAGCTAACTGCTTTCTGCCCATGTAAATTCTGTTAATCTGCATGGGAAATGGGGAGAATGGATTTTGTATAAATCCACTGTCTCCCCCACAGTTGACTTGATGGCATTCTTGAGGACTGAACTCCTGAGCATCCAATCTACTGAAGAAAAGTAGCTTTCTTCAGAATCAGGTTTATATGGGAACATGAAATATGAGCCAAACAAACAATTGAGGGGTCGAATCTGCCAGGAAAGCAAAACCAGTGAAGTGTGTACACACACACACACACACATACAGAGGTTGACATCAAAGAAATGACTCACACGGTTGTAGAGATAGCTAAGTCCCAAGTCTGGGGGTCAGAAGTCAGGCTGGAGGCTTCTTCTGGCTCTCGTAGCTGCAGGGGCTGAGGAGCTCGACATCCGGAGGTTAGAAAGCAGGCTTCTGACTGCAGAGGCAAATGAATCCAAAGTCAGTAAGTAAGATGCTGGCAACTCCCAGGGTCGGCTGGTAAGATAGCAGGCTGCTGGCTCAAGTCCAGAAGTTTGATGGTGAGCCAGCTATAAGACCCAGACCCGGGCAAAAGCAAGTCAGCTTTTCCACAACCTCCACTTACAAGGGAAGCAGGGCACACCCTGGAGATCTCATCATGTGTGGTTACTCGGTTTTAACTGCCAAACCACAGAGAATCTTGATCCAGGCAAGTTGACAGATAACCTGAATTGAAACATTTTCTTAAAAATTACTATGAGAAATGGCCTTAATAGAAACCATCTTTGGCTTCTTTATTACATATACCACATCTGCATATTCAGAATATAACCATTACTCACCACCTGTATTAGTAATCCCAACAACCATAAACTCTTGCCTGGATTACTGTAATAGTCTTCTAATGTTGGAATTTTTGCTCTCCTATTCTGTTTTCAACATAATCACCAGAGTGACCCTTTAAAAAATATAAATCAGGTGGTGTCGATCCTCAGCTCAAAACTCGAAGGATTTCCATCTCAATCAATCTGGAGTAAAATGCAGAATGTTTACAAAGTTCTGTAAGGCCTACATCTGATCTCTCTTATCTCTTCCATCTCATCTATTTCCCGAGTCCTGCCCCTTCCAATTCCGCTTCAACCACACTGGTCAACCATGCTGTTTTTAAAACCTGCCTCAAGACTCTGCTTTGTTTGCTCCATCTGCATGGAATGCACTTTCCCCAGATGGCCATACCTTCCAATGTCACCTCTCAGTGTGGTTTTCTCTGGTCAACCCATACACAATAACAGCCCATACTCAGTGATAAGCTAGTAAATGTTTAATAACCACTATAATGGGAGGGCAGGGTGGGTGGGGGGCAATGAAAATCCTGAATAGTAACTTTTTGTATGTGATGCAAATATTTCCACTATTGTTGCTTTCAAGCTACCAACATCATTCCATTAGACACACGGTTCAGGAGGTGTGCTCAGAATCTCTGCACATGTTGCCAATTTCCCCAGTATTCTCTGTCCCTTTACCTGGCTTATTATTTTAATCCATAACTTTCATTACTGTTCGATATATAAAACCAAGAAAAAACAATCTTGCTGCCATTGAGTCTATGCCAACTCATAGTGATCCCACAGGACAGGGTAGAACTGCCCCTGTGAGTTAACTCTTTACAGGAGTAGAAAGCCTCTCCTTTCTCCTGAGGAGCAGCTGGGGGTTTCGAACTGCTGACCTTTCAGTTAGCTGCCTAACATGTAACCACTGCACCACCAGGGCTCCTTGATCGACAGATATATTCACAACTTAGCAGTGACATATTCACTTATTAGTAGTGTGTTTCCTCCTTGAAGAATGTGAGATGGGTGTGAGCAGGGCCTATAACTTCACTGTCACATTCATATCATCCGGATTAGTTCAGGCACTCAGTAATATTTGCTGAATGAATGAGTAAGTTACATGGCAAAGGATATAGACAACTCCCACAAAAATAAAACACATCATAAACAAATGTATGTGAAAGTGTTCTTTATCCCTTGCACTGTCTAAAACCAGTACTCATCACTGGGGGAGGGAGGGGTATTGTCAAGAGAGCACGGAATTCCTTAATTGAACCAACCGGAGGAGTGGACTAAACAGAAATCAGGCCATGGGAGGAGAGACCAGAAGAGAATCCAATCTGTCAGGGTCTGAGGGGAGGCAGGGAGATTCTAGTTGGGTTTGATAATCAGTGGAAACAGATTTAGGGAATGAAGTTATAGGGGATGCTCTGGAAAGTCAAGACCAGCAGGCTGTACTGAATGGGTGGGCCTTCCTGGTTTCCAGGGTCAGATAGCCATTCATAATCCAAGAAATGCCTCTGGATGCACAGGTGGGAGAGGGAGAGGGGGAGTAAAAACATAAAAAATACAAATAATCCAAGACCTCCAACAGAAGCTGAGTGGCGGGGTGGGTGGTGGGTGTTTCAGCTAGGACTTTTCGCAGGGACCCCAGCCAGCGAGGGAGAAGACGGAAAGGGATGACACGCTCAGACGCAGCAGGCAGCATTGTCAATTGGCTCCACCCTCGTTGGAAGGCAATGTGAAGAAGAACACCAATGTTCATACCTCTCCATGAAGCAGGCCCATCCTGGGATCCCATCCCAGGGGACGATTTAATAGCAGAAACGAGCTATAAATACAAAGACGTTTATACATACCACAGTCATCGCTGTAGTCAAAGATTGAGAACCAACTAAAAGCTCGTTAATAAGGGATGATTAATGCAGGATGGTACAATAACACGATGGAGTGTTTTTCATGAAGCCCTAAAACATCATCATGAAAATCATAAAGCAAGGCTCATGATGCTTCTGACATAATGTTGAATGGAAACCAGACAGCAAGGCGGGAGATTATGGCTGTGAGCTCTCAAAACCATATCCTGACGTCACATGGCTCAGACTGAGGGAGACTGGGCAAGCATGTCTGTGTTCGTGGGGTGGGGATTTCATTCCCCCCCCCCCGCCCCCCATTAAAATTAGCTCTATTGTTTCCCTAAAGCCTTAATGTTAATAAGCTTTTGAGAATAGGAAAGTATTTAACAGTAAAATGGGGGACTGAGGAATGAGGATAGGACTGCCAATCTCTTCATGGCTGGAAATTGCCCAGGAACGTGGGGACGCAATCTCTATGTATGGAGCACTGTCCAGACTGGCCACAGTGAGCTCTCAATTGATGCTACCCATCTGGTCTGGAACAGAAAATCACTGGGACCTTGGGTTTGGGAAGCCTCTTGGGGGTCCAGCAACCACACTTTGCTTCCTGCCTACAAACAAAGAGAACAGCTTGGGGCAATGGACTTCATGAGAACGCTTTCTGCAGACCAGGCTAATGACTGACCAGCAGCCCCAGGTGAAGGCCAGAATAGAAAACAGCCAGACTTCCTTACGAGCAGTTCTCTGGGTGGGAGTTCGGCGGCAAAGTGGTTATATGGTCAGCTGTAATTGGCAAGGTCAGCAGTTTGAAACCACCAGCCGCTCGGTGAGAGAAAGACGGGTCCTGTAAAGAGCTACAGTCTCAGAAACTCACAGGGGTCATTCTGCCCTGTCCTATAGGGCCGCAGTGCATTGGTGAGTTAGTCTGGGTAGACTAGAGAAATAAATTCATGGACACTCATATGTGTATAAGAAAGAGGCTTATAAACAAGAGTAATTGAATATTGAGAAAACATCCCAGCCCCATCCAGATCAAGACTGTAAGTCCGATATTAGCAGATGTCTGACATCAATCTCTTCAGACTCATGAAACACATACAATGACGCTCAAAGCAGGAAGAACACAGGCCAGTGGATGGGGAGTCTTGTGGATCCAGTGGCATTGTGAGCATCTCAGCGCTGTCAGGGTCTCCACGTGGCTTCTCCAGCTCAGGGCACGAGCATAGTTCCATGTGTCTTGTCAGTAGAGTGTCTCTCAGGGAGTGAGCAGAGAGAGAGAGAGAGAGACTCCTGCCTCCAAGAAGGAAGACAAATTCCCAGGATCCTCAGGAGAAGGCCATGCCCACACAGAGGCCTCATCCGCTATGACCTGATTGACAGCCCAGACTCCACCCCTCCACTCTGAATCCTCAAATTGACACCAGATTATGTAAGAACCACAGTTGGTCTTGACTTTGGGGCAGTGGGGTGAGAGTTGGGTGATGCAAAGGGTTCACAAGCTAAGCTGCTGCATCAGGTTGGTGGTTTGAACCTTCCCAGAGGAACCTGAGTAGATGTTCTAGTGACCTACTTCCAACCCTCCCACCACTGAGAACTTGTGGCACACATTCTGTGCTTACACAGGGGGTGGCCCCGAGTCACAGTTTAGACAACTGGGTTTTTTCTTTAGTTAGCAGCTGACCGCTGTTGCCAGAGGAGGGCTGGGGTTTCTAGCAATTACTCAATTAGTCTCTGAGCCTGCTGACACGTCACTTTCAGAACGGCTGCGGTGCAGTGAAAAGGGACATTATTTCTCCCTCTTAAAAACGTATCTCTTCTTAATAGCTCACGCTCCCAAACTCCTCAGGAGAGCCCTGTCCTGGCACCAAAACACTATTTGTCTGGGCCATGGCACCCATTTTTTGTGCCGCTGGACAGAGCTCCACTTAAAAGCCCCCATAAAAGTAGTTGTCTGTCAGTCCTCGCCTGAATCTTATCGTAAAAATGCCTTGGTGGCCACATTGGCCCTCCTCATTGAATTCCGCAGGGGGTAGGGTGCTCCTTATTCGCACCAACAGGCCAAGATGGATTGCTGTGAGGTGCGGAGCAGACATGTCTCCTATGTCCCACCCTTCCACCAATTATGACACCACCTGTCCCCTCCAGGGCCGTCTCTTGATCTTGGCTGGGTTTGATCACTCATTGCAGTGGCCATACAAACTCATGGACTAGACTCAAAGTATGTGGCTTTATTAGGGAAGTCGCAGGTTACAATTCAGGATCAGAAATGTCTCCAGATATAGTTCTATCAGGACAGGGGCCAATTCTATCTATCAGGGCCCTCCTGGCCCGTCAGCCCCCCTGCTCAGCCTGTGTTCTGCTTGGACAAGTATTAAAAAACCTCTGTTGCCCAGCCAATCTAGGGGCCCTGGTGGTATAATGGTTATGTGTTGGGCTGTGATCCATATGGCTGGCAGTTCAAAACCGCCAGCTGCTTTGGGGAGAAAGACTGGGCTTTCTACTCCCAGTAAATGGTTACAGTCTTGGAAATCCCACAGCGGAGAGACTATGAGTCAGCACTGACCGATAGCAGTGAGCTTGGTTTGGTTGGCCCTGCCCGTAAGTGCCTGGAAGCATATCCCATTCTGTCAATAAGCCAGAACCTGAAGGCATTCAGCTCTCTTGGCACGCCCTGTGTCACTGCCTTGCTCCAGGGGCAAGTAGAATCCTGCTGCTGCCACTTCTCTGCTGCTGCTTCTCCAGGTTACAGCTCTGTCTGTTTCTTGAGTCTAGGAGGTGCTCAGTGCAGGAACTCTGGCTCCAAAGAGAGTGCTCGGTTCCTATCCCTGTCCCTTCTTGGTTATGAGGCCCCCCTTCCTGTCCACCTCCGGGGTAGATCATGTTAAGCCCAGGAGGATGATAAGACTGACCATACACCGATTGGCATAGCCCATCCCCACAAAGGTGCCCTGTGCTTTATTTGCATTGTTATCAAACTATCCAGTCTGCACAGTGAGCCTCTCACTTCATTTGCATAGCCTCACTCGCCATTTCATAGGAACCACAAAGACTACCTAGAACTGTAGTCAGTAATTCACTGCACCACACCTATCCAGAGAAAATACTCTCTCTCCAACCTCATGCTTCTACCCATTTGAAAGGCAGGGCAGTGTTCCATAGTCCAACTTATCTGAAAGCCCTACTGCCTTTCACGACCCACCTCCCATCTCTCTCTCAGCTGGAACAAAGAGTAACTGCACATAAAGATGGTTTCTCCATCATTGCCATTGCCTTTCCTCAGCCCACCCAGTGCTAGGCACGTTAAAAAAAATCCATATACTCTTCCCATCAGTTCTATGTTATTGCCCCTGAACTATTTATAGGCTTTTCCATTTTTGTCAATGGCTTTCTTTTTGTTATTATTTTGCTTTTGTTCTTTGTTATTGTTCCTTTGTTGTTTGGTTTTGACTTCCTTTGTTGTTTTATTTGGCTTTTCCTGGTTTTTGAACTTGTTAATGTATATGCATGTCTATCTAGATAAGATAGGCAGGATAAATAATTCAGAGATGAAAGAATGGGACCAATGGTTCTGGGGGGGATACGGAAGAAGGGGAGGTGGGAGAAAGGAATGGGGTAGGAAACCAATCCAGGGACAAGGGAACAACAAGTGAACTAAAATCAATGGAAGGAAGGTCGTAGGATGCCTAGTGGGGCTTAATCAAGGGCAATGTAGCAGCGAGGAATTACTAAACCCAAATGAAGGCCAAACATGATAGTAGGACAAGAGGAAAGTAAAAGGAAATGGAGGAAAGAACCATGAGGCAAAAGACATTTATAGAGGTCTAAATACAGGCATGCACATATGTAAACATTTTTATAATATATAAAAAGAGGAGAATAGAACTATGTACTCATACCTATATGTTAAGAATTAAGATTGCAGATGGACATTGGGCTTTGACCCAAGTACTCCTTCAACACAAGAACATTTTGTTCTAACAATCCGGCATTCTGTGATGCTCACCTTCCCAACACAATAGCTGAAGACAAAGTGAGTGCATAAGCAAATGCGGTGAAGAAATCTGATGGTGCCCAGCTATCAAAAAATATAGCATCTGGGGACTTAAAGGCTTGAAGATAGACATGCAGCCATCTAGCTGAGAAGCAACAAAGCCCACATGGAAGAAGCACACCAGCCGGTGTGATCATGAGGTGCCATGGGATCAGTTATCAGGTATCTAAGACCCAGAACAAAATCATACCCAATGTGAATGGGGGGTTGGGGCTTGGAGTGGAGACCCAATGCTTATCTGTAGACAATTTTACAACCCCTCACAGAGGGGACACAGGGAAGAGATGAGCTAATTAGGGTACAGTATATTACCTGTGAAACACACAACTTTCTTCTCAGTCTTTGGTGCTTCCTTCACCCCACTATCATGACCTCAAGTCTATCTTACAAATCAGATTAGACCAGAGCATGCACACTGCTACATATAAGAACCAGCAACACAGGGAATCCAGGATAGATAAGCCCCTCAGGGCCAACAAAGAGAGTAGAGATAGCTGGAGGATTAGGGGAGTGTGGGGGGAGTAGGGAGGAATCGATCATAGGATCAATATATAACCCCTTCCCAGGGGGACGAATAATGGAAAAGTGGGTGAGGGGCATCAGAGGACAATGTAAGATATGGAAATAATCTAAAACTTATCAAGGGTTTGTGAGGGAGGGCGGGTGGGGGAGGAGGAAGAAATGGGGAGCTGATATCAGGTGCTCAAGTGGGAAGAGAATGCTTTGAAAATGATGATGGCGCCATCTGTGCAAATGTGCTTGACACACTGGATGAATGTATGGATTGTGATGAGATGCAAGAGCCCCCAATAAAAGTATTTAAAAAGACAAGAAACGCCTGCTCTGTCTTCACTATGCCCTGGCTGCCCTCCATACACAACTATTCACACGAAGAGGAGAAACACAGCATTCACAACGGAGATGCTTCCAAAATGCAATTTGCATCCTAAAAAAAATTTTTTTTAACATGCCAGGCTTAATATTGAATGTCAATCAGTCTTTCTAAAATATTGCAGGCTCAAAGGGCTGGGAACTCACTTCAGCTCAGTCAGGAACTCACACTGATAGCCTGTGTTGGGCTACTCCAACACCAGCCCAAACCAGCAAAGGCTTCGTCACACAGGAGCCTTGAATGCAGCCCATGCTCTGGGATGAGGGGAGGGGGGCCTCAAACGAAAACAGAAAGGTGATAAAAAAAATTGATGTGATGCTTCTGGACCTAAATAACCCTGTCTGGGGCCCCTACCAGGACAGAACTCTGAAAAAAGCACCTCCATTCCTGAGAAGGTGAGCGCAGATCCCTTCTGGATGATGGCCGGAGCGCTGTCAGAAGCAGGGAGGACTGCTGTGGCCAGAGGCAGTTCTAGAGAGCTGCTGGAGGGACCTGGGAGTCACGGGAACAACCAGTAGGGACCCCACGCCCCCAACCCAGGGTCTCCCTGAGATAGCAAAGTTGGCTTAAGGTTCTTAAAGGAGGAATTGGGTTCCTGTGGTTCAGCAGTTAAGGCAAGAATACGAAACTATGGGAGCCAAATGGAGACGTCTCTATTAGGGTAGCGTCCTCTTTAACCACAGGCTGGCAAGGAAGCAAGAATATTCTGCTCCGGCCCTAAAAACAAAGTGTATCATAAAATGTATTGTTCACTGAAAATACAGGGAATCCAGGACGGATGAGCCCTATAGGACCAGTGGTGTGAGTGGCAAAACAGGGAGGGTAAAGGGAGAATGGGTAGGAAAGAGGGAACCGATTACATGGAACTGTGTGTGACCTCCTCCCTGGGGGACAGACAACCGAAAAGTGGGTGAAGGGAGACGTCGGACAGGGCAAGATATGACAAAATACCCATTTATAAACTATCAAGGGCTCATGCGGGAGGGGGGAGCGGGGAGGGAGGGGAAAAATGAGGACCTAATGTCGGGGGTTTAAATGGAGAGAAAATGTTTTGAGAATGATGTACAAATGCGCTTTACACAATTGATGTGTGTATGGATTGGGATAACAGTTGTATGAGCCCCTAATAAAATGTTTAAAAAAATAAAATAAAATAAAAATGTACTGTTCACAAACCTCTGCCATCCCCCAATGACTCATAGGATAAAGCCCAGCTCCATCTTTGCTTGGCACACAAGGCTTTTTGTGGTCCGACGGTTCATTGCTTCCCTGTCCAATCTCAGCTCCCTGAATGCTAGCACCCCCAGGGTAGCACTGCTCCCCCTACTTTGCCCTGAATACACCATGCCCTTAACCTGTACCCATGCTACACCCTCTCTGGGATGCCTGGTCTTTCCATTTCCTAGTCCTACTTGCTAATTGACAAGGCCTACCCAGCAGTAGCAACTCCTCAAAATGCTGTCCTCACTTCCCACTCTCTGCCCCCATCATTACTCAGCCTTTCCTCGGGGCTTCAAAACACACAGTGTTCCATTCAGCTCTAACACTCCCTCCACTGTGTTGTAATTGTTGGTTGTCTTACCTGCCTTCCTTACTCTCCAGTGACAACCGGGTGACAGCTTGTCCCTTTCCCCTGAGGCTCCTGTATCAAACCCTACTGAAATAGGGAGTAGGCTCACAGGTCAGTAGGCTAGGTAATCCTGTGTCCATCGGAAAATAGACCAACAGGAAGGGGCTACGAGAAGGCCACATAGTGACCGACAGTTTTTAGAAAGAGTAGGCCTGGAACAGTTGCACGGGGATTGACACAGGGGCAGGTGACCAGAGACAGGGGCACTAGGACTAGGTGATACAGGGACAGGAAATTAGCCTGAACAATGGTTCTTGGAGTGAAGCAGAAACTCGGCGAATGTTGGTTGAAACCAGACATCCCATTGGTCTTGACTTCTCGTGGGTTCACCTTTGGGATCCCTTCCCACCCAAACTGTCAGGGTGAGAATTCTCCCAGATAGTTCTTAGGAAAATCTCTTTCGGCATGGTGTTGCTGATGAACATTGAGTCAGCTGTGACTCATGGGAAATAAGGGAAAACAGGGCTCAGTTCTGAGGCATTGTCACGATGCTTGGTCCAACTACTAGTTTTCCCTCCAAAAGAAAAAGTGAAAACTGAAAGCATATTCATTGGCCCATCCAAGCTTGCCTGGGTCCCTGCCACCCTCTGGGCTCCCTCCTCCTCTAGGTCCCCGGAAACACCTTTCTCCTCGCCCTTCCCAAACACCCCGGGAGCACTTACTTAGGAAGGCCTTCCGGGTTTCTGCTCCCAGCCCTCTTCGCCTTCCTCCAGCCAGGAACAGTCACCAGGCTGTTGTGCTCAACTCCCTGTGCTCGTCCTTCGCCGTGTCATTGAACACACCACCTTGGGGGCATCCTTTCCCCGCAAAAGTGTCAGTGGATTTCAGATGCCTAAAAAGCTCCTTTCGGTGGGGAGAAGGGGCAGGAAGGGGGAACCGATCGCAATGACTGATACATACACACCCCCCCCCCCCCGGGAGGATGAACAACAGAAAATCACGGGGGAAGAGAGACAGCGGATAGTGTGAGATAGGAAAATAATAAAAATGTATAATTTATCAAGGGGTCATGAGGGTGGGGGGATAAGGAAAAAAGAGGGGCTGATACCAAGGGTTCAAATAGAAAGTACATGTTTAGAAAATAATGATGGCAACATATATACAGATATGCTTGGTAGAATTGATGTATGGATTGTTATAAGAGCTGTGAGAGCCCCCAATAAAATGATCTTTTAATTTAAAAAAAGGCTCCTTTTGTGGATTTATTATCATTATTCTTCTTTTTTAGGGAGATTTAAGAACCTGGCTGAAGAATCCTCTGCATGTGTAACATGCTTGACAGGAAAGGCCTCAGGACGCCTGTGGTAGTGACATAATCTGTTGTCAATTTGAGAGTAAAGAGTGACAAGGTGGAGGTGAGCCTGTCAATCAGGTCAAAGCTGCATGACCTCATTTGGAGGTGCTGAGGAGATAAATCGCTTGTTGGAGGCAGAACACACACTCACTCCCTGCGAGCCACTCCTGCTGACAAGACACACGGAGCTACATTAGAGCCCTGAAGCTGGAAGAGCCACGTGGAAACCCATGCCGGCACTGAGATGCTTCTACTGCCACTGGATCCACAAGACTTCCCACCCCCAGGCCTGTGATCTTCCTGCATTCACCATCATTGCATGTGTTGCATGAGTCTGAAGGGAGATTTACAGACAGGTACTGGACATATAGGCTAATATCAGACTTATGGACTAGATCTGGACTGGACTGGGATGTTTTCTTAATGCACAATTGCTCTTTGGTATAAAGTTCTCTGTTACACACATATAAGTGTCTATGAATTTGTTTCTCTAGTCAACCCTGGACTAACACAATGCCTTTCTTGCCCTGCAGGAATTCATCCCTGGAAATCAGCCAGAACTACCTAGCCCAGCCCCTTGGGCTCTTGGCGAAATACAGTGGAATTGCCTGAGAATGAGGAGCTGGAATTCCTACAATGGGAAGACCAAGACCAGGTCGGCCTTGTCAGACATCCAGGCACCTTCCAGAAATGCCAGCTCAGACTCAGGTATGACCCTGCAAGCCCTGCCTTGCTTCCTGGTGCCGCCTGCTGCATTTGAGGGAGGGGGGTGCTGGAGCAGGTCTGGGACTGTTCATCTAGAGAGCCAGCCACAAGTCCATTCACACATGGTCCTGCCCCAGGGCCCAGCTCTATCACAGCCTCTAGAGCCACCACTACAGCACCACAATAGACTGTTCACTGATGCTTCCTGGACGACCCTCTGTGAACCAGAGTAAAGGGCTGAGGCACTGATACGTGCAAACTGCTGGCTCCAGGAGCTGCACGTCCAGGCTTGGAGTCAGTCTGCTTCTGCAACCAGTCGGCATTACTTGGGGCCAGGGTGACGGGCTGGCCGATGAGGTGAGAGCCATGCAGAACCCCACCAGGGTCAAAGGCAAGGTTCTCAGCAGCAAGAATGTAAGAATAACCAGAGTAGGGGCTGGTGCTGGACAGGAACGCCTTGCTTCTCTCCAGCAGGAAGGCAAAACAGGCTCGGGGACCCCCTGGGCTTGCAAGTCTAGAGGGCTGAGCCGGAAGGACGGAAGGACTTCACATGCCACCAACCTGCTGAGGGAAGACCCGGGCCATGGATGGGACAGCGACTGGGCCCTCAAGTACAAGCGGAGTTCCTGTTGGCCACGAGACATGTGAGTTCTTCAAGGAGCCGGCAAAGCAAGGGGGTCCTTTCCCCCTGGGGTTGCAGGACAGCATCTGACACGGTCCCCTTGCCCTTGAATGAGTGAAAGGGCCTGAGCCTCTCAAGACTTAAGAGCAAATCCCAGGCCTAGTGGGAAACTGAACTGGGATGACAGAGAGGAAAGGCTCTGTTGTTTCTAAGAACAGAGAGCTTCTATATGCTGAGGTTGCTATTGTGCACATGATTCTGACTCATAGGCGCCTTACAGGATGGAGTTCAACTGCTCCCCGGGGCTTCCAAGGTTGTCCGTCTGTGGGAAACAGAACCGGGAAGAGAGTGTATGTGGACAAACTCTCCACATTCATACGTTAATGACTCTGGGAGGCCAAGGCTCCCGTGGAGGGAAGCTTCACGTTGGTGAGTTGGAAATGCGTCCATCTCACATTCTCCTAAGTAAAAGTCCTTCTCCACGATGTCCCCCCAGTAATAATGCCAAATGTTAAGGCGCTGTTTGCAAACACATGGTCACTTACTATAAGCTTGAAGGTCAACTGCTTGAAGGCTATCGGGCTGAAGGTTGTCTGCCATCAAAAGCAGTCAGGCCCGGATGTCTGTCCCACCCTAAGTAAGGCCCACTCCCTTCTGATAAGGATCATAGATTGTTCCCCTGGAGATGAGCTCAAGGACACCTAAGGTCAAGCCAGCTCAGAGATGACCCAGTTTAGGCTGCCATCTTGACTCAAGAGCCCACCCATCTCCTTACGTATGTGCCTCCCTGTCATGCATGCCTCTAGTGCCTCCCCTTCCTACTGCATGTGCACCCCTAGCTCGTCCCCCTCCTGTTAGGAGTATGCCTCTAGTACAGTGTTTCTTAACCTGTGGGTCTCAACCCCTTTGGGGGTGGAACAACCCTTTCACAGGGGTTGCTGAAGACCATCGGAAAATACATATTTCTGATGGTCTTAGGAACCGGACACTGCTCCTCTATCTGTCTCCAGGTGGGTGTGCCCACATGCAGATATGCTGATCTGTAGAGAAAGAAGCTATCTCAACCTTCACATTGTCATTGGCTTTTTATGCATCCTGTCGCAAAATGTGGCAATGTAGTTTATTGTTGTTACATTAAGACTGTTACCCATGCTACACCATGCTTCGAGACCAAATTTCATTATTTGTAATTAGAAATAAATATTTCACAACAGATAATTACATATTGTTTTTGTGATGAATCACTAGGCTTTCATTATATTCCATTTGTAACAGTGAAAATACAACCTGCACATCAGATCTTTACATGACGATTCATCACAGTAGCAAAATTACAGTTATGAAGTAGCAACGAATATAATTTTATGGTTGGGGGGTGATCATCACAACATGAGGAACTGTATTAAAGGGTCATGGCATCAGGAAGGTTGAGAACCACTGCTCTAGTACAACCCTTTCCTGAGCTTACTGTGGCTTGCATGGCTGAGATTATATAAGCTTCTGAGAGAATCCATTACTCCATCACTCTGGCTCTGGTCACCAAAGGTGAGCCCTGGCATGCTCGATCTTGTCTGTGTCTCTTTCATTTCCCCCTCAATTACACAAGAGGAAGCTGGTCCCCCACATCAATCTTTATGGAAGCAGACTGCCACCACTTTCTCCCAAGGAGGGGGTGGTAGGTTTAAACCACTGCATGTTTGGTTAGCCCACGGTGCCACCAGAGATCCATCTTGCAAAAGCGTCACTCTGGAAAACGCTACTCACCTTAGTTTACTTGTGCTGCCGGAACCGAAAGGCCTAAGAAACAGTATATGGGGGTGAGTTTAATGAACAGAAGTATATTTTCTCACCAACGAGGAGACTGCCAGTGTGCAGGTGAAGTGCTGGCGCGAGAGGAAGGTTCCTCTGTGTGGGATCTGGGAGAAGGCATGCCTCCCCCCTCCCTGCTCTCTGTGCTGCCCTCTCTTGACCTCCTCTGCTCTGTTTAGGCCTCAGAGGTGATTGGCTGAAGGGCCCAGCCCCATCACCCCCCTCCGCTGAGCTGGTCTCATGAACACAACGAAGGAAGTCCTGTTCACAAATGGAATTCCATCTAAAGGTATAAGGGTTTGGGATTTACACCTCTTTGGGGGAAGCGGGGGGGGGGGGCAGTTCAATAGTACCTTATGCCCTGGCGATGCTGGTATGGGGGGCGGGCACTGAGATGTTTTGGTGGAAGGTGGCCTCCAGAGACCACACGCAAGGCCCCCATGACAAGAGAGGTGTCCTCATAAAGCCACAGTGAGCTTGCTTCTGCCCAAGAATAGTATCAACCAGTGTGTCAAGCCTTTAGACCACTAGCCTCAGAAAACCGACTCAAAGTAGCTTAGGCAGATAAATGGACGGGGTCCACGTGCCTAGAAAGGGCAGGGGGGGTCACTAGTGAAAACCAGGACAAGGAACCCAGCAGGCCCGGACATTCTCTCTCCAGCTCTCATCTCTGCCTTTTCTCCTGCTTCCCAGAGACCCGCCTCGTCTTCAAGGCTGAAACCTCAGACACCAAGAGTCGCCGGCCTTGCTTCGTGGCAATTGCACCGCAAAGAGGAAGGCATCCCTTCTCCTGGGTCCAGTTCTTCGAGCCTCAGCAAAGGGCTCTGGTCCAGCTCCGGCACTCAGAGTCTCCTTTGGCTTGTTTTATAGACAACCCCCCGGACGTTGAGCTGGATTTAGAGGGAGAATGCATGCAAGCACTTCCCCTCTGTCTTCCCGGGAAGCAGGAGTCCCATGGAATGCTGCTCCTTCATTCCCGGTCCATCTTTTTCCTCTTTCTCTTTTGCTATTGACTTTCAGACACCTGAGCATCATCAGGAGATACCATTTCGAAGCTTGCCCTTTTCCTGAACATAGCATTAGAATGTGAAGACGATTTTAATGACTACAAAATGCTCCATCGTATTAACATCACTTAATCCCCTGAGCCCTCGTTCTTCCCAACGGTTGAATTGCTCTTGATATTTCCTTCTCTCGTGCCTTTAGCCTCTCTCCTCCTGGACACGCGGCTCGTTTCCAGGGTGCTACTGGGGCAAGTCCCGCTGATACGAATGTCTTGGTGCAGAAAGTTTTATTTCTGTATTTGGGAGTCGTTTTCCTTCTGCTCTGTGTTCAGCAGGCATTCCTCAAAATGGGGATGTAGAATTCAAAGGTAACAAGAGGGGACAGGTGTTTTTGCAATGTGGGAACTACACTTCTAGGAAACTGTTTGCCATGTCAACATTCTTCATGTGTGCGACACCGGGACGTCAGCTCTGCTCCTGGTGTCCTTGGCCATTGCTGTGCTCTGGGTCCCCAAGGCCCCTTTGCCTCTCACAGAGCTCAGTCCCCTGAGCAGCGAGTCCTCTCTTCCCTCCATCCCATACTCCCCTTAGGAGGACCTCACATAAAACGTGGGCTCTATGCACAGCATCGCAGGCTTTGTAAAGTGGGGCTGGGAGGGAGCAGGGATTGACTTAAGGACAGGGGGCTGGTGTTGTTTCTGTAAGAAATACCATTGGGGCCTGGCCTGTCCTTCTTGGATTCAAAGAAAGCCAAACACCTTCCCTCCACCGGCACTTGGAGAAGGAGCGCTGGCTCACCAGCCCAGCACAGACAAATGCAACACCACGGCCTTCCCTGCGGGACTCCATCCAGCTGCAGGTCAGGAATCATGACCTGTATCTGGGTGCCTTGGGCACATTACTTCCATTTCATATCTCCATCAGGGGCCAGCTTCTGATGAGAAATTCTTCTGGAGCAGTCGTGGGAGCTGTGATGAACATTTTATGTTTTGTTGTTGGGTCCTGTGGAGTTGGCTGCGGCTCACAGTGCGACCCTGTGCACAACACAATGAAACGCTGCCCGGTCCTGTGCCATCCTCACAACTATTCCTCACGACGTGAGCCCGATGTTGCAGCCACTGTGTCAATCCAACATTTAAAAAAATTTTATTAAATCATTTTATTGGGGCTCTTATATCAATCCATACATCAGTTGTAACAAGCATATTTGTACATAGGTTGCCATCATCATTTACAAAATGGTTTCTTTCTGTTTGGGCCCTTGGTATCTGCTCCTCTTTCCACCCCCTTCCGCCCACCCTCACGGACCCCTGATACATTATTATTATTATTTTCATATCTTACACTGCCCGCTATCTCCCTTCACCCATGTTACTGTTGTTCGACCCCCCTGGGGAGGGGGATAAATTATACATAGATGATTTTAATCAGTTCCTCGTTTCTCCCCCTTCCCCACCACCCCTCCCACCTTTCCCCTACCCTCATGGTATCGCTACTCCCGTTACTGTTCCTGAGGGGTTTATCTGTCCTAGATTCTGTGTGTCATGAGCTCTTATCTGTACCAGTGTACATGCTCTGGTCTAGCCGGATTTGTAAGGTAGAACTGGGGTCATGACCATGGAGAGGAGGAAGTATTAAAGAACTAGAGGAATGTTGTGTGTTTCATCAGTGCTGGGCTGCACCCTGGCTGTCTTGATCTTTCCTAGTGACCCTTCTGTGAGGGGATGTCCAATTATTTACAGATGGGCTTTGGGTTTCCACTCTGGCCGCCATCATTTACATTGATATATTTGTTTGTTTGGGGTCTTCTGATGCCTGACGCCTGATCCCATTAGATACCTCGTGACCACACGGGCTGGTGTGCTTCTTCTATGTGGACTTCCCTGCTAGATGGCTGCTTGTTTAACTTCAAGCCTTTAATACACCAGATGCTATATTTTAATAACCGGGCACCATCAACTTTCTTCACCACATTTGCTTATGCACCCATTTTGATTTCAGCGATCATGTGGGGAAGGTGGGCATCACAGAATGCCGGGTTATTAGAACAAAGTGTTCTTGCATGGAGGGAGGACTTGAGTGGAGACCCAACATTTTTATAGACCCCTTAAAAAGAAAAAGGTGCCCTTGAGTCAATTCCAACTCATAGTGACCCCACATGTGTCAGAGAGCAACTGGATCTACCAGGCTTCCAGGGGCTGATTTTTCAGAAGGTGATCGCCAGGCCTTTCTCCCCAGATGCCTCTGGGTGAGCTGGAACCGCCACCCGCTCAGGGACCAAGTGAGCACTGAGGCAGGCAGGCCAATTCAAGAGGAGGGCTCCCCCTGAGCTGTGTAACTCGGCAGCCAGAGTGACGTGTGGCTACCTAAATGTAAATTCATTCTAAGACCCTAACATGAAATGTCCACTTTCTCGCTTGCACTGCCCATACTCCTGAGTCCCGTGTGACTAATGGTCACTGTGGGGGCCCAAACGCAGAGAGCCAATCGGACGGTTTTCCCTTGGATTCCGTTGGCCTAGAAAACCTTGGTTTCGTTTTTAAAATACGTGGTTCTCAGGTCGATTTCACCCGACAGCGACGCCGGACAGAGCAGAACCGCCGCATGGGATCTGAGGTTGTAAATCTTGCTGGAAGCAGGCTGCCCCAGCGTTCTCCTCCGGAGCAGCTGGTGAGCCGGAGTGGCTCGCCTCTCTGTTAGCAGTTGAGCATGTAACCGGGGAACTTTGTTTCACAACCACCTTGCCGTCCCTGAGTGAGATTCGTCCTGAACGACATCGTCACGTGGACGGCACGCATGAAGTGAAGACACACGTTATCATAGCTGTAAGAGCTCCCCACAACATGATAACATAAATAAAGAACGTGTGTTTCAACAGAAGAGGATACTTTCTTACACATAATGAGAAACTGGTGAACAGACACCCCACCCCTACTCCGTTCGTTATAAGCCCTTCTCCTGGAAGAAATGCTCTAAGATGCAGCTCAGGGGCGACAGGGAGGCTTCAAGACTGTGCGCAAGGAATCAAAGGTGCTCTGCGAATTGTCCTCCTGAGATGGGATCAGTGGGTAGAAAAATGCAACATCAGGAAGACAGAAGCAGGGAGCACACGTGGAACCCCTCGATGTCTTTCAAAAGCCTCCTGTGATGATCACACTTAACTTCTAACCTAAAGTTTGGAGTTTTCAGTCCAATTGGAGACGCCTTAGAAGGCAGGCCTGGTGAGCGACTTCTGACCGCTCAGCACTGCAAACCCTGCACAGCACAGGTCTCCTCCGAGTTGGAATCGGTGGTGGTGTGGTGGTGATGGTGATATGGTGGTATAATGGTCGTGGTGGTGATAGTGGTATAGTGGTGGTAGTGGTGGTGTTATGGTGTGGTAGTGGTGATGGTATAGTGGTGGTGGTGGTGGTGGTGATTGTGGTACAGTGGTGGTAGTGGTGAGACGGTGGTCTCGTGGTGGTATGGTGTGGTAGTGGTATGGTATGGGGGTGCTGTGGTATGGTGATATGGTGGTCTAGTGGTGGTAGTGGTGGTATTGTGGAGGTGTTATGGTGTGGTAGTGGTGGTGGTGGTATAGTGATGGTAGTGGTGATGGTGGTGGTGGTGGTGATGGTGGTACAGTGGTGGTAGTGGTGATATGGTGGTCTAGTGGTGGTATGGTGTGGTAGTGGTATGGTGGTGGTAGTGGGGATATAGTGGTGTGGTGGTGGCAGGTAGAGGAAGCTCCCTGCTCCTCTGAGCACACCCAGTGACCCCAATACATAAAGCAAAGAGAGGCAGTGGGGTCCAGTGCCTCCCATTTCAGAAACAGAAAGACCTCAGGTCTGTGCTGGATTCTGCCTTCCACTGGCTGTGAGTACTCATTCCAACTTCAAAGCACAGCCCTGCACACAGTCTGGGGATCATACCTCCAAACATGGGTGCTGGCCTGATGCCTGCCCTAAGGTTAGACCAGAGCTTCATCAGTACTACCTCCCATGTCATCCTAGGCTACACGGCCCCCATGGCCTCAGACTGACACCAACATAGTCACTAAAGAGACTCTTTCACTCCATAGCCAGCTGGTACCAAGCTACCCAACACCGAGAAGGGCCTGTCTATGCTCATCTGAGAAGGACAGGGGGAGGGGGGCACTCCCCCCAGCCCCATGACCTGGTGGCTGACCCCAGGCTGCTGTGAGAGAAGCCAGATACTGGCGCTGTGAGGAGTGTCTGGGTGACGCAGGTGCAGATCTACTAGCTGAAAAGTTGGTCCTTCAAAGTCCTGGTGCCCCGGGAGGCAAAGCCTGGAGATCTGTTTCTAGGCGGTCACGGCTTCAAAAACGTACAGAGCAGTCCCTGCATATGTGGCGTCATCATGAGTGGGGACGGACCCAACAGGAAGGCAATTGTCAGCAGTCACACGGGGTGTGCCCTAGCTTGCCACCTGCCCCCGTTGTGTGGAGGGAATGATGGAAGTGGGCTGGAGGCTGCCCAGAAGCAGCAAGGTTCTGAGTGTCTATGATTCTGCATGTGGTGCGGTGTGGTGCGGTAGGAGCCCCAACACTCTGAGATATGGGCCTTTAAACCTGTCACAGGAAATAGTTAGGAATTAATACACCAACTCCCAGGCTATGGCAGTGCAATTTGCCGCCTAAATTGTTACCTTCTCCAGATCGGTACATAAACCAAAGGAGCGGGTGGAAGGGAGCCCCTGGGTAACTGCTTCTTCCCCAAGAGGAGGGAGCTGAGTGCAGCAGAAAGCTGCTGGCTTGCGGGAATCCTTCTTGGGGGCCCAGCAGCAAGTTCATGCACCGGGGGGTCTGAAAACACTTCCAGAGGGAAGGGGTCACCATGGGACAGGGAGGCTGCTCAGTAGTGATGAGGACCGAGGATAGGGCTCTGCTCACACCCTACCACCCCCCCACCCCCCGCTCCCAGGGCCTTCCTTTTGCCTGTTCCATGCAGCTCCTCTCCAAGGCCTGTCCCTTTGTTTCTCAAGGCTCTTTGGGGAGGAGGACAAATGGGCTCCTGGAGCACTTTGCTCAGCAGAGCAAAAGTTGGAAAGGCCTGGAACTGGATGCCTGCTCAGAGGACCCCTGAGCTGAGAATGAGTTGTTTGGGGCATGCGAATACCCCACTCCATTGCCTACCCTCCAGAACACCCTGTGGGGACAGGCCAAGGCCGGGACTCCTCCTGCAATCCCTCACTCAGATTTCTCCCGCCCTGGAGAGCTTCCCCTGCTCGTACCCACGTTCCTCTGGAAGTATTTCTTTCCTCTTTCCTTTTCCCCTTCCTTCCTTCATCTCAACCTCTCTCCTTCTCGTTCTCTTTCTTTTATAAAAATCTTTTTCTTGTGAATCAGGTGATGGTGGACAGAGCAGAGCATCCTCTCACATCCAACAATCCTGACACGCGTTGTTGCACATGTTCCTGGTGATGCCTTCTGTGTGCCATCCCTGGCCCACTTCCTCCCTGGGTTTTGGAAGCATTTGTTTATCAGTCCGTTCCACAAGAGTTCCCGTCTCGGGGCCTGCTTCAGAGAAACCCAGCCAAAGACATGGCACTTTCTCCCAGAAGGCAATGGACTTACGGCTGGGGAAGAGCGGACGTCATGATGCACATTTTGTCCCTTTGTTAACCGGTCACTTGAATCCCACACCTCTCTTTCAGGGTACACCGAATGTTTCTCCTGTCCAGGAGGATGAACGAACTTGAAGAGGGGATTTGGTGTCGGTTGTGGTTCGTGGCCATCTTGCTAGTTCTGGTTCTGGTGGCCCATGTGTTGGAGAGAAGAACTGTGCTCTGCTGCGTGTGCAAGGCTGGGGTCTTACAGAAGCAGGTTGCCTGACCTGTCTCCCAAAGCCCCTCTGGGTGGATTCAAAATGACAACCTCATGGCGAATAGTCCAGTCTTAACCAGTTACACTTACCCAGGGACTCTTATTTGGATGTAGAACAGGTTAAACGTTTTTTGTTATTCATTTTTATGTTAAAGAGGATCGCCGACATACAGTTCACATACATACATTTCACTAGTTCAGCCATCATCACCACCCATTCCAGGACATTTCTTCTTCCTGTGCTCACTGCTGTGAGCTCCCCTACACTGTCCCTTTAAATCATCCATTCAGTTGCTGTCTTTACAGGTTGACCTAATCTTGATGTCATCTACAGAAAACATACAAAATCAAGACAAAATACAATGGGCCAACCACCACAACAGAACGAAACAGCATCACTTCGGGTGAAAACGAAGCAGACTAGATTAAAAGCTGTAACGATGATACATTGGATCAAGAGAGCAATTAATGACAAGGGTCACCTACTACAACTGCAGGAGTCTGCTGGACAGAGTCCTCTGTCTGATAACAAGGCCTTTCTCGGCTCTGGGCCATGTTCAGAGGGGCTTCACCGGAGGTCGAGTCACATGGGAGCACCCGGTGACTGGGTTTTAGGATCTCACTGTCATCCACAGCCGTTGGCACACCAGGTATTCAGAATTTAAGCTCTACCCATTCCTTCTTCTGGGTCTGGATCTTATTATTTTCGATTCTTGGATCACACAGGCAGCATGCCTCTTCTGTGTGGACTTAGCCGGTGCCTCCCTTAGACGGCTGCTTGTTGTAAGACAAGTCTTTAAGACCCTGGATGCTCTTCTTTCTGAAAGCTGGGCACTATCTGCTTTCTTCCTCACACTTCGCTTGAGCACCCATTATCTTCAGTGACCACTTCACGGCGGTGGGTATTGACCAGAGCCGTGTCATCAGAATGAACAGTTCTTAGACAAGGCCTATGATTACGTGCAACCTCCAAATACATGAACAAATCTGTGACGTATATGTGTCCTTCGTTTGCTTTCAAGACACTGTTATTATTTTGTTGGAGGTTATTATAAATTATCCTCGTGGGGCATAGGATAGTTTGATTGCTGTTACCATTCATGTAGTCAATGATATCGGGATGCATAGCATGCTCCTGTGAGTGTGTCCCAGCGGGGCTTTATCCATTCTTCCACTGATGGCCATTTGGGCTGCTTCCAGCTTCTTGCTATCATGAACTGTGCTGCTGTGAACAATGGGGAGCAGACGTCTGTGCAGGGATAGCAGGTCAAAGTTTGAACCCAAATTCAAAATGCACATCTTTGCACCCGAACCATTCTCCTAAAAGGGGTCTCAGACCCGTTCATCCAGCCTAGGGTAGGAGCCAGTCAGATGCCCCTGCTCTTCAGTCAGTCCGCGCCGACTTGCCCACCTTAACGGGAAGTCAAATTCCTCCATGGAGGGCTCCCTTGACTCTCCTGTTCCCAATGTCTTTCATTAAGCCTGACTCTCTGCAAAGAGACCGGTCCTGCTTCCAAGGGCCTGGGGCAGAGAAAACACCAGTCTGCTCAGGCCCTGCTTCTGTCTCTGCGGCAGGATGTCATAGTTCACACTGGCCCCTCAGAGCTGGATGGATATTCCTCCTCTGCGGCTAGAGCCCTGGGTCCACCCTCGTGCTGAAACCCCTGTGTGGGCTGTTCTCAGGCTCAGCCGGTGTGACCCCAGCACGCTCCTCCCGGTTTGTGGCTCGCCAAACGAGGCAGGCAAGCAGCCCTTGCTGATTAAAGTCTCTGCACCACACCTGTACTACCCTGACCAAGGGCTCCAGTGCCTACGGTCTCAGTCACACGCTCAACCCATCTGCAGGTCCCCACACCCGCTCCTGGTCTTTGCCAGTGGGCCCCAGTGGCTGGCAAGAGGTCTCTCTTGCTCCTTGTGAAGTTCACGCTTGGGCCTCTTGACTTCCTCTCTGGCCACATAGCCTCAGCCAGGAAGTTCTCCCATCACTGAACATTAGGGTCTGGCTTCTTATCTCCAGCAAGCTCCTGGCAAACTTGCCTGCCCCCACTTCCCTTCCTACCTGATCTGTCCCCGGTAGAAAAGCCAACCATGTTTAGCCACAAAAAGGTATCCACCCTTCCCTTAAGGCAGGGGTGGCCTCCTCTTGACGAGGAGGGCCATTCCCATGAGCAACGTGACTTCTTGGGTTCTCACCGACCCCCCCTCGCACTCCTTACCGCCTCTGCCAGCCTCTGCCAGGGAAGTGGCCGGAGGCACCTTCCCCCACCATGACCACGTCAACCGTGACTCAGGGCCATCACTCCCCAGCAACACCCCCTCTCCTCCGGGAGCCTCTGAGCTTTCCCTGCCTGACTGTGGCCCAGGCCCTGCTCCTTCCCATACGACGGTTCAGTAATCATACCACTTACTCCTCCATTCCACCTGCCAGAACCAGGGAGGGAGTCGACGGAATGCTTTTTTTTTCTCTTTTAAACTGTAGTTGCCTGGCAGGAAGGATCTGCTCTCACAGGGGGAGAGGTAACATGAATATTATCTTGTTCACATGCGGAGCTACCTTCCATGCCTAAGGGACTTCTCCAGAGAGATCCAATACTGGCGCGGGGCCCCGGAGAGGGGAGTCGCTGCTAATTTGGTTCCCTGGGTCACCAGAGATGGAAGGGGGTGGAATAGGCAGGGGGAGACCCGTATTTTCTCTGCGCTCACAGGACTGCGGCACACTGTTGTACATTTCCCAAAGGCCATAATTATTTCCTGGAGAAGAAATTCAAATGACCCAGATAGTTAATTCAGTGAGATTTGGCACACACACACCCCCCCTTCCGAAAAGTATTTACCTAAAAGGCAGTTTTGTCGACAAGAACATCACGAGCCCCATCAGGGCCTGAGAGATGCGGGTACCACATCCAAGCTGAAGCCCCCTATCATCAGAGAGGGCAGGGGGGGAGGGGATAGAGAGTCTGGGGATGGGGAGAGGGGGGAGGCAAGGACAGGGGAAGAGAGAAAAGGGAGGAGGGAGGCAGGGCCGAAGGCAGGCAGGGAGGGTCGAAGGGAGGAAAGCCAAGGAGAAAGTCCCGCCTGGTGCAATGGCTAGGACATGATTTGTGCAGGAGCCTCCTGATGTAGGAGTTGGCCCCGCATTGGGAAAAACAGGAAATCAGGAGAAGCTGGGCTTTAGTTGCTTCCACCTCCCTTTGGATATTTCTTTCCAACCCAGCTATGAAGTCTCTGGGTGGCACCAGCAGTCTATAAAACGGGAAGCTAACCTAAAGGTTGGCTGTTCAAACGCACCCAGAGGCAACATGGACAGAAGCCCTAGTGCTCTGTCCCGAAAGGTGACAGTCAAGAAAGCCCCATGAGAGCACTTGTCTGCTCAGTAACACCAGGGACTGCCATGGGTGGGAACCAACTCTGGGGAAGAGTCTGCTTTGGGTTTGGTTTTTCTCGGACCTGCTATGATCACCTTTCCCTTCCTTCAAGACCCCAAGTTCCCCTCCCTTGTGGCTGAGCCTCTGCTCCGCAATACGCCCTCTTCATTAATATTTATGAATTTGTCAGTTACATAATCTCCTTTCAACTTGAGGGAAGGGATGGACTCTAGCCCATTGATCAGGTCGCAGTTCGAAGACCTCATTTGGAAGTTCGACGGAGGTAAACAGCTCCCTGGAGGCCTGACCCACTCGCTCTGCCTTCCCTTTCCTGCTGTTGAGACACTCAGAGAGCTTGGAGGAGCCACACTGAGAGGATCCCCCCGCCATTGGATCCACAAGACTTTCCATCCAACAAGACTTTCCACCCACTGGCCTGTGATCTTCCTGCATTCGGTGCCATTGCATGTGCTGCGTGGGTCTAAAGAGGAATTTATGGACTGGTATCGGACATATAGGCTCATATCGGACTATGGACTTGCTCTGAACTGGGTTGGGTTGTTTTCTTGATATTCAATTACTCTTTGATATAAAGATCTTTCTTATACATAAATGAGTGTCCCTGGATTTTTTTCTCTAGTCAACCCGGACTAACACAACCTCAAAGCCCCTTGGTGGAAGAATGGATAAATAAACTGTGGTGCAGCTCCACCATGGAGCACTAGGCAACCTTAAAGAATAAGGATGACTCTGTTTCACCCTCGTCTGTGAGGGGAACTACTGCGTGGGTGAACCAGGAGGACATCACTCCCTCCCTCACTGCCATTGAGTCCGTGCTGACTCAGAGCGACCCCTGTGGGTGTCCGAGACTAGAGCTGTTAGCAGGAGTAGACAGCCCATCTTTCTCCAGGGAAGCTGCTGGTGGTTTCGAACTGCTGACCATGCGGATCGCAACCCAATGCCCAAACACTCCACCACCAGGGGTCCTTTGGAGGACATTACACTAAGTGCAATTAGTCAATCGCAAAAGGACAAATATTTTATGACACCATTTTTATTAAAAAAAAATCAAGAAAAGGTGTTCACACTGAAAGAAACAGACATTGATGGTTGCCGATGGGGTGGGAGGGAAAGAGAAAGAAGAATTCTTAGAGAATAGACCAGGGGTCCTCAAACTTTTTAAACAGGGGGCCAGTTCACTGTCCCTCAGACCATTGGAGGGCCGGATTATAGTTTTAAAAAAAACTCTGAACAAATTCCTATGCACACTGGACGAGTCAGCTGCTAAGCAGGACAGGCAGTGGCAGCAACACCCGGGCGGGCCAGATAAATGTCCTTGGCGGGTCGCCTGTGGCCCACAGGCCATAGTTTGAGGACCCCTGGAATAGACGAAAGAGGGAAACACACACACACACACACACACACACACACACACACACACACAATTCAATGTCATGGAGTCTCAGCAGGAGAAAGACTGGGCTTGCTACAGTTAGTCTCTGAAACCCATAGGGGGCCGCTATGAGTCAGCATGGACTCATCTATAGCAGCAAGTTTGGTTATTTGGGATTAATTTCCTTCAGCTTCGACCTGAATTTACACATGCGTGACCGAAGGTCTGTCCCACGGGGAGATCATTGAGAGCCAGGGAGTCCCTTCCAACCCCACAGAACAAAGCAGGACTCTCCCTCCGTCTCTGAGAGAAGCCTCCTCTTTCTCCCGCAGAGCGGCTGGCGGGTTTGAACCACGCCCCCCCCACCCCTTGTGGTTGGCAACTCATTGCGGTCAGCATTTCTCATGGGTTGTAGGGGAAGGCCATGTCCAACAAGAGGAGAAGGGTAAGGAGCACAGTGGGAACGGGGCCAGACAAGGTGGGGTGGGATGAGTCGTTGACAATCGGAAGGATGATCTGCTCTGAGAACCGACACAGAGTTCACAGCAAAACGTTTTAAAAGAAGGAGTGAAGCCTGATGGGCCCTTAGCGGCTCACCAAAAGGTCAGCGGGCTGATCTTCCAAGGGCCCCACAGAAGAAAAGACCGTGAGCTGCTCCCATAAAGACTACTCTGTCCTTGTGTCAGTCTGGGTAGACCAAAGAAGCAAATTCTTTTTTTTTTTTATTTTTTT
>NW_022108124.1:15032977-15124226 GCF_000313985.2 Echinops telfairi | reverse complement strand
TCATTCACTATGGTAAGATTTTTTGTTCTGATGATGCCTTACACCTGATCCCTTCGACACCTCGTGGTTGCATAGGCTGGTGTGCTTTTTCCATGTGGGCTTTGTTGCTCAAAGAAGCAAATTCAGAGAGACTCATGTGTATAAGAAAGAGGTTGATATACAAGAGCAATTGAGTATTGAGGAAAAGTCCCAGCCCAGTCCAGATCAAATCCATAAGTCCGATATTAGCCCATAGGTCTGATACAATCTATCAGAATCACAAAACATATGCAATGACGCTGAATGCAGGAAGATCACAGGCCAGTGGGTGTGGGGTCAGTGGCGGTAGAAGCATATTAGCACTGTCAGGGTGCTCCATGTGCCTCCTCCAGCACCCAGGGCTGCATCAGGGCAGGTCCATGTGGCTTCTCCTCAGGGATGCTTTGCAAGAAGTCGGCAGAGAGCGAGTCTCCTGCCTCCAGGAAGGACTACAGGATTTCTCAGAATTTCCAGGAGAAGCCCACACCCACACAGAGACCTCATTGGCTAGGATCCGATGGACGGACTAGACTCCACCCCTCCAATCGTCATCCTCTCGAATTGACACCAGATTATGTAACTACCACAGTCCTCTCGGGTTACTGGGAGTTGGAACCAGCTTGGAGGCAGTGAGCGAGCAGGGCTGCTTTGAAGAGATTCTGTAGGTAAAACAAGGACCCACTTTCTACCCTCCTCTGAATTTTAAAGAGCAAGACATGTGTTGGCATTTGACTTGCGCCTTCCCCCTTTGCAAGCTTGAAAGGCAAAAGTCGGGAGTCAGCAGGACCCCTGATTTCCCGTGTGTCCGTCTGGCCTCTCCAGCTGTAACATAAGCTCCTTGTCTCACACAGGGCACCTCTGTGTCCCCTGAAGACCTGGGCAGGGCGTGGGTCCAAGCAGACCCTCAATAAATATTTGCAGATTGTCTGCCTGGAAAGAGGCCGGGTTTAGGCCAGCTGCATCACAGCCCTTCTGCCACCCCTGGGCCTGTGGCTGCATTTCAGACCACAGTGCCATTGCAGAGACGGTGGCCTCTACCAACGAAGGATTAAAGGCATCTCTGTCTTTGGTATTTGGAGGGAAGAAGAGGCAGGGATGGGACGTGGGGAGGCTGCAGGGACCACCGGAGGAGGCCCTGTGTAAACATCACTGACTGGGCATGTCTGGTGACACAGAGGAGGGGTCAGGTCAAAGCAGGCTGGCCTTACTGGCCGGGGACATGGTCACTTGGATGGTTGGCTGCAGGGACCATGGTAGAAAGAGCGGGTGGGAGGGAAAGGAATGACTGGGGAGACTGCACTGTGCTGTCAGGCCCACCCCGGCCATGCCCGGCCACCCGGCAGCTCCCGCCTGGCCACCCGGCAGCTCCCGCCTGGAAACAACTTCCCTTTATGGTCTGACCCTGGCTGGCGGCCAGGGCTTCAACAAGAGCACTTCTGAAATGTGTTGGTGGCGCGGAATGGCATGTCTAACTCGTGTTTCATGCCCATCAGTGTTTACATCTCTTTCCCACGCCCACAGACACAGACTGGCTGCATGTGGGGAGCGGGGTGTCCAGCCACCTCGGTGCCTGGCTGTGTGGCCCGGCTCTCTCTCTCTCTCAGCATGTTTCTTTGTCACCCTAAACACCTTCTTTCTGCCAGACCCAGGAAGGGTGTGAGCCCTCAGGGGAAGACCCAGAGTTGCCCAAGGGAAGCCTTGCTCCACATGAGCCGCCTGACATGTAGAAGATGCTATAACCCTCCCGACAATTCTGTGTGGGGTGTTATGATCCCTCTTTCGCAGAGAAGTTATTGTCCAGGGTACCCATGCCGCTGAGTCAGCTCTGCCTCATGGTGTAGCGGAACAGAACTGAGTTCTGTATTCAGAAACGGGTTACCAAGCCTTTCTTCGGGGGTACTTCCGAGTAGACTAGAACCCCTGCTCTTTCCAATCGGGACTGAATACATTCATCCTTTGTACCATGCAGGTCTCCCTTGTTCAGGGGAGCAGCTCCGTCCCATCCTGCCTGCTCCCCAGCAACCAGAGCCTTCCCACGTGCTCCAGCCCCTCCCGTAGGGTCCCAGGATTATTCTCCTTGGGGACAGAGGCGGTCACCGTGCACAGAGGCACTCCCTGCATCTGCCTCACAGATGGCCACTGACCATCAGAGCTTGCGACGGGCCCACACGGGCCAGGCCAAGTTCACCCCAAGTTCTTGGTTGGCTTCCCCAGCAGCTTTGGGTTTGATTTGGGTTGGCGGTTCTCAAAGGATGTCAACCAAAGTGCCAAGGTGACTGTGCTTCTTTTCCAATGGGTGCTTGCTTGTTTTCCTGTTGTCTCTCCAGCAAGCTCCCGGAGTGGTGTCCAGGAAACCCAGACAAGCATGGACACCCCATACAAGCGACCTGCACCCATCATCCCCCTGCCAACACACACACACACACACACACACACACACACACACACACACACACACGGTGCTTTGTCCCCAGTACTTTACACGGCCCTTCATGCCCTTCATGCTCTTCCAATTCAAGGAGGACAACCCGTCGTAGATTTCCCCAGACATCCTCCAGAAGGTGAAACTGTGCTGTTATTAGGTGCCGTCCAGTCCGCCCCGACTCACAGGGACTCTAGGTCCGACAGAACAAGACACTCCCCAGGCCTGTGCCATCCTCCCGATTGTCCTTATGTTGAGCCCATCCTTGCAGCCACTGTGTCCCCCCATCCTGTCAAGGGCCTTCTTACTCACTGCCCCTCCGCTGTACCAAGCACCGGGTCCTTCTCCAGGGACTGGCCTCTCGGACAGCATGTCCAAAGTACATGACACGCAGTCTCATCGTCCCTGCCCTAAGGAGCCTTCTGGCTGTACTTCCAAGATGTACCTGTTGGTTCTTTCTGCAGCCCACCGTCCTTCCAATATTCTTTGCTGGCATCAGAGTTCAAGTGCAAGGGAAACGTGAGGTCAGATCATTTCATTGGGAGGTGATCCCCAAGTAGCTCCAGGAGAGGTAGAGGGGACGCAAGACAGGGGCAGGAGGGCAACACAAAGGCTGTCGATGTGCAGGCCGCCTCTTTGGGGGACAGGCTCAATACTGCCGGGCCCTCTGAGGAAGTTTGCAGGATAAGTCTCAGAGGTGTGCCACCCACCCCGAAGAGGTGAGGGGCCTGGGGGTGTTTGTCCACCATGGAATCAATAATTACTTAACTCTCCTTTGACATTTTCGAATGCTTGGCTTATTCCCTTCAAACACATACCAAATAGTATAACACTCTTAAGCTTAACCTAATTAAAACGTTCAACACAGAGTATTCGGTTGTCTACATCGAAGCTCTAGTCCCATTAGGCACCGCCATCATCGGTGTGCTCCTCTGGGTAGAGTTGGAGAGAGCAGGAGCTGACTTCACCTCCATGGTTCCGACCTCTCTGAAGTCAGTTTCTCTACCAGGGCCTTTGAGAGGCCACTTGTTTACTTCTTGACGTCATTTCGGACATTCCACACCACCCCGCCAATATGCTTGCGCATCCTTCAACGGCATTCTGCGGCATGCGGCCAAGGTCCGTTGCCCCGGTTCTTGCGCATGCTCAAGGGGTGGTTCACCTTCTTTCAGTGAGTCGGCATTTTGATGTTCAGTTTTTCGTTTTTTCAATATGGAGTCACTCTGGTTTCCGTTTCTAATGCAGGTCCTCGTCCTGCAAGGCAGTTCTTGGTGCTCCCATCACCAGTCAACAAGGGAGCGCTGCTCCCAGGCAGACTACACACTCACGTGGCCCAAGACCCCAGACCACGGAGGAGCTGGTAGCAGGCAGAGGAGGGAGAAGTGCTGAGAGCACTGGGGGCGCCCTGCCCTGCCAGACACCAAGAATGCAGGGCGGCGCTCTTGCCAAGTGTCTCCCCTTCCTCTCCTTGTGGCTCTGCATTTTGAAAATCCTACAGCAAGGTTGTCGGAGCCCCGGGGGGCACAGGTGGGTAGCCCAACGGTCGCCAGTTAAGACTTGTCATCATTGGAGGGAAACAACCAGGGATCCACACTCATCCAGAGTACGGCCAAGGGAAGCCGATGGGGACCTTCGCTTCTGTCCTATGGGCTTGCTCTGTGTCGGGGTCAACTGTACAGCAGACAACAGCGAGAGTGAGGCTTTCTGGCTTCCTTGTGGGTCTGCACTCACACCTGGCGGCACCGCCCAGCATAGGGGAGCTGGAGAGGATGCAGATGGGCACTTGGATTTTTCATCCATCAAAGGCAAATCTTCCAGAATGGTCAGCGGCCCCTGGATGCCCTGACCACAGAAGCGAAGGCCTCAGCTTGTTGCAGATGACCACTGGCCGTGTGAGAGGACCATGGGGCGAGCCCGCTAGCCTCACAGGATGCTAGGAGGAATTGTAAACCCCTCTGCTGACGGGCAGATGTCCATAGTTAGAAGCAGTAACCCAATCCACGGCCAGTCGACCACGCGGTGGACGCTGGCCAAAGGCGAACCCCTGTGTTCTGAGAGAACAACTGCTTTCGGCGGGTTTTCTTGGCCGTGAATTTTGCAGAAGCTGCTTGTCAGGCCTGTCTTCCTTGGTGCCACCAGGTGAGTTGGAACCACCAACCTTTCCAAAGCTAAGCACAAATCAAGTCACTTTGGTACCCTGCTAGAAGCCAAGCGTACTGCAAAACAGGATGAAGCATGAGGAAGAGAGGTTGGGCCCCATGCTTTCCCACGACCCAGTCATGAACCCACTTCCTGGGAAGGTGCTGGGATACCCCCTCACCCAGCCTCCTTCATCTCCTGCTGATTCTCCTCCTCGCCATCTACCATCTCTGTGTCTGCTTTTCCCAGTAGGCTTCAGTCCCCATCGGATCTCTCTCTCTCTTTCTCTCTCTCTCCCTCTCTGAGCCTTCGGATCTGGAAGGTGCCAGAATCCTCATCTCACCCCTCATCCTCTCCCTTCAGCCTCTCCACCGATTCCCAGTTCCCTGAGCTCCCCACAGCTTCTTTCGCACCCTCCACCTCCGGAAGGGTTTGGCGGTTGAGCCAGAGGAGCCGGAGTGGATCATCAGCGGACCAGGAATCCGCCTCCTGTGTCCCCGTGGCATGATGCCTGTGCCCGTGGCAGGCAGAGGTTTGACAGGCTCATGCCATCGCCAAGGCCTGCCCAGCCAGCATCAGCCATCAGCAGCCTTGCATCCAACTGCCTCCTTTTGGCCACCATCAACATTTCAAAAGCGAGCGCACAAGGCCTCCTGTAGGTGCCTGTAATTCACCCAAGGTTGTGCCTGCCACCGCCAGGCAGCCGGGAGACCGGCCGCATTCTTCTCTCTGGCAGGGAGCTATTTTTAAGACTGGTCCCCTCTCGCTCCCAGCTCCCGTTTCCAACCCAGGCGCTGAATTAGATTCTTTCTTCATTTTGTAGGCTCCCCCCACCCCCACCCCCACCGCCTCTCCGTTATTATATAAAAGCGTTTCAGCCCTGAAGGAGTTGGCATCTAACATCCACAGCTCTGAATCCCCAGAACAGAGAAGGGAAGGAAGAAACAGAAAGGGGGCGGGGGGAGCGGGGAGGGCAGGCTCTGCTTCCGCTCCAGAGACATGAATCGTCTGAGAGTTAAAGAGCCACAAAGTATCTGGTGTTAATCTTTCATATTCCCAGGAATTTGTCACACACACCCCACCCCCACCCCCGCCTTCAATCCCTGAGCTGCATGCTTCAAGGGATGCTGGGGCCTCTCACAAGATATCACACCTTCTATTATGCTTTTGACAAGGACCGCCAGAGGGGAGTTCTTCCTGAGTCAGCTGCCACCCAAAAAGGGCAGAGCTACAAGGAATTGGGTGAAAAGGCTGAGCGGAGGACTCCTTCCGGCCAGGGTCTGCCAGTCTCAAGCAGGCCCTGCCTGAGCATCTGATGTGACCCTGTCTGTCCTTCTCAGCTTCCAGGGCTGGGGAGTGGACTTGACTGTCCAGGTGACAGTAGAAAGTGGCACTGGAGGGGGGCTGGGAGCCACACGCTGACAGCAACGCACTCTGCCTCAGATGGGGTCAAATCCAACAAGCTCACTGCCGTGGAGCAGATGCCGACTCACAGTGGCTCCAGAGCAGGGGTCCTCAAACTTTTAAAACAGGGGGCCAGTTGGAGGGCCAGACTATAGTGAAAAAACAAACAAACAACTATGAACAAATTCTTATGCACACGGCAAATATCTTATTTTGAAGTAAAAAAAATGAAACGGGGCAAACACACCTGGCGGGCTGGATAAATGTCCTCGGCAGGCCACATGTGGCCTGTGGGCTGTAGTTTGAGGACCCCTGCTCTAGAGGGCTGGCAGAACCGCCTCTGTGGGTTTCTAAGCCGGTGACTCTTGATCAGAGCAGAAAGCCTTATCTTTCTCCTATGGGGTGGCTGGTGGCTTCAAAGTGCCCACCTTTCAGTTAGCCACCGATGTGTCACTACAAAGCCAGGGTGCCAATGCAGGGGCACGATACTTCCTCTAAAGTGCACCTTGGTCGAATTTTACTTTGGTCCCCACAAGCAGATGCTGAGACAAAGCTTCCAGTTGCAGGTAGATGACTTCAGTGGTGATTCTAAAATACACCTAGAATAATACTAAGAATATATAGTAATTGATCAAGGATTCATGAGGGTGGGAGAGGGAAGGGAAAAAAGAGGAATTGATACCAAGGGCTCAAGTAGAAAATGTTTTGGAAGTGATGATGGCAACATATGTACAGATATGCTTGATGCAATTGATGTATGGAATGTTCTAAGAGCTGTAAGAGTCCCCCATGAAATGATTTATTCAAATTTCAAAATAAATAAATAAGAAACACCTAGAACAGTGGTTCTCAACCTTCCTAATGCTGGGACCCTCTAATACAGTTCGTCATGTTGTGGTGACCACCCCCAATCATAAAATTATTTTCATTGCTACTTCATCACTGTCATTTTGATACTGTTAGGAATCAGGCAACCCCTATGAAAGGGTCGTTTGAGCCCCAAAGGGGTCGCAACCCACAGGTTGAGAACCGCTGACCTAGAGGAAGGTGGAAAACTGAGACAGGTGGGAAGGCCGCCAAGAAGGGAGGATTTGTGAGTCAGCAGCTTCCCTGGTGGCGCACTGGTCCAGCACTCGAAATGCTGGTAGCTTGAACCTGATAGAAGGGGTGAAAGAGTCAGCTTGGTATTCATCAGAATCATAGAAACAGAACATAATGTAAGACTTAGTTGTGGGAACCCCAAAAGGTAACAGTCCCCTCCCTTGCGGTAAAAATTCCTCTTGAGCTTAAGCAGTAGGCATGGCCTTCTCCCTCAGGGAGGGTAGGAAGACTATTCACACAGGTAGCCAGGCATGAAGCGGGCCCATTCAGATAAGCAGCAGCCGGGCACGGTGTTTCTTGGGTTGGCGGTCTGGTGAGCCCTGGAGATACTGTAGGTACAGATCACTGTTTCCTGTGATCGTCGCAAAACCTTTCTGTCACATAGTTGGGCATATTGCTTCCTGTGATCATTGCAAAACCTGCATTGGGTCACATCATTTAGGGTCCAGCGCATGCTTGACCTTCACATTGGTTCAGAGGTGGCACACGGCCCGAGTTTCTCAGATCAGCCTGGTCTCTGTCTTTGACTCACACAGTGACAGGCAATCCGGGACCCTGGTTCCCGGCAGCAACCCCACCCAGCAATTCTGCTGAAAGAAGATCTGATCCTCTGGTCAACGTCATGAAGATGGGAGCCTGAAAAACACGAGGGGACGGTCCTCCTCTGAGGCCTGAAATTGATCTGACCACATCAACAACGTGGAGCAAGTGACCCCTGCAGCCTGACCTCCTTAGAAACCCTGGGAGAAACAGAGCTCAGAGCTGATGCGGCTGAGGGACGAGAGAGCCGGGATAGTGCAGGGGCAGACCGCTATCTGCTGGTCAGTGGTTGCACTTTGGGCTTGGGCATTCTGGCTGCCGAGGGAGGAGCAGGTGCCAGCTGCTGCGAGGGTACTGCAGGAGCCACCGAGAACAGACGTGGGAATGACACCCCGCAGCAAGTCTTACATGATGGGCACCATCTGTGTTTGTGGTTTCTCGCTTCAAAATAAAACCAGGGGTTCTAAATTTGGCAGATCGATGCTACCCTGACCACCCTGAGCGTCTTCTGCTTGGGCATCAAGCTCCTTGGGTCCAGAAGGTTTTGCCCTGGTGCCATCATCTACAGCAGTGCTTCTCAACCTTCCTAATGCTGTAACCCTTTTAGATAATGCCTCATGTTGTGGTGACCCCACAACCATAAAATTATTTTCATTGCTACTCCGTAACTGTCACTTTGCTACTGTTAGGAATCAGGTGAAAAGGGTCGTTCGACCAATGGGCTCTCACAGGCTGAGAACCGCTGGTCCAAAGGTTCTCATAGAGGCATTGTGGAGATGCTTGGGGGGGATGGAAGACCACATCCTCACTCCCAGGCTGCCTGCAGGATGCTCTGAAATGGAGTGATCCTTTCTTCCATCCTGCCACCCGTGGGCCCATGGGTGTTATGCCTGGGCCAAGCAGGGTGAGAGAGGGAAGGAGATGAATGACCTCCTCCCTGCCGGGGCCAGCTCCCCAGGCCATCACACCCCGCCCACACCCAGCTTTGATTGTTATGCAATATGTCTGCTGACACACTTTCTCTCTTCTGGTTCCCAGGTCTCTTCCAGAACTGTGGCACCATTGGAAAGGCCATAGACATTCACTAATCTGTTCTGAAGTGAACGAACGGATGCCACCATTCCCCACTAGCAGTGCTTTGGACTTCCTGTTATCTACAGCAGGTAAGTCCACACCCTTCCATGGGATGGGCAAGGCTCTTCCCAAAGTTCTCCCCTAGTTTTCTCTTACGGAACCCGGGACTATTTGGCCACCGTGGTGCCTTTCCTTGACTCCTTTGGCCTCGGCAGAAGCTGTTCCCTCTACTTGGGACAGTCTTTCCCCCTTTCTCCGACCTGCTACGTGACTGTTGACAGCCCTTTAAGGCTCGCCACAACTGTCTCCTCCTCCAGGGAGCCAAACCTGATTCCTCCAACCAAGTAGGCATGTAGTGTGTGTGTGTGTGTGTGTGTGTGTGTGTGTGTGTGTGTGTGTGTGTTGGGGGGGGGGCAGAAAATACAGATGCCCCTTGGTTGCTTGTAAATCATTTAAGATGACACTTCAAACACTAAAGGCAGTGAAGCAGTCAATATGGGAGAGAGAAACAACAACAACAACAACTAAGAAACAGCTCTGGCCTTTCTTATGACAGTTTTGAGGTATTTTTGTTATAACTAGGAATAGGTAAGTCGCCTGGACAAGGAGGCTTCCTAAACCTTCAGAAGCTTGAGGCTGGGGATCTGAATCCCGATCTGCTTCCAGGCACAGAAAGCCACTCACTGACCGGCTTGGTCAGCGCCCAATGCCAGGCATCACGCAGACATGCACATGACTCTCTACCCCGGAGAAAGTCGCCAACAAGTTCCAGCCAGTTCTGTAAGGCACGGCGCGGCTCCTGAGTCATTTGAAAGAGCCTGCTTTTGCCAAATAAGACTGAGAGTCACTCGTTGCCATCCGTATCCTAAAGTCAAGGGGACAGAAAAGCACCCTTTGGCCTCCACCACATGAGTAATTGTTGCAGGCAACACACACACACACACACACACACACACACACACACACACACACACACACTCACTGCCAATTGAGCTGATGCCAACTCCCAAGGATCCTATTGGACAGGCAAGAATGGTCCCTGTGGGCTTTGGAGACTAAATCTTCATGGGAGCAAAGCTTCATCTATCTCCCACGAAGCAGCTGGCGGCGTCAAACGGCAGCCCAAAGCATAACCCACTACCCCGCAGGCCTCCTACCTAGGCAGCTCATCCCTGCTTGCTAACGTTACTGGGCTACAGCACACCAAGAGGCAGGATACGGGCAGGGTCTCCAAGAATCCCCTCCAACGATAACGTACGAATAGAGAAAAGGCCAACAGATACCACTTCCTCCAGACCAAAGTGTCCCCAGAGATAGGACAGACAGGCCCTCTCAGAGACATTGTGGCTTCAGCTCCCGAACACCTCCACCAGGTGACTAGCTCAGTAAAGCGAGCCACACAGTTCTTTACTCTTTCCCAGCACGCATGGAAGTGATGTGGACACTCTACCGCAGTCTATTAAGTGGGCAACAGCACTGTGAAGGTGTCTTGAGATACGGTGGGAACTGCCAAACTGTGACACAGAATCATTAAAGGAGCATAAAGTGTAGGGACACTGGCACCAACAGACTCGCCTGACTCAGGCCTTCCACGCAGCCTTCCATTTGGTAGGACACGGCGTGTCCAAAGCGCAATGTGAAGCACAGTCAGAGGAGGCATGGCTGCATGGTGACCCGGCCTACCGAACCGATGGCCCCTGGAGGACACAGTATCACGTCCAGGATTTTCCCGACCCAAATAGAAAACCTTTACCTCCTCACGACAACCCGCCGGGCCAATCCGAATGAAGAAACCTTCTACCAAAATACAGCGGGCCAGCCTCAAAAGCTGCCATGGCCCCAAAAGGCAAAGAAAGACTGAGGGCGTGGCCCACCTTCTAGGAAGTTGCAGAGACGTGGTAACCCAATGAGTTGGCTTGCGATCGGCAAGATCAGCAGTTCAAAACCATCAGCTGCTCCCGGGGAGAAAGAAGGGGCTTTCTACTCCCGTAAAAGAGTGACCGTCTAAGAAACACCCAAGGGTGTCCTACGGGATCGCTGTGAGTCAACACCGACTCCCCAGGGTGCTGAGTTTGCTCGGTTTGTTGTCTCGAATCCTGAACGGGAAAAAAGGACATTCAGAGGGAAACTGGGGAAACATGGATAGGTCTGTGGATGAACTCACAAGGTGACAGCAAGGTTAGTTTACTGGGTTTGATACTTAGACTTATTTCCGCATGGTATTAGCATTAGGGAAGGCTGAGGGTAGGGTAGCCAGGAAGCCTGGCTGTTATCGGTGAAGTTTTTTGGGCTGTTTCTTTTTTGAAAGCCTGAAATTATTCAGAATAATAAGTCAAAATTATATGGAGGAAAACAATCCTGCTCTGTTTCCCCACCTCACTTTATCACAGCACCCGAGGGGCCGCCAGTGGAATGCTTGATATATTTATTTCCACCCCGCACGCCTGCTCTCTCCTCCAGGGACGGAGTCTAATTCTCCCCGGGCTCCCTGTGGTGCGGGAACGAAGCAGGGTTTAAATCAGTCCCTACACCCCCTCCTCGAACTATTATGGGACCATGGCTTGGAGGCAAAAGGGGAACAGCTTGAATATCACCAAGGCTTCTATGGAGAGAAGAAGTCGTACCAGGGCAGAGGGAGGATTGGCAAACCGACCAGAGTCCTCCATTGTGTGAGTCTGGGTAGACTAGAGAAAGAAATCTATGGACACACATATGTGCATAAGAAAGAGATTTATATACCAGAGCAATTGAATGTTGAGAAAACATCCCACCCCAGTCTAGTCCGAGGTCATAAGTTCAATATTAGCCCATATGTCCTACAGCAATCTATAAAGTCCTTTCCAGACTCATGAAACACATGCAATGACGCCAAATGCAGGAAGATCACGATAGGCCAGTGGGTAGAAAGTCTTTGGTGGTAGAAGCATCTCAGTGCTGGCAGGGTCCCCACGTGGCCATTCCAGTTCCCAGGGCTGCATCAGGGTAGGTCCATGTGGTATCTCCTCAGGGATGCCTCGCAGGGAGTCAGACTTGTCAGTAGAGTCTCCAAGGGAGTGAACCAAGAGAGATAGTGTCTCCTGCCTCTAAAGAGGAAGTACCAGATTTCCCAGAATCCTCAGGAGAAGGCCAGGCCCACAGAGGCCTCATTGGCTATTTCCAGATTGATAGGCTAGACTCCATCACTACACTCTAAATCCTCAAATTGACACCAGATTAGGTGACTACCACACCCATGATCCTCTAATCTGTGCCCCTTTGTGATGTCACTTCCAGGTCCTTCTTCGGCCTCCTCTGAACTCTGGGCTGACCTGTACTGAGTTTGCCCAGCAGGCAGCAGAAGTGTCATGAGTCCAATTTG
This sequence comes from Echinops telfairi, assembly GCF_000313985.2. Classification (NCBI taxonomy): domain Eukaryota; kingdom Metazoa; phylum Chordata; class Mammalia; order Afrosoricida; family Tenrecidae; genus Echinops; species Echinops telfairi. Next base: position 15,112,170 of record NW_022108124.1, on the reverse strand, counting down.
AGCCTACTCCCAGGGGGGGCCTTGCACACTGCTCTCACCCTTCTGCAACCCTTGATGAGAGGTCCCGTCGCACAGAGATAGGCCAACAGCCAGCCAACCAGGTGACTGAAACGATGCTTGTTCTGCACACTTGCCGGGTGACCGCAGACTCAGGAGTGAGCCCAACTAAGACCAGAAGAACCACCCCAAAGGGCCAGCGCATGGGACCATACGTTCAATCAGCGGTGGTTGTTAAAGCCACTTCGCCTTTGCACTGTTCATTACCGGGCACCGGATCATTTAAATAGGTAGCAAGCTCCCTGAGTGCTCTGGGCTCAGGGGCTAACACTGACAGCCCTCTCTTGGCTCTACATTAAGACATTCAAAGACGGGGATCCCGGTTTTAAGCAACACCAAGCTCCAGCCCAGACTGCCAGAGAAGTCTCCCCTCCCGAGAGAGAAAGAATCCGGACCCTCGATCGGTCCCACTGGAAGGAAAGAAAGTGCAAGGGTCCTCGGTGCTCCTGGGGCCACTGGGGCAAAGGGCGCAGAGGGGACGGGCGGTGGAGGGAGGGTGGCTGTTCAACAATTTCCCAGAACACATCTTGTCCCCACCTTTTATTCTCCCAGGAACGGTGACCAGCACAGTCCCCTGAGGCTCCTGAGCAGGTTGCAGGGTTTTGACATGAAAACAAAACAAACAAAAATTGACACTGCTTCTCTTCTTTGGGGCAGGTCTGTATGAAGCCCAGCAGAGTCAGGGTGAGGTTAGTATGTTAGAAACGTGTGTCCCAAAGGGCCATAGGAGAGAGAGGGCCAGAGGGTACTTGAGAGATTGTAGGGCTAGTAAGGATGAGCCAGGAGGGGTGGGCGAGGGGAGGGGCAGGAAGCTGCTGTTGGTAGGCTGGGCAGCTACCTGGGAGAGGGTCTCTTTGAGCCTGAGCCTGAGATGCCTTCTAGAGGCTGGCACAAGATGGGTAAGACCCCCAGAAGTCGGGATTGCAGGCTACGTCCAGATTAGCACCCAGTGCATTGTGCTGGCAGTACCCAGTACCCCACAGTCCATGAACGTGCGCCTCCTACACCACTTCGCCTTTGCACTGTTCATTACTGGGCACCGGATCATTTAAATAGGTAACAAGCTCCCTGAGTGCTCTGGGCTCAGGGGCTAACACCGACAGCCCTCTCTTGGCTCTACATTAAGACAAAGACGGGGATCCGTCCTTTACCCAAGGACCAAGTGAAGGGGCGGCTTGTGAAGAAGGAGGTCTGAGGCCCTTGAGGGTGTCACAGCTGTGTATCTTCTTAGAGATGGTGGCTGTCCCATGCTCTACTTCCCCTTCCAAGGAAGGGCTCAGTCACTGTTTCCAAGTGTCCCTGTCCCCGCCCCATGGGAGAGAAGTCTCCTTGGTCAGGAGTCAGAGTTAGTCTCTGAAACTTTTGCCATGACTTGCCTGGGGTACAGAGAGGCACCCCACAGTGACAGCTTGTCTTTGCTCTTAGAAGCACCTGCTTGCCCTGGACACAAAAGAAGTACTCCACTGAACTTTCCCCAGCTCTCCCCTTAGCCCAAACTCCTGCAAAAATGGGTGTCCCTTGGCCATCAAGCTGAGGGCCACACACTCAGCTACACAGGTCACTATATCACAATACACCCCCAACGTCAGAATGCTTGAGGGGTCATTTACTGTGGGTCTGCACTGGGAGGACAAAGCAGAAATAGAGGGGAGGCAGAGCAGAATGACCAAGTCAAAGAAATATGGTCTGAAGTGACCACTAAAGATGGATGGGTTCTATAGCAAAGGGTGGTGAAGAAATCAGACGGTGCCCGGCGATCAGAATGAAGAGCATCTGGGGTCTTACAGGTGTGTTTGAAGACAAACAGCCATCTAAATGAGAGGTCAGCTAAGTCCACGTGGGAGAAGTACACCGGCCTGGGTGACTCAAGGATTGTAAATAATAAGATCTAAGATCAGAGGAGGGGATATTAGAACTTAAAGTCTGAGCATCCCATTTGCAGAAGGCTATGGATGACCACTGACAAACACAAAGCCAAAAAGGCATCTCTAGAGCAACACTCCCAACAAACACACACACACACACACACACACACACACACACACCCTCCACTGAATTCCCTTGGACCACAGACCTTGTCTGTAAATTATCCTGCCCTCTGACGGTGTGCATTGAATTACAGCACATATAGTTAGGTTAAAATTCAACATATTATCATATGTTTCCCTTTTGATCCATGTTTTACTTGCTCTAATTTCTGTTATCTTCTGCTTTCCCCGTATTGAGGTTTTTCTGTGTTTTGTTCTGTTGTCATTGTTGGGGGATTTTATGTGATTTTGTTTACATGACACCATGAGAAGCAAATCTACAGAGACCTCGACTAGAAGACTCGTATCTGAGGCAGCGCAGGTTGGAAGTGATGGGGGGCAAATAGGACGAGAAGGAGAAAATATTCCAAACTGATTGTAGTGATGCTTGCACAGCTCTTTTTAAATGCAAAGTATTGAATTGGTATGGTATGTGAATTATATGTCAGTGAACCAGTTAAAAATAAATACAGTAAAAGGAGAAAATGTGTTAGTCGTGAAGTCTTATTAGCCAGGCAACAGACTGTGCCAGGGAAGGCCATCTCAGAGGGGCACAAACCCCTCACCCACACTGCTCACCTGGGCTCCTTTCAGCGTCATCGTGGGTCTCCTCCATGCCCACCACCAAGCTCCCCAAGAGATCATAGGCTTATACTTGGCTAAAAGCCGAGTTTGGGTTTATTCCAGCTCAGATCAGCTCTTTTTCTGTTGTTTTTCCCTCAAGACCTAAGACAGCTATTAAAATAAACAGCAGGGCTCTCATCCACACTCCCTCATCAAATTCCATGTGTGACCCTGAAGGGGGTCAAGGAAGAATAACCCCATGATTCATTGTTGAATGATGGTCTCTCACCCCCAGGCCTGCACTAGCCGTCCTGTCCTCCAGCTCCTTGGGGCCACTACGAGAGGCTTGGTGTGAGCTGGAGATTTGAGCCGCAGTTCGTGGGGAAGGCCCATCTGCCTTTGGGGCCTTGCTTATGGACAGGTAAGTATGGCAGGTACCAAAGCTGACCCCTGAAGAAGAGGAATACATCTTCAGAGTAGCTCTTATCATCGTCACTTGGAAGAGGCCCATCTTCTCTTGACCCTGGCCTGTATCCAGAGATACAAGACAAGCTGTAGCCAGTCTGTGCTCAGAATACCCAGGCAATAGGCCTGAGCCTGAAATGCATCCACTTCCCACGGAGATCAAGATCCAACCAGCTGCTGTGGTGAGTAGGCTCTGGCTCCTGAACGTCCCTGGTGTGTCACGGCAGAACTGCCCCACGGGGCATCAGGGGCTGGTTTGATTGTCAAGCTTTTTCTTCTGAGGCACGTCTGGGAGTTAGTCATTGGCCCCATTGGGACTGCCCCCAACAGGGACGGGTCCAGGCTTTTCCCAGGGAGACAGAGCTCCCTCCAGGCCTTAATTCTAAGGCAAGTACCTCTGAGAACCTGATAGGTATAACCCAGCAATTCTATCTGACACGGGTACCCCAAGAAGCTGACTGTGATACCACAATTCAAGCACACGTAGTTTATCTTGAAAGTGAAGGAAACACAAGCAGGCATGTGTGTGTGTGTGTGTGTGTGTGTGAGGAAGTCAGACAGAAGAGGTCATGCAGTCCATGAAGAGAGCCTTGTTGACACTCTGGATCCCAGAATGTAACCGCTCTGCAAAAACCAGGAGCCCAGGTAGAGCACAGAGCTGGGCTGATGCTCAGACTGGCTGAGGTTTCCACACCATTCCCGTCAGTCTCCAATTGAAGGAGAAGAGGCACAGAAAAGCAGTCAATATTTTCCTGAATTTATTCAACTCATGGATCCGATGGAAAGGAGCGAGTATGTCTTTGTGGAAAACGTCCAGTGACAGGAACCCAACCTCTCGTGTCCCTGGTTAAGCATGGACGTGGGCTCCACCCCCACCCCAAATATGTGTCAATTTTGGTTAGGCCATGAGCCTCAGTCGTACGTCACTGCCCTCCATCTTACAAGCTGATGTAATTATCCACGAGTTGTAGACTAACCTCTCTGTGGGAATGAAGCAGGTTGCGGGGCAGTTAAGCTAATAAGGCAGGATGCCATCTGCAGGAGGAGGTTCTATCACGAGTCAATCTCTTTTGAGATATAAAAGACATTAAACAAGCCAATAGAGATCAGAGGGACCTGCTAATACTACGAAAGAAGAGCTTTAGACCCAGGGCCCCTGTGCTCAGAACCTCCTAGAACAGAAAACGGCAAAGCCTTCCCCTTAAATCCAGCACCCTGACATCAAACTTCAAGCCTCCGAAACTGTGAGGAAATACATTTGTTTGTTAAAGTCATCTGCTTGTGCTATTTCTGCTAAAGCAATACTAGATAAATAAGACACTCCGAGTAGGTAACCGTTGACCAGATACGAAAGTATGTGGCTCTAAAGAGCGGCTAGAGAAACAGTCAGGCCAGAGCACCCATCAAGTCCCCTGTCACTGGCAAAGGCTAGTTTTGCCGCAAGAAAGAAGGGCCTGGATGGTGAAGGACAGATCCTGAAGAATTGGGCTAACCATCAAGGAGAAAATGAAATTCCCTGGACGAATACCTCGAGCCAGCTCACCGGGAAATCTCCTTGACCTGCCCACATCTCCTGGGCTGCACTGTGGGCATCAGGAGCCCAGAGGCGTCTGGAGGGTAGTCCATATTGCTGGAGCAAATCTCCAGGACCAGCCCAGGTCTGAAGGAGGAGACCCACAGCCCTCTACCCTCAAAGGGGTGTCAATCCCACCACCAGAGGGATTCCTCCGCTAACGTCATTTAACAAACGGGAGAGTCTTATTCTTTGGGGAATGGTGGATTCTTTTTAAAGACAGAGTTTTCGCTCTCTAAAATGTTATTATATGGTATGATGGGAATTGTTCTTAGAGGAAACAGGATGCACGGTGTGTAGGCATCTGGTAGCTAGCTGTTTATGAGCCGAGTCTGACTCACAGTGATCCTGCGTATGTCAGACTCGGGTTGTGGTCCATTGGCTTTTCTTTCTTAAATGTCTTCAGATCTCATTTTGCTTCCATTTAAAAATTTTTTCTTTTGTTGTTGTTGGGGACAAACATAGCGAGACAGTTTCTAGATGTACTTACTACTTAATGATATTGACTGCAGTCTTTAAGGTGGGCAAACATTCTCACCCCACTTCTCTGAGCTATTTCTCCCCAATTAACACGAATTCACTTCCCTGTAAGTTTCTTCTCAAATCTTTCAAGTTGTTGTTGTCAATGTGATTCCATACACATCGTTCTTTTAAGAACTTAATGCTTAAGGCAGACTTTCTTTTTAAACTAGCTAAGCTAAACTACTGTTTGGAATCAAGCCTCCAAGAACAAAAAATCATATCATTGTAAAGGTGGGTGAGTGCAGAGTGGAGACTCAAAGCCCATTGGTAGGCAACTGAACACCCCCTTCTGAGGGGTTGTGGGGAGGAGATGAGCCAATCAGGGTGCAGGGTAGCAATGATGAAACATATAACTTTCCTCTAGTTCTTTAATGCTCCCCCCACCCCCCCACTATCATGATCCCAATTCTACCTTACAAATCTGGCTGGACCAGAGGATGTACATTGTACAGATAGCAACTGGAAACACAGGGAATCCAGGACAGATGACTCCTTCAGGATCAATGGTGAGAGGGGTGATCCCTGGAGGGTGAAGGGAATGTGGGGTAGAAAGAGGGAACCAATTACAAGAATCTAAGTATAGCCTCCTCCCTGGGGGATGGACAGCAGAGAAGAGGGCAAAGGGAAACATCGGACAGGGTAACTTATGACAAAAGTATAATAATTTATGAACTATGAAGGGTTCATGAGGGAGTGGGGAGGAAGCGGGAAAATGAGCAACTGATATTAGGGACTAGAGTGGGAGGCAAATGTTTTGAGGATGAGGGCAACAAATGTGTATATATGCTTGACACAATGGATGTATGTATGGATTGTGATGAGAAGTGTATGAGCCCCCCAATAAAATAATAGTAATAATAAAAAGAAGACACTGCACAGGGTTTTTTGGTTTGGGTGTGATTTGGTTAAGGTTTAAAGATTGTCTCAGAGCAAGTGTCAGGGGTTCATCCCACCTTCGTCGCTTCAGGAAGTGTGTGGATTTCATGCGAATTTGACATTCTGTTCGGCATCCTCCCTCTTTTGACCAGGATTCGCCCACAGCATCTTTGATCAAAATGTTCAATAACTCCTCTGCAGGGTTTTCAGCAGTTGACTTTTTAAAAATGAGACCACTGGGCCTTTCTTCCTACATTGTCTTAATCTGGAAGCTTTGTTGAAACCTGTTCAGGTTCATAGGCCTCCATTGAACAGACAGGTGGTGGTTATGCATGAGGTGCCTAGTCTGGGAACCAAACCCAGGGCTCCCTTTATGGGGATGAGAATTCTACTAGTGAACCACTAGCTCTTCATGACATGAATTTAGAAAGACTCGAAGCTAAAGATGGGTCTCTCCCCTGTTTGGCGGTCAGCCACAGCGTCCTGGTTTTCTCTTACTCTGTTTAGCGGAATCTCAGATCCCAGGTGCAATCCCATGTCGACTCTTAATCGAGTTGCTACAATGTGCAACAAGATCTGGTGTAATTACAAAGCTGCTCAAACCCCTTTCGTGAACATTAATTCACTTCACCCTTAAAGCAACCCAATGGCAAGGAAAAGGAAGTGCAGAGAATTTGAGTGTCTTTCTTAGAAAGGCCCAGCTAAGAACTATTAACAGGACAGGCTGTGTTATTTCAAGCTAGCCTTTCCCCACCAAGGGATAGAAGTCGATCATCGTAAATGCATATCAGAAAATAGTGCAACAAGCAGAAGGGGCAGCAGTAAGTAGACACTAGAATTGGATGTGTGGGGTAAGAGGTACAAGAGCTCAACAAAGATGCATTTCTTAGATCCTTTGCAGGGTCGCCACGCGTTGAGATGCACTCGATGGAAGTGAGTTTGGAATTTCAGGAGTATAGTTTTGGAGGACAGCTACCCCTGGCAATCTAAGTGAAAAGGGAACAAAATGAGCCTCACAGTTCCGGCTCTAAATGGCCAAAGTTCAGCATTATGGTCAAAATGATCATATCCTATTCAAAACTGCCCTGCTCAGGTATTACCTAGGTTCAGCTACTAGATCACTCTGGAAATACAGAATTCTGACAGCAGACAGGGCAGGGAAAATTATAAGAACCATTTCAAGGCTCCACATTAAACATTTTCTGAGTTGCAAAAAAACCACACCCTAAGGTATATGAGTTGCAAAAACAAACAAACAAACAAACAAACAAACAAACAAGCAAACAAACACCCTAAGGTGTATCATCCAAATGGAGTGACCAGTACTGCTCCCTCAACCTGCCAGAGAATTGGTCCCAGACAAGATCCAACACAAGGCCGGTCTAGCATGCTTCCTGAATGTCTGGAAATAGCATGCTGACAGCTCAGGCCCAGGCTCCATCTTCTTAAAATGATGAATGATCCCTTTACCACGTGCTCCTTCAACTAGCAGTGGGAGTTACATCATCTCGTGTCAACTTGAGGGCATTAAGAGTGAAGGGGCGGAGTTTAGCCTGTCAATCAATTCATAGCTTGATTGGAGGGTGACCCAGATGAATGACTCTCTGGAGGCCAGCCTCTCCCTCTCTGTTTTCACCTTCCTGTTGAGGAGACACATTGAGCCACACTGGGACTTGCAAGAGCCCTGGAGATGCTTCCACCACCTATAGACCCACAAGACATTGCACCCACTGGCCTGTGATCTTCCTGCATTTTGCATCATTGCATGTGCTACATGAGGCTGAAGAGGGATTTATGGACTTACAGGCTAATATTGGACTTATGGACTTGATCTGGACTGGGCTAAGATATTTTCTTTCTTCTTTTTAAAAAATTATAAAAAATCATTTTATTGGGGGCTCTTACAGGTCTTATAACAATCCATACATCCATTGTGTCAAGCACGTTTGCACATATGTTGCCATCATCTTTTTCAAAACATTTTCTTTCTACTTGAGTCCTTAGTATCATCTTGTTTCCCCCACTTTCCCACCCTCCCACCCTCATTAACCCTTGATAAATTGATTATTATTATTTTATTATCTTATAGTGTCTGCTGTCTCCCTTCACCCATGTTTCTGTTGTTTGTCACCCTGGGTGTGGGGGTGGGGGGTTACACATCAATCATTACGATTAGTTCCCCCTTTCTCTCCCCCTCCACCTGCTACTCCCATTATTGTTCCTGGGGAGTTTATCTCTTCTGGATTCTGTGTGTTGAGAGCTCTTATCTGTTCCAGTGTACATGCTCTGGTCTAGCCAAATTTGTAAGGTAGAATTGGGGTCATGCTAGTGGAAGGAAGGAAGCATTAAAGAACTAGACGAAAGATATATGTTTCATCAGTGCTATATTGCACCCTGGCTGGCTTGTCCCTTCCTTGTGACCTTTCTGTGAGGAGATGTCCAATTGTCTACAGCTTGGCTTTGGATCTGCACTCCAACCCTTCTCATTCACATCAGTGTGATTGTTTTGGGTCTTCTGCTGCCTGATACCTGATCTCTCATCACCTCGTGATCACACAGGCTGGTGTGCTTCTTCTATGTGGGCTCTATTGCTTCCCTGCTAGATGGCTCCCTGTTTAGCTTCAAGTCTTTAAGATCCCAGCCACTATATATTTTAATAGCCAGACACCTTCAACTTTCTTCACTACATTTGCTTTTGCACCCATTTTGTCTTCAGCAATCGTGTTGGGAAGGAGAGCATCATAGAATGCCAGGTTATTAGAACAAAGTGTTCTTCCATTGAGGGAGTACTTGAGTAGAGGCCCAATGTCCATCTGCTACCTTAATACTTAGCATACAAATATATGTACATAGACCTATATCCCTACCACTATATATAAATATATATACATATGTATGAGCCTGAATTTATACCTCTATAAATGTCCTTTGCCTCCTAATTCTTTCCTCTATTTCCTTTTACTTTCCTCCAATCCCACTATCATGTTTGACCTTCATTCACTCTCAGTAATTCCTCTCAGCTACATTGTACTTGATCAAACCCCACCAGGCATCCTACACCCTCCTCACTATCACTTTTAGATCACTTGTTGTTCCCTTGTCCCTGGGTTTGTTGGCTCCCTGCTTCCTTTCCCCTGCCTCCCTCTCTCCCATGTCCCAGGAACAATTGGTCTCATTGTTTTCTCCTCAGGATTGTTTATCCTGTCTGTCATATAGATAGACATGGAAAAAAGAAAAAAAAAAACAACAGCCTATAAATGGTTACAGGTCTATTTGCTGACCCTTATGAACATTTTCTGGTTGAGTCTGATGAGGTACCAAGCTCTGCCCCCAAAGTCTAGTTTTGGGATTCTTTGGGGGCTTCATTGCTTTGCTCCCCTTACTGCTCTGTTGTGCTCCATTCGACTTTTACACCAGCGGCAGGGTGGGGGGAGGGCAGGGGTGGTCAGACAGGGCACAATTCCCACACTGTGTCTCCAGTGTTATACCCCGTAGCATTATGGGTCAGTGAGGGGATACTGTGTCTCATGGTGGGTCCAACCCTATGGTCCTCTCTGTGCATTGACTGCTCCAAACAGGACTATCATCCTTGGGGCTTAGTGGGCCAGGGTGCAGCTCTCTATTACTCTTTCATATAAAGCAATATCATATATGCATATGAGTGTCTCTGGATTTGTTTCTCTAGTCAACCCAGACTAACACACTAGCCAAGCAGGAAACCACTGTACAGCTTTAATTGCATCTGGGACACTCCCCTCCACGTGTGTTAGGAATCTGCTGTTTGTATCATCTAGGCTCCCTTTCTTCCTGCTTTGGTAATAAAACTCAACTTTTCCTTTAGGGTTCTGGTAAAGTCAAGGTAACCCACCTCCTCACTTTGCTGAGCAATGGTGACATGTGTCAACCTGGACCATGGTGATTCCTCCAGAAATTCGAGTTTGGAGTAGAATGCCAAAGAGTCAAAACATCTAATGGGAAGGCCCTGCATATGATGACTCATAGGGTTTTTAGTTAGATTTTCATGTTGTTCCCACCCCTGCGTGGATCAGCTTTTTCTGTGAGTCTATCAACTGCCCAATATCCTGCCAGGGGCTTCTTTTTATGAGCTAAATACACAAATGTCAGTTTCTGCTCCTCACTAGTGAAGAATCCAAGCAGACACATCCACGACCCATTTGTCAGCTCTGTGATGCTGCCGCAGCAGCCTGAGTGCTGCTGTGATGTTGGAAGCTGCCACACAGGTATTTTGAAGGCCAGCAGGGTGACATACATGGTAGATAGCTTTCATTCAAGCATCCAGACTAAGATGAGGAAGAAAGGTCTGACACTCTTCTTCCAAAAAATTAGCTAATGAAAAGCCTATGGATCACAATAGATATAAAACTGGAAGATAAACCCCCCTAGGATAACAAAAAGAAACGAAAACACTAAAAGTACACAATGCCCACAACAATGTACTGGAGCACACTAATAATGGTGCAGGAACGGGCAACCTTGCCTGTTTTACACCGGGTTGCCAAGGATCAGACACAACTGCCCAAGAACTAACAGTAGCAGATAGCAGAGAGAGAGGGTATACGTCCGCAGGCAAACCTCTTTTGAAGGTGGGTTTTGTTTTGTTTTATGATGGAGCTGCAAACGGGTTCATTCTGGTCTGACCCTTCTGGTTCAGTACATCTGGGGTGGAAATGAAAATTCCCCGCAGAAGGCCAAGCCAGAAGGACCCATTTCGGAAGCCCTAATGCACCACTGCCCAATGCAGGGCCATGACACCAAGGGAGCTGGCGCGTCAAAAGCTCTGGGAAAAGTTTGAGACCATGCACACGCTCAGTGTAGAAAGGCTGTTGATGCCCCTGCTTTGCTGAAGAATCCATCTTCCAACAGGGCAATCCCCTAGTGCGTTCCCATAAAGTGAGCTTCCTGGGCAGCTGTGAGACAAAGGGTGCTTGGGGAGCTCCTCCTTCCTCAAGCAGGGGGACCACTTCTCATCCCTATTCATGGAGTTACAATGGAAAGAAGGCCTGGATTTGCCAGACCTCCTAGTTTTGCAAGAGGAGTTGGAATTCAGTTCATTTTGTCATGAATAAAAGGTAATCTCACACACAAAAATTACTCTAACTAGAAGGGAAAGAAGTTACTAAATTCCATCTGGAAATTCTGCTTGCTGAAGGCACTGCGTCTGCAGCCGGTCACTCTTACTGCAAGGAGACGTGAGGAAGAGAGACTGAAGCCTTCAAGTGACACACAGGGCTCTTCCCAGTATCCGAGCAGTTAGAGCATCATAAAGATACGATCTTTGTCATTAAGGAAAGACCCCGGACAAGATGGTTCATGGGTTTTAAACTATGGTTTTTGTACTTTTCTCTTGTTCGCATAGATCTGTGGGCCTGAAATAAAGTTGTCCACCATCTTAGCCTCATCCTGAGAACTTTAAGCCCCACTTCCTGCCCAGCTCGGTTCAAACCCACCAGCCAGCTTCTCTGCAGAAGAAGAGGCTGTCTGTTCCTGAAAAGATTCAGAAACCTCCTATAGGGTCAAAATAACTCAGAATCAACTGGGTGGGTCATGCCCAACTTGAGGTACTCACTCAGGGTGAGAGTTCTCTATCTCCTCTGGCATAGGCAACCTGGAGAACCCTTTGGCATCATCCAGGCTGCAGGTCACCCCAAGTCATAGTCTTCTACATCATCCTTCCTCTCCATCTGCGAATGTCCACTGCTCCCCGCTCCCAACTTCTGGTCCTCTCCACACAGCCCACATGGGGCCCAGTGTCCCTTTGTCCCAAAGAGGGAAGTAAATTGCCCAGCCAGGACTACAGAGCCCAGCAGACACTGCCACCTCGGTATGGAACAGACAGGCACTCAGAAGGAACGAGTGATTTATCCAAGGACATGGGAGTTTATTCATGCAATATGCATTGAGTCCTCCGTTAGAGAAAACATTGTCCTAGGGCTTGGAGAGAGAGCAGTGTGAAAGGTAAAAAGACCGTGCCTTCTGCATACAAGAAAGACAGACAGACACCGTCTGGTGGTATTAAGTGCTGTGATATAAAAATGAGCAGGTGCAGGGGCTATTTTAATGATATTATTATTAGAATTACTAAAGGCCCCCTCGGAGATCAGTTACAGTATTTCTCAAAAAACTGATAATGCCCCCACTAAAATGGAACAGGGATATAGCTACACCTTAGCTACAAGAATAGATTTTGAGCTTGAGTTCAACTGTAAGTCCTAAACTCAGAACAGTTCTTGTGAAGTGGCCCGACTCAATACTTATGCTTATAAAGAGAACACTGAAGATACGGGAGTGGAGCCCTGGTGATGTCGTGGTTATGCTTGGGAGGGCTCATGTTTTCAGACGCAGGTAAGATAATCCAAAGATGGCAAGGATCTAAGCTTCCCCCAAAAGAAACTGGAAAAAATGGAGCAAACTTCACATCCCGGTTTATTACAGCACCATTCACAACGGGAAGGAGATGGAAACAACCCAAATGATCATCACTGGGAGAGGGATTAAATAGATGGTGGCACATACGCACAGCGGAACACCACCCATGGCTGAAGAATACAGATGAACCCGGGAAGCACGTCATGGCCTGGATGGCTTTGGAGGACACTAGGCTGAGTGAAGTGAGCCAACCTCAGAAGGATAGACACTGTAGGATATCACTGTTATCCAAGAGAAACAACGAGGAAGATGTTCAGACCAAAGGAAACAAACGTTATTAGATGCCAGGGGCGGAAGAGAACAGGGCGATGTGGAGTCACTATGTTAGAGCAGGGGTGTCAAACTGGTGGCCTGCTGGCCGCATATGGCCCCCGAGGTAAATTTTTGGGGCCCGAGATGCTCTGAAATAAAATGAATATAGAAAAAAAGTTACGAAGAAAATAGCGCCTAGGGGTGATCAAGGCAATACCATACACACACAAAATCCTTCGTTAACCCTTTAACTACTGAAGATGAGTAGACACGTGACCCGGTGCCTTTCCTGGGGTCCTGTGGATGTGTGTAAACGCGCTGACTCAGTTCTGGCGATGTTTGGAAATGATCTGTCTGCTACTCTCAGTGTCCCATAATGTAAACAGATCCCAACAGTGAAAAGGTTAAAAAGAGCACCCTGGGTTGTACTGTTATGAATCATCCCTAGCGGCCGCACTTAGTTAACATTTCAGAGGGAAGCCATTACGATTGTGCATCACATTTGTCAGCTGTCCAACATTTTGTGTTTTTTATTAGTTACTTTGTTACGTTTTCCGGTCACAACATAAGAGGTACGTGAAAACTAGTAGGAGGAAAGCACTGACAAGTTCAGATAAAAAAGAATAATTTTCATTTTATACATACATTAAATAAAATAAGTGTTTAAATAAAAGCAATTATATAGTATTTTAATTATCCTACCTATATTCCTGAATCCTGACTTAAAAATATAAATTTAACAAAATTTGTAAATGTGATGTGGCCCGCATGAATCTTGCCTGTTGCACCAAACAGCCTGCATTTTGATGGAGTTTGATACCCCTGGGTTAGAAGATCAACAGGGAAAAAGGGGGAGGGTGGAGTGAAGCACACTAAAATCCAAAGCAAACATAGGGTCTTGGGGAGGAGATGAGCCAGTCAGGGTTCAGGGTAGCAACAATGAAACATACAACTTTCCTCTAGTTCTTAAATACTTCCTCCCCACCACTACAATGATCCCAATTCTACCTTACAAATCTGGCTAGACCAGAGGATGTACACTGGCACAGATAGGATCTGGAAACACAGGGAATCCAGGACAGATGATCCCTTCAGGACCAGTGGTGAGAGTGACGATACCTGGAAGGTGGGCCAGAAAGGGGGAACCAATTACAAGGGTCTACATATAAACCCCTCCTTGGGAGATGGACAACAGTAAAGGGGTTGAAGGTAGACCTCGGACAAAGTAAGATATGGCAAAATAATAATAATTTATAAATTATCAAGGGTTCATGAGGGAGGGGGGAAGAGGGAGGGAGGAGGAAAAAAGAGGAGCTGATAGCAAGAGCTCAAGTAGAAAGCAAATGTTTTGAGAATGATGATGGCAACAGATGTACAAATGTACTTGACACAATGGATGTCTGTATAGATTGTGATAAGAGTTGTATGAGCCCCCAATAAAATGACTAAAAAAAATAAAACAGAAATCAATGAACTTTTGAATGAAAAAAAAGATTCAATGATCTCAAAAGCTTGGTCATTGAAAAATATACTAAAACTGATAAACATATAGCCAAATAGACCAATGTTGGGAACAAGAGGCTATGCCACTGATAATTACCCAAATGGTCCAAGGATATGTAAGGGAATACTATGCATAACCCTATGTCCACATCCTGACAACTTCAATGGAATAGGCACAGCCCTTAGAAGACACAAAAATCAAAGCTCAAGAAGAAATTGATAGCCTATATCATTCCTTATTTTTTAAAATAAATTGAGCTGTAGGCAAAGGCCTTCCAACAAAGAAAGCTTTAGGTCTAGAGCACTGGTGCATTCTAAAGAAGAAGTCATACTGATGCTGTACAAATGCTCCCAGGTTACAGAAAAAGATTGAAAACTTCTCAACTCATTTTGTGAAGTGAGCATTAACCAAACATTTTTCAAGAAGTATAGTCCAGTATTCCTCATAAACAGAGATATACAAATCTCCAGTAAAACGTGAGCAAAATGAGCTTACCACTGTGTAAAAAGAGGAGAAGAGATCTTGACTAAGTGGGCTAGTTCGAGAACGGCAAAGTAGGTTCAACATCTAAAATCGATCACTGCGCTTCATCCTGTTGACAAATACACACGCAAAAAGCAGTGTTACGGTCTCTATAGATGCAGTAAAATCATTGAACCCAATTCAATATTGATTGAGTTAAAAGCTCTCCATACAGTAGGAAGGTGCAAATTAAAGGGAACTTCCTCAGGCTGAAAAAAGACATTTATACAAAAACAACAGCTAACACTGTACTTACTGGTAAAGACACAGTGCTGTTCCCTAACAACGGAACAAGGAAAGTCAGACCCGCCCCACCACTCCTTTGTCGTTACCCTGGAGGCCCATGCCAGTGCAATGGGAATCCAGATTGGAAAGGAAGAAATGAGCTATCTCATTTAGATGAGATGGTCGACTCTCCAAAAGCATTATCCACAGAATCTCCGAAGCATGCTACAATGAAAGCGACTACAACTAAGTGAGTTTAGTAATGTGACAGGACAGTCCACAAAAATGAAAAAAGTCTAAGGCTGGAGGATTCACACAATCAGTTTTCAAGACTTACAGCACGACAGGAATAATGAAATAGGTTATTTGTGGTCGGACAAACACACTGATCAATGCAGCAGGATATGTACTTCCTCTACTTCCTTGCTTAGTTCTTCACTCTTGGGTTCATATCTCAAATAAGACTATTGTCCGTGAATCCTTGACTTGGTCTGCTTTGGGGAGAACCCAAATTAAGACAATTGAGGCCTCTTAGAAGAAAGTCAGTTTCAGAGATTAGCGTCGATATCTCGAGCAGAGGAAAAGAAAGATGGTGTTTATGAACACATACGAGACTCGTGGGAACTGCCAGAGACCCCTGGGGTTTGGAGAAGCAGATGATGGGCAGATTTTGCATGAGATCTGGGCTTGACACACTGGAATGTCAATTATTACTGTTGTTCGTGTGCGCTTTGCTTACCCTGCTGATCAGTGGGCCACAAACACCTGCCGTGTTAGAATTTCTCAGAGTGCATGCTTTAAACAAGACAGCTGAACTTGTGGGCTGACTGAAGGTGCACCTTTCCCAAGCACCATCAGTCACTGCTCAGCGATTTAAATTTCACAAATGGAATCTGCAGCCTCTGATCCACTGCTGCTCAAGTTGGATATGAATAATTTGTGAGACCCTTCTGCCTAAAAATGGGTTTTGAGAAGTTACTGCTTATGCTGTGAATTTTAGACCATCTGGTGTCAATTTATCTTCTAAAGTTACCCGTTCCAAAAAGCTGCTGTTCCCCCTGTCAGAGATAGGGCCTTCGGAATCCATAGTGGGCTGGCTCTAGAGATAGGACAGGGATTCCCAGCCTGTTTGGGATTGCTTTCTTCAGATCTTCATTTTCTTCCACAAATCACAACCACTGCTGAATCTGCTCAATGGCTGCTGAGCTCATGATGGAAACCCCACTTCTGAAATGTGAGATGAGGTCAAGACAGCCCCTGGCTACTTCTTTGTCTTTCTGAGGACAGTCACAGTTTCAGGCATATATGAGGTCCATTCGTTCATGCTGGTTCCAACATCAGTAAACCACTTGCCTTCTGGTCCCACATGACATTGGGGTAAGTTTTCTGAGACTCAGCCCACAGGATGACCAATTAATGCCATGAACTGTGATAACTGACAGATGCTTTCGTAAGTATAAGTGAATGTGCCAATCCAGTTAGCTAAAGAGCTACTTTTGCGTGTAACCCTCTGCATTAGGAAACATGAGGTCCTTTTCCGGAGACTGCTCTTCCTGATAACAAGTCCAAAGTATGTAAGACAGAGTCTCACTGTCTTGCTTTCTAAAGAGTGTCCTGCTGTACTTCCAAAGCAGATGTTTTCATTTTTCTTGCAGTCCGTGGTGTAGCCAGTATTCTTCACCAACACCATAATTCAAATGCATCAGTTCTTCTCTGGTCTTCCTTATTCATTGTCCAATCTTCACGTGTATATGAAGCGATTGAAAATACACTCACTCCTCGCTTAGCAACCAGGTTAGTTCCAAAGACCTGATCATTAGGCGTAAATGAGTGTTATGCATAAAAAGAGGTGACTATATCATTAAATATCTGTCAAATTACTGAGACTCATGGCCCAGCCAACTGAGTGTACGTAACCTTAACTATCACAGCCGGCATTACTCTGGCTTAGCACCTTCTTTATTGGCAAATGTGTGTCATCAATGTGACAAATGAGTGGAAAGTGGATATTTTTGCTGTCTTGAGTGGGAAATGCCAGACTAAGAGATAGTTGATAAATGAGGAGTTGTTGTACCATGGCCCACTAAGTGCTTTTGACACTTCCAAGAGGTCTTTTGCAAGCGATGTGTCCAAGACGTCCTGCCATTTGACTTCTTGACTGCTGCGTCCATGAGCATTGATTACGGACCCAAGTAAAAGGAAGTTCTCGAACATTTCATTTTGTCTCCATCGCCATGCTATTGCACATGGGTCTAGTTTTCGGATCCTAGTGTTATGCTGAGGTAGAATCCCTACTGAGAGCTGTAGTCTTTGATCTTCATCCGGAAGTGCCTCCAAGTGTCTTCCCTTATAGCCAGCGAGGTTATGTCCTCTGCTGATGTAAATGAATCTGTAAAGGAGTCTTCTTCCAAGCCACGTTTTCCTCATCGAGATCAGTTTGTCAGGTTATTTGCTCAGTTTACAGATTCAATAACTATGGAGACGGGATACAACCCTGACACACACCTTTCCTCATTTTAAACCACACACGACTCCCTGATTCTGTTCTGACAACCGTCTCAACTATCAGATACCTTCTTCCACATCCTCTTCTGAATCCAGCTTGAATATCTCTCAGTTCCCTGCTGATGTACTGCTGCAACTATTTTTGAATGATCTTCAGTAAAAGTTTACTTGAGTATGATGTTAATGATATTGTTTGATAATGCCCACCTTCTGTTGGATCACCATTACTTAGAATGGGCACACATAGGAACCTCTGCTAGTCAATTGGCAAGATGAGCACTTGCAGCATTTGGTGAACTAGCTCAGTTGGTAGGACAACAACTTCCGGAGCCTCGTTGTGGCTAATGCCTTCTGGGCATCTTGGACTTCCTCCTTCAATTCCATTGACTCCTGATCATGTGCTATCTCCTAAAATGGCTTGAATGTCACCCAGTTCTTTTTGGTAAAATTACTTGGTATTCTACCCATATTCTTTGGATACTTCCTACATCAGGCAATCTTTTGCCCATAGAATCAGTCAATATTGAAACTCAGGGCTGGACTTTTCAGTTCTGCTCTTTCAGTTTTAGGTTTGCATTTGGTTTTCTAATGCCAGGCCTTTGTACCTTGCATGGTAATTCCTTACTTTGTTTTCTCCAGTCAGTCTCTGAATGTCCCCAGGCAGCCCTTTGACTTAATCAGTTCTCCCATTTGTTGGAGATAGCTTCCTTCCAAGAGCAAGTTTCAAAATCTTTTCCTTGATATCTATTTTGATCTATTCTCTGTCTTGTAGGACCTTTTGCCTTCCCCGTGTGTGATGTCCTTGATGTCATGCCACAACTCATGTACTCGTTGGTCATAGGATTCAGTGCGTCAGATCTATCCTTGAGATGGTTGATAAATTCAGGTGGGACAGATTCAAGGTCATACTTTGGCTCTTGTAGGTTTGTTTTAATTTTCCTCAGCTTCAGCTTGTTTATTGGCAACTGACAGATAGGACACATTGACAGACAGGTGGCGATTGGGTAGGAATGAAAAGGATTCAAAGCAGCAGAAAGCAGGAGGTGCTACTCTCAATAAGGGAGTTAAGCTGGGACACGGGAAAGGAATCTTAGAGATCAGCCCACTAACCAGGCTGGCTAACCACTGCTGTGGATGCAGTAGTCAGAGGCAGACAGCTCCGCGTTAGAACAGGGTATGGCTAGTATCAAGCTGGGGGTTAGTAGCAGGCCGATGGACAACAAAGGGTCTGAGGCTGGCCCAGTATGGTAGAGATCAGTGAAAGATTAAACCAAGGAACCCTTTGGTGGCCAGAAGACTTCTCACAGCAGATCATAGGTCTACGGCTTCACAGGAGTGAGTCCAGCTATAGCATGCAGTACTTTTCCTAGGAGGTAGATCTCTGATGGGCTGAGATTGTCATCACCCACCTGAATGGAGTGGCCTTCCCATAAGAAGCTCTGGTTGTCCAGCTGCACTCAGGAGTGCTGCCTAATAAGGCAAGCCTGATTTGGCATGCCATGCCGCAGCCCTTGTCTGCTCATGGACCGTCTGCCATACCGACCTGGTTGGCTTTTCTCAAAAACCCAACAAACTCAAATTGAGTTGATGCTGACTCATAGTGACCCCAATAAGCCAGGGTAGAGCTGCCGCTGTGGGTTTCCAAAACTGTAACTGTTTAGGGGAGTCGAAAGCCCCATCTTTCTCCCAAGGAGCAGCTGGTGGTTTCGAACTGCAGACATGCAGATCACAACCCAACTCAAAGCCGTTACACCCCCAGGATCCTTGGCTTTTTCCAAGGAGCCTGACAATTCTGCTGCACAGGGTCTCTCCTCCGGCTGTTTTCTTTACCTGGACTGCCCTCCCCCCGGACTTGAGCTTGGCTCACTCTCTCACTTTATTCTGGTTTTCGATACAAACAACCTCATCAGAAAGGTGTTTCTAGATGCCTTTGCCTACAATAGCACCTTTACTTTCTCTGGCTCATAACCTGAGGGTCCTTTTGTTTGTTTGTTTTCTTTTGCTGTGTATTTCCTGCACAGGACTTCAAGTACCTTGATAGTACTTCATCTATTTATTTTATAGTCTCTCTCTTCCCCACCATACTAAGACTACTATAGAAGTAGCAGTTGGCTGATCTACTTTGCTGTCTCCTTGAGTTGAACCGAGCTTGGTAGAAAGATCTGTGGAATGAATAAATGGATGATCTACACTGGAGTCCATCATATGGAGGGGTGACTGTGGCCTTCACCATCGGCCCTCAGGAAGCCCGCTGCACACAGTTAATGAAATGTGATCCTTAGGAGGACCTGTGTTGTTATGGGGTGCTGTTGAGTCGATTCCACTCATAGTGACCCCCCGGGATGAAGCAGACTTTCCCTATCAGACTGACTTGACTTTCGTTACAGAAAGGAATCCTGGTGGGGCAATGGAGAAGTGAGTGCTCAGCTGCTAACCAAAAGGTGAGTGGTTTGACCCCACCTACCACACCATGGGAGAAAAGACCTGGAGAACTGCTTCCTTCCAAAAGGACACTCTTGGAAACCCCATAGGACAGCTCTGCTCCCTCCTGTATGGTTGCTATGGGTCAGCACCAACTCGAGGGCGCCCAGCCACACTATCCAATGATATGGAAGCAAATCATCAAGTCCGAACTGTTTGGTGGGTTCAAACTGCCAACCTTTCGGTCAGCAGCTAAGTACTTAACTATTGCACCACCAGAGCTCAGTAAATGTGGGGTCACTGAATGCCGTTGAAAAGCAGCTCCCAAATAAGCCCACATGGAAGGAGCACACAAGCCTGTGTGATCATGAGGTGTCAATGGGATCAGGTATCAGGTAGCAAAAGATCTGAAACAAACAACTATATTGATGTGAATGAGGGGGGTTGGAGTAGAGACCCAAAGCTCATCTGTAGACGATTGGATATTCCCCCACAGAAGGGTATAAGGAAGGGATGATTCAACCAAGGTGCAGCATAGCACCAATGAATCAAACATCATTCCTCTAGTTCCTCAATACTTCCTCCCCCCACTACCATGACCCAGTTCCACCTTACAAACCTGGCTAGACTGGAGAACACCCATTGGTACAGATAAGTGCTCTGGACACATGGAATTCAGGACAGATAATCCCCTCAGGAACACTGGTGGGAGTAGCAATATCATGAGCATAGGGGGATGGTCAGGGAGGGGGAAGGGGGAGAAAAGGAGAACCCATCACAAGGTTGGATATATAGCCTCCCCCCACAAGGGGATGAATAACAGAAATGTGGGTGAACGGAGACAATGGACATGTAAGATATGAAATAATAATAACAATATATAATTGATCAAAGATTCAGGAGGGTGGAGGGGTGGGGGATGGAGGGGAAAATAGAGGAGCTTATACAAAGAGCTCAAGTAGAAAAATTTTTTGGAACTAATGAGGGCAACATGTACAAATATGCTTAATACAATTGATGTATGGAATGTTATAAGAGCTTTAAGTGCCTGCATTAAAATGACTTAATAAAAAGAAAGAAAGAAAGTGTGGTATATAATCATCTATCAATTTGAGAGGATTAAGAATAGGGTGGAGTCTAGCCTGTCAATCAGGTTATAGTCAATGAGGCCTCTGTGTGGGCATGGCTTTCTCCTGATGATTCTGGGAACTCCTGTATTCTTCCTTGGAGGTGGGAGACTCTCTCTCTCTCTCTCTCTCTCTCTCTCTCTCTCTCTCGGCTCACTCCCTGGGAGACATCCCTATGGAGAAGACACATGGAGAGAGGCTGATGGAGCCAGACCTCTGGAGCTGGAGAAGCCACATGGAGACTCCTGCCAGCGCTGAGATCCTTACAACAGCACTGGATCCACGAGACTTCTCACCAACTGGCCTGTGATTTTCCTGCATTCGGCATCGTTTCAGGTGTTTCCTGAGTCTAAAGAGGACTTTATAGATTGGTATCAGCCCAATATTTATGGGCTAATATTGGACTTGATCTGGACTGGGCTGGGATGTTTTCTCAATATTCAACTTCTCTTATATATAAAGCTCTATCTTATACACATATGAGTGTCTATGAATTTGTTTCTCTGGTCTACCCAGACTAACACAGAAAGAAAGAAAAGAAAAGCAGCTCTCAGTGAATCTTCCAGCTCCACGACTCCTTGCCCAGCTGGCTTTAGTGCTCTCCATCTCCTGTGGACAGTGCGGCCTTGCTTGGCTCATGGGCCCTCAGACTGCCCTCAAGGACTGAAGACCGACCAGGCATCATACAGAACAAGACCTAGTCTTGGCGGCCACTTGGGAGTTGCATG
Organism: Echinops telfairi; assembly: GCF_000313985.2. Lineage (NCBI taxonomy): Eukaryota > Metazoa > Chordata > Mammalia > Afrosoricida > Tenrecidae > Echinops > Echinops telfairi. The sequence goes on along the minus strand of NW_022108124.1, from coordinate 15,090,355 downwards.
CACAAGAAGGAAAAAGGGGGAGGAATCTTCTCATTTATATTCTCCATAAGATCCTAGAGGGCTCTTGCACTGATGAAATGGGAGAGACTAGATATCAGGATAGATCACTTTCTGATGAAAACCACGAATGCCTGAATTTACAACACAATCATGAAAAGCGTGGTGGATAAGGTAGAGAGCCTCGCTGCTTTTTGCAGGATGGTTTGATAAATGATCTGATAGCTCAGAAACATAAAAAGGATTTCTTGTAAATGTGAAGAGATTGAGATCATGAGCACTAAGATAAAAGTCATGAAAAATGGATTCAGGAAGGAGAAGCAAAGCCATGGTCCTGAGTTGAACATGACTGGAGCAGTGGTTCTCAACCTGTGGGTCGTGACCCCTTTGGGGGTCAAACGACCCTTTCATGGGAGTCGCCTGATTCCTAACAGTAGCAAAATTACAGTGATGAAGCAGCAACAAAAATAATTTTATGGTTGGGGGGTCACCACAACATGAGGAATTATATTAAAGGGTTGCGGCATTAGGAAGATTGAGAACCACTGGTCTAGACTCTTCAGATGTAAAGGGCTCCCCAAGGATCAGAAAAATTAATATAAAATAAGTCATGCTTGGAAATAACTGGTCAAGGTTTCAAAACTTAAGGATTCAGGGGAAAAAAAGATTCGAGAGCGACTGCATATAGGCACACCTCCCTTTACTGCACTTCACTCTAGTGAGGTTGTTTTGTTTTGTTTTTACAAACTGAAGGTGTGCGGTAACCCCTTGTGGAGCAGATCTACTGGTTTATTTTCAGCAGCATATGTGCACGTCATGTCTCTGTGTCACAAGTTGGTAACCCTTGAAATGTCGCAAACTTTCTCATAACACCATTGGACATTTAGCAGGCATTGATATGGTGCAAGCATAAGTGGGATGCACACTGTGAGACCACAACGTCTGTGCGATGTCTTTTTTGGTGACATTTGCTTCACTGCAGTGATCTGGAACTGAGCTCTCAATATCAATGAGGCTGGCCCGTCGATGGAACAACACCCCGATCAAGTTGACACCCCACTTAGTTTCTGCACTAAAGATCAAGAGAATGGAGCCATTTCTACAGATAGCCACGGTACAATTCTAGGGCAAGGCAAATGGAGGTCTTCCCAGAGAAACTGGACCTCAGACAGAACACAACTCCTCTCTCTCAACTCCATTTTCAAAAGAGTGATCCAGTGGTCTCACAGTCCACAACTTGAGTAGGAGGGAAAATGATAGCAAAGAAATGTGGTCTTCCTTGGCCCACCCCAAGGGACAGAGTACCCTCAACTCACGTGGCTACTGAGGGGCAGATGATCCCTCTCTGATTTCTTGCTGTGGCAACCTTGAGGCGGAACTGGGCATGGCCTATGTCCATACCTCCATCATACGAGGGGGTACCCAAAAAAACCTGGAGAAAGCTCTGCTGGGTGGAGCTTTAGTATTACACACTTTTCCCACTAGGTGAGCATCAAGCAACTTGCTGAGTTAGTGCACCCAGTGGCATCGCCTGAGAAGGTTCTCGCTGGTCACAGTGAATTTTTTCATGAAAGCAGTTTCACTGGAACATTGCTTTTTGTGGTGTCTTATTTAATAGAACAGCAGGCAGCTGTGAAATTTTGTTTCCTGCTCGTGAAAATACTGCAGAAACTGTTGTCATGTTGAACACAGCCAACAAGGACAGAGCTGTGTGAAAAACTCAACTGTCTGAGTGGTTTTCTCTTTTCAAAAAAGGTGAAATGTTGATTGATGACAAACCTCGTTCTGGATGTCCATCAACTTTCTGAACAGATGAAAATATTGACTCATCGTGCATTTGGAGTTCATCCCACTAGGCCAGACTGTTCATCAAGCTTTCTATTTAGAGGCTCTAAAAAGATGGCATAACAATGTATGACAAAAAGTCTGATTTGTGGCAGACGGGGAACTGGTTTTGCCACCATGACAATGCACCTGCTCATGCAGCCATCTCAGTGCACCAATTATGGGCAAAAAACAGCATGCCTCTCTTGCCCCATGCACCCGACTCACCGGACCTTGCTCTCTGTGTGACTTCCTTGTGTTGCTGTGAATGAAGAGGGATATGAAAGGACAGCAATTTGATGATGTACAAGAGGTGGGAAAAAAAAAAAGAATGAGTAGGTGCAGTCAGCCATCCAAATAGATGAGTTTGAAAATGTTTCCAAGGATAGAATCCCAGATTTGACAAATGTATTAAGTGTAATGGAGAGTACTTTGAAGGTGATAAGGTTCTTTTGTTAAAAAAAAAATTAAATACATAGGTTTGAGGGGAAAATCCATTTTGGGTGGGTGGGGGGTACCCCCTCCTATACTGACCTTGAGAAAGCAACCCGAGAGGTTTGCAACAAAGGCTTTGGTGTTGGATGGGTGTGAAAGCCAAGTCCTGCAGTGACATGCACATCTCGACGTCTGGTTTGTCTAATACAGACAGACACCTGTAAGGTTCCTGGGACCTTGGAGACCACATGTCCATGTTGTGAGTCAGGTGTGACTTTCACAGAAAGTTGGAACCCTGATTCCACTCTGGGAAGAGAAATCTTGATTGAAGACCAGATCTGCCAGTGTTACGATTAGAGTTGGCACTTGCTGTCACCTTCTTGCCAAACGTAGGAAAGAAGAGTGGCACAATCAAGTGTTCTTCCACGAGAGTGTTACAACGCTCTTGTGAGGCTGACTTAAATTTTGCTGGGCCTTTAGTCCATGGTTCAGTTGGTGTGGACTAAGTGACTGGCTGGCTTATGAGTTACCAGATGACCTTGGACAGGGCCAAGTCAAAGCTGACTAGGAATAACTTTGCAGTGGCTCTTGGACTGGGGACTTCCAGCAACACACTCATGTCACTTAGGGGACAGAGTTCAGAGCATAGGTTCATCCAAAAGCATGTGAAGATCTTGGCTCATCAGACAACATTGCTTGGACATCAGGGCCATCACATGTCTTTTGGCATTGCTGCTGAATATCAGTAGGATCCCAGCACTTCCATTTGGGCAACAGTCAGCAACGCTGGCTTAATTGGGGTGGGCGACACTCAGTCTCTGAGGCCTGGTGTGAAGCTTCCACTGTCTGCTCTGGGAGATGGGAAGAGCAGTGATGCTGAAGACCACACCCCTGGGCTTCCTCTGGAGTTGGAGGCTTCTTCTAGCAAACTCTAGCTGAAGAAACCTCTGGGAACCAGTGTCAGGAGATTGGGCCTTAGGATGTCCCCATTGTGACCAGGCCTCTTTCCCCACAGCGAAGGCGATCAAAATAAAGGATGGTTTAAACAAGAGCTGCATTTTATATATTTAGACAATTACTTGCTAGCTGGCTTTTCATTCAATTGGTCCTCTAGTTAGACTTGTGTCATGCAGTCACGTATTCAATAGTTAAATGTATTTAACTGTGAAATGCATTACCCACCTGAGATAGTTTATTGTGCCACCAATAATGAAATAGACCTATAGGGAAGCTAAAAAAAAAACCAACAACAAAACAAAAAACCCAGAAAATAACAGATACGTGGTGAGCGACGGTTGAGCTTCAAGACAGAATTAGTTGAAGAAGTCACTTATTACACATATACAAAATCATTGCTGAAAGAAAGAGATTCATCATGTAAGCATATCATGAACTTGGATTTAAAAGCCAACATCATACTGGAAACCTTAGAAATGTTGGAGGTAGACCTAGGCAGGAGAGGAGTGGAGGTGGGCTAGGTTTGCCATTCTCCATAGAGGGGGCCCATAGCTCTGGGACCATTGTTGACACAGAGAAATGAGGTAACCCTCTGTCATAGAATTAATTCCACATGAACCTCATATAGGACTGAGTAAAACTGCCCTTCATAGCGTTTTCTTGGTTGTAATCTTTACAGTAGATAGCCAAGCCTTTCCTCCACAGCCGGTGGGTGAGTTTGAAGCGCCCCAAACCCAATCCAATCCAATGCAACCCAACCCAACCCAACCCATGGTCACTGAGGCAATTCCAACTCATGGTACCATTAGAGGACAGAGCAGAACTGGATTGTGGGGTTTCCTAGGCTGTAAATATTTACAGAAGCAGACCCAGATATTTCTCCCATGAAGTGACTGGTGGTTTTTTTTGTTTTTTTTTAGCAGCTGTGCACCTGTTTTGATTAGGAGTTAAGCACAAACCATGTGCACCCATCATGCACCTTGTTGAAGGGCTCCTGGATCAGAACGCACGACATTCAAAGTATTTGAGCAAAGCAAATTAACACAGGGCATAGGAAAAACATTGTGTTTGTGTTTAGTACAGAGGCATAAACAAGTAAAATGCAAAAACGGAGACAAGAGAAATGAAAGCCCATGTGAGTATGTCAATGTCCCCACTAAGTGTGATCATGGAAGTGAGTAAAGCAAAGCAGCTCAGATTGTATCCAAACCTATGCTGTTTACAAGAGACATATCTGAGCAAAGGACTGAGGAATGGTAAAGTGAATGAATGAGTGAATGAATGGAGTTACAAGGATATGCCAGCTACTGCACGCAAACTAAAATATAAATAAATGGAATCTGCTTAAAAAGAAGGTCTGTGGGAGGAAGCCTTGTTATTCTCACATACTTCCTCTTTGTAGGAACATTGAGCGCTGCCTTTATGTGGAAGAAATATATTGATATGCCACTGGGGTGGCATTGAGAACCCAAGGGCAAGCTTAAGCCACAGAAGCTGCTCACTAAACAGCACTGCAGGGCCCTGGGTGGGACTTTATTTTGATCATAAGATGATATTAGAAGAAAAAAAAGCAGCTAAAGAATGCTATGAGGCTGTGGTCTATATAATACTAACTACCCGCCCCCCTTGTGCTCCCAGCAGTTTTAAATAGATTAGTTAAAACACCTGCTAAACCCTTGCTGTCAGTGGGCTCCTTGTGCAAATGGGTAAAGGGACTTGGTTTTGCACCTGTGTTGATTAGGGTGAAAGATTGAAAGCAAACTCCAGATGTAGAGGAAGCCCCATTAGTTGTGACAATACTGGCGAGGTCTTTTCTTTCACAAAGTAAAGATTGGGGGTTTGACTCTGATTGACATCTGGAGACACCAGTTGATGTCCTAGGATTGCACCACAGCATAGGTTGGTGACTTGGATGTAACACATGCATGTTCTAAGTTAGCAGGGACAATGTTCGTACCTAGAGGCAGTACAAGACAGAGTCGTGAATGAGAACTGGTGACCCTGGCAGCTACGCTTGGGATTGTGCAGAGTATTCCAGAAATCCAAGAATGGAAGATGAGTCTCCAGCCTCTTGAGACAGGTGGACCACAGACCATGCCAATGCTGTGCTCCATCCTTCCAGGTTCCTTTTACCCCTTTTGTGGGCTGTGTTAGTCTGGGTAGACTAACGAAACAAATTCATAAACATGCATATGTGTATAAGAAAGAGGTTTATATATAAGAGCAATTGAATATTGAGAAAACATCCCAGCCCAGTCCAGATCAAGTCCATAAGTCCGATATAGGCCCATATGTCCAATATAAATCTATAAAGTCCTCTTCAGACTCACAAAACACATGAAATGATGCCGAATGCAGGAGGATAACAGGCCAGTGACTTGGAAGTCTTGTGGATCCAGTGGCATTGTAAGTCTCTCAGTGTTGGCCTGGGTCTCTACGTGGCTTCTCCAGCTCCAGAAGTCTGGTTGCATTAGGGTAGGTCCATGTGGCTTCTCCTCAGGAATGTCTTGCAGGGAGTCAGCCTTGTCAGTAGAGAGTCTCCAAGAGAGTGAGCAGAGAGAGAGAGAACGAGAGAGAGTCTCCCGCTTCCAAGGAGGACATCCAGAAATTCCCAGAATGCTGAGGAGAAGGCCATGCCCACACAGAGGCCTCATTGGCTATGACCCGATTGACAGACTAGACTCTACCCCTTCACTCTTAAGCCTCTCAAGTCCCAAATTGACACCAGACTATGCAACTACCACATGGGCACTCTGTCTTTAGTGCGTGTTCATGTTCGACAGTCAGCCCTTTCCTAGATTCCCTAGGGTGGCGGCAGCCCATATGGCCCGTCTGTCTGAGAAGCTAGGAGAACCTGAGAAATGACTTCTCCACGTGGTCCTCCACCAGTGACTAGCAGCTTCTTGCTATTAGGAGCCGTGGGGCCAACTCCAACACATAACAACCACATGCATGTCAGAATGAAATGTGGTCCTGTCTACCAGCCCCACAACCCTCGCCCATCCATTTGCTGCACCCTCGGTGTCAGTCTAACTCATCTCGCGGACTGGTCCCTCCCCATATCATGTCCAAAGTATCTTTACTGCTTAGGAGGATTCTGGCTGTACTTTCTCCCAGGTAGATTTGTCCGGTCTAGCAGTCCATGACATCGTCAATACCCTTCACCAGTACCATGACTCAAAGGCTTCAGTTCTTTATTTTTAATGAATTTCTCAATCAGCAGATATGTTTAGATTCCAAACGTGTGTCAAATCCAGATCTAGCATTGCTATTTTTTAGGATAGATCATTCTACCCATGAAGTTTAGACAGGATGGATAGGTTTCCTTTGATGTACCCCCTGCTCCCCAAAGAAGACTTATGTTTTCTCTGCCCATAAGCATCCATTAGCTCTGAAAACTGGCAGAAGCAATGATTCCCACCAGCAATGTATGACAGTGTGCCCGCATCCCCACCAACACTTACAGTGGCTCCTAGATTCTAGGTCTGGGGAAGGTTATCAGAAAAGACCCAGGCCTCATAGTACACTTTCTCCCTTTTCTGAGCATGTAACTGATACATAAAGAAGCGCCTCCCAGGGCTACATCTGTCCTCCATGACCTTGCCCTCCACCATGACCACTCACATGTTCTCTAGCCTCTGTTAGCTGCTTCAGGGGTGAAGATGGGACCCAAGCCAAGAGAACCCAGGTGGCTTTTGCGGGGAATGACAACTGAATTCAGAGAGGCGGTGCTTCAGATCACAAGATCACAGAACCTGTGAAATGCTAGGGAGTGCCCAAAGTCAGGTTTACTTTCCCTTTCCTGGGAGAGAGAGAGAGAGAGAAGAGATGGTCGGGGGTGAGGAGAAAGTGGAGAGAGAGAGAGGAAGGGGTGAAGGACAAGAAAGAATGAGAGAGTGAGCATTGCAGTGGTTGCCCCAATGCCCATTTTCTTGGTGGCCTGGCTGTGCTGTTGCTCTTTGGCTGCCTTGGCTTCCTCAGTCTATTTCCAGAGAATTCCTCTTTCTATCTAAGATGGTTCAAGTTTGGTTTTAGGAACCTGCAGTGGTCAGAATGCAGACTTGAGGCATGCTTCCCGTTGTGTATGATCCTGCCAAGCTGTGCCCCTAACCTGATGCCCAAACCCGTACCCTCTACAGCACAAAGAGTGAACCCTAATGTAAATGGTGGTCCTGTGCCCGGAGGTGAACGCACAGAAGGTTCAACTGTGAGATCTGGAGACAGCAGAGACAGAGAACTGAGGCAGACCCGGAGGCGCCAGGGAGTTAAATTTCTGCATCTCAAATAGTGGCTGCACCTGTAGCTCTATGGGTCCAGTACCAGGAGTGAAGTGATTCTGAGTCCAGTGGCTCTTGTGCTCCTTAAGAGAAGTTGTCTGGTCCAGAAGAGAGAGTAACACAGTGATCCGTAACTAATAACATTTCTAAAATTAACTGCCAGCTTTGCACCCTGCTAATAGTGTCATGTGGAATAATCTACGAAGCCTCCTTGAATCAAAGTTATCTCCCTCTAAATGGGGAATAATCACATGTGGAACCAAAATCTTTGACATGTATGACCCCTTGAGCATGTTTATGAGTACCTACCAGGTCTTTGTATAGCTCATGACAACCCTTCCTCCTTTTTTCTACAGTACTGGTGAGTTAACTGGCACGGACCCTTAACATTTGCCAATGGATTTGTCCTGTGTATACCTTTGGCTCTCTCTAATTTGGGATGGGTAAATTTATCATCCTGATTCCAAAGACTCCAACCCAACTCTAGTCAACTGGAGTCCCAGTCATGTCTACCCTGTAAGTGCTTTCTCGACAGGTAAAAAGACTGCTTGGAATTGTGTTCCCCAATATATATGCTGTAGATCCCAATCTCTATGGCTATGATCAGAATCCCATTTGGGAATGGGTTGGTTCTGTTATGTCAATGAGGCAGGATTCATATAGGGTGCATCCTGAGTCGAGCTCGTTTAAGATATAGAAGAAATTAAACAAGCAAGTGAAAGAACCAGACAGATGTCAAGCCAAATGAAGAGTCCCCAGGACCAGAAGCTCAGATGAGACAAGGACCTTCCTACAGCACACACACACACACACACACACACACACACACACACACACCCCTTTCACCTAGAGCCAGCACCATGAATCCAGTCTTCTTGTGTTCTAGACTATGAGAAAATAAATTTATTTGTTATAGGCACACACTTATGGTATTTCTGTTATAGCACCACTAGATAACTAAGACCATCTTTACAGTTCTGTAACTTTGAGAAATAATGCAGATAAAAACATCTACCACATGGCAGACACCCAAGAAGCATCACTCTCCCCACCTTTTCTCTAGGGGACAAATCCGGATGAAATCAGAGCGAACCAAATTGCCTCTCTCACTGCAAACCTACTATGTAAATCCTGATGTGGTCTGCCTCAATATTGTCCTCAAAAGTCTTGCTTGGATGGGTAATATTTCAAATGCTGTTTGGGCTCTGCTTGGAGGGTGAGGCCTATTTTCACTGGAGATGAATTTAATCTCATTATCACTAGCAGGTTAGGGTTGTTGACCCTGTCATAGGATTGTATACCATAGCAACAAGATAAGGTGCATCATTTCCAGGAGATGTAGGATTGCCACTGCAGAATTATTTTTAGGAGGCTGCCTTTTTTTGTCCAGAACATCTACCTGAAAATAGCTCTGCGCATTGTGGAGGCAGCACCTTGCAGAGCATTGAATGGAAAGCCAAAGTCTAAAGACCATGGGAATTCTATTCCCAGCTTTTGTAGTGATACCAATATATTGATGTCTGTGTTAATCTGGGTTGACTAGAGAAACAAATCCAGAGACACTCATATATGTATGAGAAAGACTTTTATAACAAAGAGCAACTGTATATTATGAAAACATCCCAGCCAGCCAAGATCAAGTCCATAAGTCCAATATTAGCCCATAAATCCTATACTAGTCTGTAAATCCCTCTTCAGAATCATTCGGCACATGCAATGATGTTGAATGCAGGAAGATCACAGGCCAGGGGGTGTAAAGTCTTGTGGATCCAGTGGCAGTGGAAGCATCTCCAGGGCTCTCGCTGGTCTCAGCGTGGTTCCATGTGCTTGTCAACAGGAAGGTGAAAGCAGAGAGAGAGGGCATTCATCCTCCATCAAGCCATTTATCTCAGTCACCCTCCAATCAAGCTGTGACCTGACAGGCTAACCTCTGCTCACCTGTTCCTATGGGAGCCAAGTTGGCACAAAAATCCTAACTACCACAATGACAAATAGCAGCTACATGAAGCTTGAGAATATGGTGCAAGCTCCATTCACCCCATGCCTTATCTTCTTGAACAGTCAAAGTATCATGTTCTCATGGTGAGGGGGGAGAGAATTATTATTGATTCCCTCTTCTGACATAGCAGTGGATTGCCCCAGTGCTTTCCTCCTCACCTAGTGTTTCCTTTTTCTTCCTTTCTCACAGAGTCCCACTTTTATTTGGGTCTAAAGTGGTGTAAACCTGCCTTGGCAATCCGATTCCCTCTAGCTAGTGATTGGTCCAGTGCTGGCAAAGCAGATGGGAAGAGAAGCTGGTTGGGACTTCTGGAGAGATAAAGGGAGCAATCCAAGAAGAAAGTCCTTTCTCCTCACGACTGCATTCTTAATTTTGGAGCAGGATGTGAGGATATGATCCTAGAGATTGTAGTAGTTGTCTCGTCACATAAAACCACCAGCCCAAGGAAACAAACCCAACCCATTAAAGAGCAGAGTGGAGGCAAGGGTCCTTTATGGCACTGGAAAACCGCTGAACCAAATGTTGGACTACCTGTTCACCAACTTCTTGATCATTCAAGAATAAAATTCCCAGTGGTCTTAAACCACCAAAGGCTAGAATTTAGTTAGTTGTTATTGAAAGCAATTCTACATGATAGAGATCACTGATTCTTGAAAGATGCCAGTCTGAAAAGATTATCTATTTCATGCTTCTAACAATGACATTTTCTGGAAAAGACCAAACTATAGAGATAGTACCAAGATCCGTAGCTGCTCAGGTTTAGAAGGGATGGGGGAAATAGAGAGTAAGTGAACCTTTCGTGCCATAAAACTATTGTGTATGACATTGTCACAGTGCACATATAACTTTATGCCAAAATTCATACAACTACACAGCACAAAGAGTGACTCCTAATGTAAACTGTGGTCTTCAGTTAATAATACAATATCAGTATTGATTCAGCAGTTGTAAAGAGCAGGCCACACAGACGCAAGATCTTAATAAGGGACAACTGTGTATGTGGATGCAAGCACATGAGGGCATGAAGGGCAGAGGGTGCCAGGAGATAGGCTATGTGGCAGTTACATCATTTCCTGTCAACGTGCAAAGGAGTAGAATCTAGCCTGTCTATCAGGTCATAGTCAATGAGGCCTCTGAGGGCGTGGCCTGGAGGGTTCTGGTAACTCTTACCTTCTTCTCTGGAGGTGGGACACACAATCTCTGAGAGACGTTGCTGTTGACAAGCCATGCCACATGGAACTACACTGATAGAGCCAGAGCCCTGGAGCTGGAGGAGTCACATGGACACCCACGCCAACACTGAGATGCGTCTACTGTCACTGGATCTATAAGACTTTCCATCCACTGGCCTATGATCTCTTGCATTCAACATCATTGCATGTGTTGCATGAGTCAGAAGAGGAATTTACAGACTAGTATCAGACATATGGGCTAATATCAGACTTAGGGATTTGATCTGGACTGGGCTGGGATTTTTTTAAATATACAATTGCTCTGATATAAAACTCTCTGTAACACACATATGAGTGTCTCTGGATTTGTTTCTCCAGTCAACCCAGACAAACACAGGATATATAGGTGGGAACTATGCTCAATTTTTCTGTGCACCTTAAAATGCTCTAAATAAATAAAATTGATTAAACAAAACATTGGTGTACTTCCATCACCCCTTTCCTTCATTCCTTCTTTTATTCAGATACCTGGAATGAGTGAGGATGTGACGGTTGGAACTGCACGTACTGTCTTGGATGGTGAAGATGAGAGCCTCCTCTTAGGGAGGACTCTGTCGATCTGAGAGCGCCTGGGTCCTCTGTGTTGAAGAGCACCCCTGGGTGGCCCCACCTCCAGACTTTGACATGAGAGCCAGATAAGAGTCCATTGTCTGTAAGCCATTGTTATCTTGGCTCTTTGTTGGGGCAGAGCCTGATTCTAACGCATATGCTGGGACTATCCCACGACCACTGCAGCAACCCCACCTGGGGACCTAGAGCAGCTCTGTAGATTCTAGCACTGTGTTTGCCATCGTGGGCAATAGTACTCCCTGGGGTGGAATGTGTGTGTGTGTGGGGGGGGGGGACTGGAATGATCTAGGGCCAGGGGATGCGGGGGTTAGGTGCTGCAAAAGCAGATACGGATACTTTACCCTGGCTTATGGGCTTATACTACAAAAAGTTTTTAATTGCTGGTGGGGCGCTGAGTAAGTTATGTTTTCTGAAAAAGGGGGGCAGGAGGCCAAGTCGATTTGGAAACTTATGTTCTCGAAGAAAAGGAAGGCATTTGCAGTAAGGAAGGAACAGATTTTGTTTTGAAACATGTGCTCCAAGTTCCCAAAATGATACCTCTCAGCTGCTGCTTGTACCCATTGGGATCAGGTTTACCTACGTGAACACAGAGCCAAATGATTATTGAACCAAGCTGATGGTTTTCCCCCCACCGAGTCAATTCCGCAGAGAGGATGGTCAGGATAGACGAGGAAGAGAAAGCTAGAGAGACTTTCTCGGGTAAAGAAGGGGGAGGGCAAGCCAATGAAAAAGGTGGAGTGTCAAGAAGAAGCTAGGGCAACACTGAAAGTCACCTGAAAGCTCAGTGGTTTAACTTCCATCCTTTCTTCCAAACTGAGATGTGGGCACGAGCCAGAGAAGCCCAGGGACTTGAGAATTCAGGCCATCCCAAGGTAACCCCACGTCGGATGCCCATGGAATGTGGGGGAAAGCTCAGACACCTTCCCAAAGGGGGTGAATGCAGGGAGCAGTGATTTATGTAATGCGGCCCTTTTAGCCGAAGTCTCTGACGCCCACCAAATAACCATTTCCCGCAGGGGTCTGCTAAGAAGGTGAGGGAAGATACTGATAGGCTTCACCTGCGAGTAACTGTGAGCAGGATTCCTGGGATACCATCCTGCTGTGCATAAAAATGAATCCTTGGAGAAGGGTGGAGCATCCCAACTAGACCCAAGATCCTTGTACAGTGAACTTCCTGGATCCAGGAGACAGCTGTGCCATCCGAGGAGCAGCAGCAGCACCAGCAGCTAGAGCAAGGAACAGAGTGATGGACTTCTCTGCCCACAGAGCAAGTAAAGATGTATGCCTTGTGGAGTTGGGTGCCTCTAAGCACTTAATTGGGGAAGTAGGGCTTGCTGAGCCATGGAAGTGGATTTGAGTGTCATTGGCTGATACTTACTGGAGTAGGGGGCCTCTGGGCACGTCATTCAGGGAGCTGAATGCCATTGGGCTGAGGCTTATAGCAGAGTGCTATGCTCATTGGGCATTTATGAGCAGCCTGACAGAACTTTGAAACATGTCCTGATGAACAACTCAACCCTGAACACTTCTCAATGCAATTAGCACTTGTTAACCTGCTTTATAAACCCTTTCAACCTGAATTTTTGCCCGTGAGTTCTGTGTAATGATTGCCATGGATATTAGAACATGGAGATGTAAAGTCGAGAATATTAAGACATTACAATGATAATCAGGAAAGCACTCACATCTTCAACCAAGTGTGTGAGTAAGGGACATTATGTTTTGGGGTGATTTCATTGAAAGAATTTTCAACATCCATATGGCTTAATGTCAGGCATAATGGCAACAGTAAAGAATACCAGGAGGCTTCAAAAGTTCATGAGAAAAAAGTCAATTATCTTTTAATACCATCTTCCCACAAATGTTTTGAAGCTCCCTCATAATTAATTGAGCATTACTATATGCCATGCATTTATCCAGTGCAAACCCATGCATTGGAGGGATTCTGACTGAAAGCAATCCTATACAATGTGTTCTAAAGACGGGTACATTTTTCCTGTAAAGAGCTGGTTGTTGTTAAGGTGTGGTGGAGCCAGTTCAGTTGATATGATACGATATGAGTTGCTATCGTAAAATTCAATGGTTCATATATATATATATATATCAGAATGCAACACTACTGAATGAGACACTACCTGGTCCCGTAGCATCCTCAGGGTTTGTTGCAAGCACAGTTCCATTGTGACGAGGGCCTTCTGTTTTGCTGACTCTCTTCCAAGCATGATGTTGTCCAGGGACTGGTCTCTCCTGATAACATGTCCAACATACGTGAGATAGAGTGTGTTAGACAGGGTTCTCTAGAGAAACAAAACCAGAACACTAATACTTTTATATATATTTATACAGATAGATCGATAACATAAGAAATAAACAGTTAATTAAATTATAAAGCAGTACAAATGGCCCAGTGTAACTCACTCCCATGAGACAGTTGTGAGACACTGGCAGTCCTTCAAGTCTTGAGGGCCGCAGGGTAGTCCTCTGGAGAGAAATTCAGGCTATCCAGCCACAGGCAGCAAACAGCAAGGCAGGTCACCAACAGTCAGCCAGATGGCAGGGTCCGACAGTCCCCTGCTCAAGAGATGTAAATTCCAATAGCGTGGCGAAGCAGCTCTTGAAGGAACTTTAAATTACAGCGACACAGTCCACGGGTTAGGTGGCCCACAGGTAGCGTAGCTTGCAAATGGAGGCACAGAACAAGCAAGGCAGCCGCAAGAGTCAAGAAAGGCGAGGCTCTCCAAGACATTTATCTCTCAACCCTTCAATTAACCCCACATGTGTTTATCGGCCAGGTTGGCACAATTAACTAACTAGCTCATAGAGTCAGGCTCTCCACACTCCTCAGGGACGTGCTGGCTGTACTTCTTCCTGGATAGATTTGTTTGTTCTGCAGCCCGTGGGCTATTCAACATTCTTCACTAACACCATAATTCAAAGACATCGATTCTTTCTTAGTCTTCCTGATTTGTCGTCTAGCTTTCAGATGCAGATGAAATACAAAATACTGTAGAGTAGGCCAGGTACACCTGACCCTGCAAAGTCAGATCTTTGCTTTTGAACTCTTTAAAGAGATCCTTTTGCAGCAGATTTGCCCAAAGTGTCATTTTGTTTCCCGATTGTTGCATCCATGAACATTGATTGTGGAGCCAAGTGCGATGAACTGTGTGACAACGTCCATCTCGTCACCGTTTTACCCTGATGTTCTTATTGGTCCAGTTGTGAGGATTATTGTATTTATTTATTTTTTAATGGTGAGGTGTCATGCATAGTGAAGGCTGCAACTTTAATCTTCAGCTTTCAGCACACACGAATGGGTCACCTGTTTACCCCAGGTTGTTAATGAGGCTTCCTCCAATCCTGATACTGCATTCTTTTTCATATCATCCAGTGTCGCTGAGTCTTTGCTCAGCGTGCATATTAAACAAGTATGAGGAATGGATACCGCCTGGATGCATTCTTTCCCTGATGTTCCACCACGAAGCATCCCCTTGTTCTGCTTGAATACCTGCCTGTTGGTCTATGTACAGGTTCCTCATGAGCACAAAGAAGTGTTCTGGGATTCCTATTCTTTTCAGTGTTGCTCGTCTTGTGTTCGCATCCACACAGTTGAGTGCCTTTGCACAGTGTTCCAAACACAGGTCTTTCTTGAATTCCCTGTGTTCAGTCAGGGTCTGGTCAAAGCAGTCACTGTGCTCATTCCACATTGTCTTCTGGAATCTTTCTTGATTTATGTTGATCCACTGCTGCAACCACTTTTTAATTATATTTAGAAAAATGCTACTTGCAGGTGACATTAATCATATTGTTAGATGATTTTGAATTCTGTTGGATCACCTTTCTTTGGAATAAGCATGTACATAAATCTCTTGTAAGTTGACCAGTAGCTGTCCTCCAGATTTCTTGGCATAGATAAGTGAGCACCTCTTCAGAGCAGTTTATACGTATTCCTTCAGTCCCTTAAGTTCTTTACAGGAGTAGAAATCCTCAATGTTCTCTCTAGGAGTGGCTGGTGGTTTTGAACAGCTGACCTTGCAATTAGTAACCCAATGCAGAACCGCCAAGCCACTAGGGCTTCTCTTGCCTCCAGTTCATGAGCATATGCTACCTCCTGAAATGGTAGGATGTCAACCAATTTTTTTTGGCACAGTGAAAGTGTGTTCCTCCCATCTTTGTTTGATACTTCCTGTGCCATTCAATATTTTGCCCATAGAATTTTTCAAACTAGTAACTGAAGATTCATCTTTTGGTGCTGTATCAGACAATGTTCTGCTATGATGTATAAGGTTTTCAGTGGCCAATTTTATTAGCAATAGCTCTCCATGTCCTTCTCCTCATCTGTCTTAGTCTGGAACCTGTCCACCATGGGTGACCCTCCTGGTATTTGAAATACCAGTGGTAGAGCTTCCATGATCACAGCAAGACCCAAGATACCACATTACAACAAAGGGGAAGATGAGTGTTGTGGAAAAGGGCTATGTTGTAAGTGTTTTAGGCTTTGAGGGCCATCAGATCTCTGTTGTAACTATTCAGCTCTGCTCTTGTAGGAAAAAAAGTCACAAATAATATGTAAATGAAGGATATGGCTGTCTCTTATTAAAACCTTATAAAAATAGGTGATGATCTGCACTGGACCTACAGGCCAGCCATCGTTCACTAATTCCTGTGTAGATGGCAAGCACTGTGCTAGATACTCTAAAAATAGTGTATTTATCAATCTACGGCATGTCTGACTCTCCTACTTGTTTTAAAAATACGGTCTTATAATGATAATGTGAATCCTCTGAGTTTTATGGATGAAGACACTGTCGGTTAGAGACAGCACATAACTGGGCAATGGTCCTATTGCCAACAGCAGTGGCAGAATGTGGACCCAGATCTGTGTCTCTAAAATCCATGTCCATTTGGATACATCATTCTCCTATTTTTTTATGCGAATGAAGCTTCTCCTGTATAAGCATGTGTTCAGGCCGGGAGCTTGTCAGCAGGTATACCTGATTACATTTCAGACATTTCCCAAGGGCTTGAAGAGAGGAACATGCCAGCAAAGCTCACAGAACGAGGCGCTAAGACAAACATTGTCTCATTTAACACATTTCCTGCAGACAGAACAGTTGACTTCAAATTGTGGGTGGGAAAGGAAGGGAGAGACAATTGGAGGAAGAAAGAGAGGCATGCGGCTCTGAGGAATTCCACAGCAGAATAGCCTAATTATAGTGCCTCCTCTCCTGGCCTGAGAACCCAGTGGGCAGGAAGTTAGAAATACCAAGCCAGTTAATGAGAGCCTACCATATGCAGACCCCTGTATTAAAAGCTTCCTTCTGTGATCTTCTTTAGTCTCCACAAAATCCCTGTAATGTGAGCCCTGGGACACCCTTCTTTGGAGCATGAGAAGATCTGAGAGGTAGGTAGACAGTACAAGAGGGGACTCCGCTAGTGAAGGGCAAGGCTGAGAAGTACAGGAAAGCCTATCTCATTCTAAGGCGAAACCCTCCCTCCCATCTCAAGGTCTTTCCAAAGTGATTCTTATTTTTATTACTATGATCATTGTGAAATACAGACAGCTGGGTAGCATGCAAACCCATACTGAACCCATTGCTGCTGTGTTGCTTCTGACTCATAGCAATCCTCTAGGACCGAGGAGAAGCGCTCCGTTGGGGTTTCTAGGTAGTGCGTGTTTATGGAAACAGACTGCCACATTCTCTTTCTGGGGAGCCGCTATTGGTTTCCAGCGGCCAACCTTTTGGTTTGCGGCCAGCTGCTTAACTATTGGTCCACCAGGGTGTGTCTTTGCTCATCTAGTGACATGAACTATATTAATCATGCTGCGCAACCATCACCAGTATCCATGGCCAAGTTTTCCATCGCCGTAGACAGGTGTTCAACGTCTAGAGCCTCTTGAGGGGAAAGAGCAACAGGGCCCCTACAGCAGTGCTGTGCCCAACACTCCCACTAGTCATGGTTCACGCCTTTGCAAGACCTGGGTCTCCTGCACTTCGCTTCTTTTTCTTGGGAGAGCAGCTGACTGTGCAAAGGGAGAGAGAGCATTGGCCTCCAAGGGAGGAGACCGGATCAAATCCCAGCTCTCACAGAGAACCTAATGGGGCATTTCAGCTCTGTGGGTCTCATCCCCCTTTTGCAAAGCCTAGAATTAAGTCCTATCTCACGAGGTTGCATAACAACCTTGTTAAAAGGAAAACATATGGGCCTCTAACTGTTGGTTGCATATTAACGTACAGAGAATGCAGAGGAAGTCTGAGAAACAACGTGGCAGTGGGGTAGAAGTATGAGTCCTATCACTTTAAACAGATGTCCCGGCTTTGCCATTTATTAACATCTGACCCAGCGGCATAATGGTTATGAGTTGGGCTGTGATAGGAAAGGTCGGCAGTTTGAACCATCGGCAGCAGTTCTGCAGGAGAAAGACAGCACTTTATACTCCCATAAACAGCTACCATCTCGGAAACTCCCAGGGGGCAGTTCTACCCTGTCCTGTAGCATCGGCTTGATGCTAGTGAGACCTACAGAGGTCACTGAACTCACTAACGCTTGATTTTCTTCTGTAAAGTGGGGCCAAAATGCAGTGACAGCTTGTCATTGTTGAATGGGAACCTCAACGAAAATACAATGAAATAGTATTCCAAACAAAACTGGTAGCTGTGTTATCGAGGGGGTCTGTCGAGGACTAAGTGGAAAAACCCAGCTCAAGGAAGATGCCCACCAAATGGAAATGTCTTCATAAATGCAGCTCTTATCTTCTGATGGTGATGGGTGTTATACATGGGCTTATCTACTGACTGAGTGAAGTAGAACAGGAGGAAGGGAAAGAAAACAGTGGCGGGAGGATCCAAACTCAGTTGGTGTGGCCCCAGAGGGATTGGTCTTGCTTCTCTCCAAGTTACCCGGCATCATACCTATCTGGAAGTAACATTAAAGCATGTCGGCTTTTTTGAGTCAACAGTGGCTCTGAGAAAACCAGGGATTTCGCAGGGAATGGGGTACTGAGCTGGGGTAGCGCCTGAGACTCTCTTGAAGAACAAACATCAAATTAGTTTGCTCTGTCTAAAAGTGTACTTATTCACCCATTCAGCACATATTTATTAATCACTTATTATATACCAGGCACAGTAGTGGGCTCCCGAGATACAAGGCTAAGCAGAGCAGATGTTTAAAAAAAAAAAAATCATGCTACTAGGGCTCTAGTTCATACATGCACAGTTTTCTTCTGAGCAGAAGGTGTTTAAGCATGTGTCTGTCATCCGTGGGTGGCTATTCTCTCAGTAATACACTTGTCTTAGTCTCATTCGGGTGTTTTAATACAAAGTCCCATCAAAACAATGGCTTCTGAAATAGTAACAGGAGTAATGGTTCCCTGAGGGTAAGGGAAGAGAAGGGGGGTGGAGGGGGAACGGGGAGCGGATAGCACTGATGACTATATAACCCCACTTGAGAGGAGTGAACAACAGAATTGTATGTGAATGGATATGTTGGATTGTGTAAGATATGGCCACCCCCCAAAAAAACTATTGTAGAAATTAAAAAATAATAAGGGTTCTGGGGGGTAAGGGGGGGGAGGAAGGGGACAAGGAGAGATGATGTCAAAGAATACAAGAAGAAAGAGCATGTTTTGAGCCTGATTGTGGTAGCAATTGTACATAACTGCTTGATGTGATGGAACCATGGAATGTGATGCTATCTGTAAGAGCGCCCAATTAAAAAAAAGATTAAAAAACAAAAAGTGATGGTTTCTTAGGGAATCTGCTGGACCAGGTAAATTCAAGGCAGATTGGTCAGCTCAGAAGGCTACAGTGAATGTATTTGGGATCCCAACAGACTCATTTTGATATACTTTTTTCCAAAGGACACAGGACAATTGGGGGGAGGGGCGTTAGGAAGAATTGTTAAGAAAACTGAAACTGCATTGGCAAGAGCAATGCCAGAAAAATTGTGTCAAGGAACATTTTCCCATCATGACACAGCACCTGCTAGTTTTTCCAAGGATGTGAAGGGCTGTCTTAGGAGAATTTCATGGGAACCTCTACTGTCCTTCCCAAAGCCTCGCTCTTCATACTTCTTTTGGTTCCACAAGCCCAAAGAATATCGAAAGGGAACAGGATTTAACTGAAAACTGCTGGGTTGATGTGGCTGAACAGAAGGGTGCACAATTCTTCCAGGAAGAAAGAGCTGGAGAGATGGAAACGCCATCTTCAGAAGGACTTGTCCATCTAGATGGACGATGTGTTCCGTGACCACAACTGCACAGTTTGAGAATTTCATTTGCTAAGATCCCCTGTAGCATAGCAGGTTACACATTGCTGACCACAAGGTCAGCAAATCAAAGCCAACACCACTGAGGGAGCAAGGTGAGGCGTTCCCATGTAGAAGGACGGTCTTGGAAAACAGCAGGGGAAGTTCTACCCTGCCGACGGGTCGCTGTGAGAGTCAACAGGGTGGCAGTGAGTTTGGAACGTGATGATGAAGAACTAGATGGTGCCCCGTTACCACAACCAACTGCCCTAAAAGGCTTGCATCAGAAAGTCCTGGGTGGAGTGGAAGAAGTGTGGAACAAAAGCCCAAGTCCTAAAAGAGTGGAGACTTACTTGGTGGGATAGAGATTGATGGGACTCCCCCCAAGTGGCCCCCAGTCACCCTTCAGGTTGGGAACCAACTCACCCCTGCATTCAAACAATTAACTAGTTAAGGTCAAAAGGGCAGCATTTACCTTAAGGCGCAGTTCAGATGGGCTGTTAACAATGATGAACAAGAATAGGAGACACAGGGAGGAAGTGGGATAAATGATGGTATTCTGAGGGAACTGCCATGTATGAGTTGAAACAAAATGTGTTTAAACGGTGGCATGCAAAAGTGATGATCGCTCTATAAACCTTCAAGTCACAATGGAAAGTTAATAACGACTTTCCTTTTAAAACTACAAAGTCGCTGTTGACTGTTGGATCTGAAAAGAAGAACAGGGTCTATGCTGTTACAGCAACACCTTTTTACTTACCCTAGAATGCTGACTCATGATGCTTACAGTGGGGTGTGTGTGTGTGTGTGTGTGTGTGTGTGTGTGTGTGTGTGTGTGTGTTGGAGGGGGTTGGGGGGAGTGTCAAGCAGATAAACATATTTGCAGATAAACATGTTATGATGTCTGCTCTGAGAAAAACAGCTTGGGCCTCCAAGAGCACATAACAAGAAGGAGTGGGTGTACTGGAAAGGCCTCAGGGGAGCTTTGGGGAGGCCTCAAAGGCTGGGGCTTACTTCACGATAAGGAGGAAATGCTATTGTAGCTGTTAGCTGTCATGGGTGGGGTTGCCTACAAGGACGATGACTTTATGGACAACAGGACAAGATGTTGCCTGGTCTCCTATAGTCATCAGACTCCAGTATATTTTAGTCCCTTGTTAAGGCTACTGTACCGTTGCAGTTAGATTTTGTGTCAACTTGCACTTTGTAGGGTGACAGGGTGTCCAACCTGTCAATCAGGTCACAGCCAGATGAGGCTTCCAGGGAGGCATGGACTTTTTTTAAAATAAAAGAAACTGGGGACAGCCCCCCCCCCCCCTTTCTTTAGCTCATTGTCTTCTGCCAAAGCTGTATCTTGCATCTGGTTTCTCCATCTCTTGTTGGTTCCCCTACTGACCCCTGGAGCCATCAGCAGACTACTGATGGTGGATTTATTCCTCCTTGGCTTTATCATTACCTCTGCATCCTGCATCCGCCAGTCTGGGGTCCCCACTGTGTCTGCTTTGTCATTCCGCTTCCTGTTAGCATCGATGAGTCAGGAGAAGCCTGCCTTGAACAGGACTGGCCTTACCTATTTTTACAGCTGGGTAAGCCATTTCTTGTTATGTATCTCATCCTACTGACAACTCATACAAATGCCATTGGCTTTGCTTCTCTAGCAATCTAACCAACACCGGCATCAATCCACTTCACCAAAGGTCTCCTATACCTTCGTTGGCCTTTGACTTCACAAAATATGATACCCGCCTCTAGCAGTTGATCTGATGACATAGCCCAAGCAAGCGGATTGGATGAAGGTTCTCAGTAGCTAATCTTGGGAAGTAGATGGGAGTGGGTTGGGTGGCGTAGCTTCCAGCATCCCAGGAGCACACCATGGTACAACAGCATGTCCATGGGTGGCGGAAGAAGGAAGTAACCATGGCAAAAGACAGGGAAAGAGGAATTCCAGGCAGAGAGAACCACACCTGTGTTAAGACCTTCACATGAGCAAGGAGTCATGAGGAGGGGTTGGGTTGCCTAGGAGCCCGGTAGCATAGTGGCTAAAGAGCTTGGCTGTTAACTGAAATGTTGAAGATTCAAATCCACTAACTACTCTGCCAAAAAAAAAAAAAAAAGACGTGACAGTCTGCTTACATAGATATTATAATCTTCCATGAGGCCGGTCCACTCCATCCTGGGGCATCCTCCCTGGTCAGCTGGAATTGGCTTGATGGCGGTGGCGGCTTTGGTTTGGGTTTGGAGAACCACAATTGGTGAAAGATCAGTTTGAGGTGAGGCTGGTGGTCTTGCTGGAGCCTGACCCTGCAGGACGGTGCTTGCCCCTTAGAGTTGGCATTGTATTCTGAAGCCACCGGGGAGCTTTGAGCGAAGAAATGTTGATCCGGTTTGTGCGTCCGTCGGGCTGCCCCATGTCGGGAGAAGAGAGGGGAAGGGGAAAGTGCACTAAGGTTGTAACACCAACGATTCAGGCAGAGGCTGGTGGATTGGGGAGATGCCTGGGTGAAGGATTTTGGAGCAAAATGGGGAAAGGTGATGAGCAAAGAGGAGGGAGAAACTCAGAGACAATGCTTAGAGCCTGGTTTGAGCAACCAAGTGGGCATTGGGTGAGAGGGATGTATCGCAGGCTCTATTTTAAGCAACCTGAGCTTGAAAGTTGTCTGAAATATTCAGACAGGTGATATCAGCTACTGAATCTAGAGCCAGGAAGAGGGACATGGGCTGGAAAGGTGACATCTGAGGGTTGGCATCATTCGCCTCATATTTAACATGATGGGCTGGCTAGGTACCCTGCCCTTTGAATAACAGCCCATGCTTATCCCTGGCTTCTTATGCTTGATGGCCCAGGATGTTGGTCGAGCATGGGTGCCCTGTTCAATCACACAACAGAGTACCGTATAGGATGGACCTGGGGGCACACCAGACCTGCTCCTGTCTGCAAATCTTTTTCTTAGCAGTCTAAAGAACCTGGCAGCAGATGCCTGAGCTCTGAAACTTTTCTTCTTAGAAAGGTCCCAGGACACCAAACACTTCCCCGGAGAGGCAAGGGGTATCTCAGGCAAGATGGCCCAGAGATTTGTGCATGATCTTTTCAGGTTCCCAGGCGAGACCCATGTGTCTCAGGTCCTGATCTCTTGCAGCTGGCCGGGAAGAGGCACTGGTCTCCCTCACTGAGCACTCTCCTTCCAGTTTTAGCATTGAAAGTGTACCTCTCACTGCCACAGAGTCCATGCTGACTCAGGGTGACGCTTTAGGACAGGGGGGCATTGCCCCTGTGAGTTTATGAGACTGTAACCATTTATGGGAGTAGAAGACCCTGTTTTGCTCCCAAGGTGTAACTAGCAGTTTTGAACTGGAGGCCTTGAGGATCACAGCCCGACAGGTAACCACTGTGGTACCAGGACTCTGCTGCGAGAGCAACAGTTCTCGACAAATCCTCAACTGCCTCAGCATTTCTCTCTATCTTCAGCTAATCGTTTGCCAAAACATTCACTCTTTCTTCCAGATGTTTGTTAAATTCCCGTAGAGTTATTAGAGCCAACTCTTTTTTTTTTTTTTTGGCACAGTTGGTGTATTATCTGCTATAGTTTTTGATGCGCTAGAGTTGATGTATAAATACCTCTGCTTATGGGACAGAAGGTAGGTTGAAGGGAGGGAATAGGTGGCCAGCTGGCTGGGAGTCTGCTGCTGGGTCTTGGAAGCATCATACCAGTTCAATGCCAGGATCCTCCTGGCATTTGCTGTGTGAAGTAGGGCACTTCATAGCATCTTACTTCTCCGTGCCTTAGTTTCTGCGTCTGTACGTAGCCATCATAATTCCAGGTTTGTGGTTAGATAAAATCACAATATGGGGGACAGCGCTTTGCACATTGCGAATGGAGGAGAAAAAAATGCAATGAGCTAGTTCCTGCGCACGACATTCAGCAATCTGTGTAATCAGAATCTCTTAAATGGCTACTCCTTATGGTTGTTTTAGACTCCGAAGTTTAGCAAGTGGACATCCTATGGGCTGACTCAGATGTGCTAGGTGACTGCTAGGGGTTGGAATGGGAGCTGGGGTGGCAGGTTCTTCTGTCCTGGAACACCTGTGCCTGTGTGTTTTATGTAGTCAGAGAACAGTAGTAAAATTGTCTTTTCTTTCTTTCGGTTCCTAAGGTAACATCTATAGGAGCACATTCTATAGCATGAGCACATACTGCAAAATAGGGAGAGGGGCTACAGGGAGCAGGGAGTGGGGAGCGGGACAGTTTATGAACGTATGGGTGCTCACACCTAGTCTGTGCTTTCTCTTTAGCCAAATAAAGTGGGAGGGAAGGCCCACTTTTCTTTATTTTCTATATTCTCGGCTAGGACCCGTCTCTCCTGGGGAAGACATTGGCCTAATCCCTAGGGTATTCACTACCTATTCTCTCTGACTCCTGTGGAGCTGGCTTTTCAAGGTGACCCAGGGATCACCTGCACACTCCAGCACAAGAGTGTCTGGGAGCCTCTGGCTTTGTCTGCCCTTTGACCTGAGACAGCTGGGGGCGGCCCTCACCATACTCTGTGACAACTGTGTTGATTCATTCTGCTTCTCTGTATTTTCTCGGGCTCAGTCTCCTGTGCACCTCTGTCCTTGGCTGTCTGGGAGGCCTGACTCATAGGAAATCCAAGCCAAGTCACCTGGCCATCTGAGTCACTGACCCTTGGAGCATCTCTTTCTTAAAGAATAATAAAGGCAAAGCAAGGGCCAACGTGCTGCCGGAGAGTCCAGCTACAGATTACTTTAAATGACTAGTTCTGGGAATTCGCAACTTGTTTCAGATGACTCACGTTTCTCCACCCACAGCCATCCGGCTGATCCCAACCGATAGCAGCCCTACAATACTGAGTTGGAAGCTCTTTGGGTCTCTGAACTGAAATCCTGATGGGTGCAGATTGCCTCATCTGCCTCCTGGGAAGCAGCTGGTGGTTTTGAACCACTCACCTTCTGGCTAGCCACCCGATGCTCGTTCCCCAGCCCTCCTCAGGATCCTTGACTTACCTGTGGCCACGGTGACATAAGCAAATCATTCCATCTCTTAGCAACCCATTCCCTTGGTACCTTCTTCTGCCCCTCTTGTTCCCTCCCTGCTCGTCCACCCCACCCCTCCCCAGAATGACTAGAGCAGTCACTATGTTCCAGACTGTACACTGACTTCTGAGCATAGAAATAAAGGCACGGCGCTACCCTCCACAAGCTCACGCGGGGGGTGGGGGGGGGGCACGCAGGAGATGGAGGATGGAGGGAGACCCAAACAAAGCAAAACCCATGGCGGTCAAGTCCATTGCGACTCACAAAGCCCTCGGGCGTGGCAGAGTAGGCGTGTGCACGCCACGAGCCCACAGAGGCTGTCACCTTTTGGAAGCAGATCGGCAGGCATTTCCTCCCAAGGGCTTCAACATTCTTTAGTTGAGTCACCGAGGCGTGTGGTGCCATGGCTTTTCTACCCCTGACCTTCTCACTTTCATCAACATACTGGAAGGGGAGCAGGCAAGGGAGGTGCCCGTGCCCTGTAAGGGAAAGAGACAGTGTGGCAAGAATGTAAGGAAGGTACCTGGCACCCTTGTCTGGATAAAACCCACACCCACACTTACTGCCATCGAGACATCGCTGATTCATAGCGACCCCCTGTGAGTTTCTGAAATTATAGCTGCTTAGGGGAGTAGAAAGCCCGTCTTTCTCCCCAGGGAGCTGCCAGTGGTTGAGGGCTCTGAAAATAATGGCAACCCTGCCAAGGAGACTGGTCTCTTTTGCTGTTCCACTAGGCTTACACGGAGCCATCTTAGTGTACTTCTGACCCCCAAGAAGGAAGTTTGGGAGCTGCGGGTGTCCTTTGCATCTGGGTTGCTGGTGCTGAGAACCTCCTAGACTCAGGAGACACACACAGAGAAAGAGGACTGTGTCTCAAGAGATGGCGAGAAGCAGGGGCCAAGAACCAGGAGGTATGCGGGAGACCTTGTGGTAGGCGTTCTGGCCCCTGGAGCAAGAAAGCTGAATGCCTTCCGGCAGGAAGTTTGCTGGAAGAGTGGGGTGCGTCCACGCGTTGACTGGCAGAGTAAAAGATTTTTGTAACACTTGCCCAAGCAGGACACAGGCCCAGGAGATGGAGGGGCCTTGGTCAAGGGCTAAAAAAGAGACTTGCCTATAGGTATGGCCTTAATGATGCTATCCTGCTAGAAGAACTGTATTTGGAGTCATTTCTGATACAGAATTATAGCCTGCCACTTGCCTAAGTATTCGCACCATCCTGGGTGTTGTCCGTGAGTTGGGTGTGGTCATTGCGGTACAGAATTGAGCCCAGCAGAGAAGTAGAGGGCTGTAGGAAGGTTAGTTTGTGTCAGAATTGATAGAAAGGTTAAAGCCTGTCTCACTTCCACCTCACTGGGATCATCCTTAGCCTGTTGAATTTTATTCTCCCCTACACCCCCCCCCCACATCCCCGCTTGTGAAGTAAGATGGGGCCAGATGAGATGACCCCATCACAAGATTTCATAACTCTTCCACTATTTGGACTCCCCCAGAGATGCTTGCGTGAACCAGCAGACATGTGTGGGAAATTCACCAGTACCTGAGGGGCTAATGGAAGGAGGGCGGGGTGGGGGGTTGGGTGGAGAGCTGTACCTTTGCCAAAGGTGCCATTAGAGCTCCTATCCCCACAGCCTGGATAAGGTACTCACTGCCTCACCCTCCCCACTCCCTCTGACCTGCTTTCTGAGGTGTCCTCCCGGATAAGCCACCTCCCTGTCTTAGGTCCCACTGTTCAGGACAGTCAAGCGAAAGCAGGCGTCGTGGAGACGTTTGAGGATGGTAATGGAAGGCATTCAAAGGTGAATGTGGGAGTCTCCCTGCAATGCCTCCTCGTACCTTTTGGATTTGCCATTGGAACCTACATCAGAGAAAAGGAGGCTTCGAAGGTGCTCTGACCCACAGGAACTGGCTGTCGTCAGACCTGGATGGGCAAAGGGCTTAGGGAGACAGAGCACTAGGGGGGCCGCTGGTGGTGTGGGTGGAGTGACTGAATTTAACACCTGAGAGGAAAGCTCAGACTGACACCCTAGAACGATGCCGGGTCTGCTTCTTTCACCAGCCAAGTGTTTGTTTGGTTTGGTTTTTCAAAACCACGGGGCCAGGGAGCTGGATGGCCGTGGGAAGATTCAGACAGCGGGGCTGTCTGTGAACCTAACAATGTTCATAACTCTTTTTACATTAAAAAACATTTCCTTCTCACATTACGTGAAGAAATGATAACTGTACACCTCTAATATCCAAGACTAAAAAGTAATAATAGGCAATTGACTTTTTGCCTCCATTGACCCGCCCCATCCTTTACCTCAAGCTAAGGTGCTAGGTCAAGCGATCAAGGAGAAGGCTACTCTGAGAAGAGGGATTCAGAAGTCTTCACGTTCCGAGAAAGCATTGATTTCATCGACTCTATTGCAACGATTTGCAGAAATAGTGTGTGCCTTTGGGGGCAGGGTGGGGCTGGACAGACATACTCCTCTTGCCAATGGAGCGTCCAGAAGAAGCCAATTCGTTAATGTAGTTGAGTCCAGAGGACACGGGCATGGAAGGTCCTTGCGATTAGCTGCTCTGGGTGGTGGTGGTGGTGGGAAGGGACCCTAAATGGAAAGGGAGCAGCCTCCTCCATCGGCCTTCCTGCAGTTGCAAAAAGGACATTCTGAGTTCTACGGATGAGAGGGACGCGTGTGGGATAAGGTGTGGTGACTCCCCCCAATATTTCAGGGCACTCCCTGTTTGTTTTTTCTCTTTCTTTTTCATTTCACTCTTCTTGTGACAAGGCCAACTACTGAGGAGTGTGCTCTCGGTGCTGGAAACCAGGCAAGGCCTTTCAGGCACTCGTATTTCGCAAGTCGTTTGGAGCACGGTTGATCTGTAAGGTTGACGATAGATACCGTCTTCAGTTTATAGACGGCGAAACCGAGGCTCGATTAAACAGGCCCTGTTCTCTCTTTAACTTTGAAAACTTGGAAAGACTTTTCATATGGAGGTCTTCTGACATTGGCAAAATAAAACCCGTCATAAAAACATGAACTGGTTTTAAACAATGTGACCATTTTAAAGTATTGGGGGAAAAACTGACTTCAACCTATTTTGGCTTTGAGAAGGAGGAACTTATTCTCAGAGAGGAAAAACAATTCTTCTCTTTAAGAAAAAGCTTTAATCGACTTTTTGGTCATAAATAACCTCTCTGGCCATTGTTAAGAGAAACAGAGAAAAATTACTCAGCTTAGATCACTTTCTATTGAGTGCTTTGGGATTTTTCCCCAGTGAGCTCAGCAGTCATGAGATGGGAGGCCAGTCACTAAGGTATGCCCAACACAGGGGGAGGGAGGGGATGATGGTTAATCATTTTGTTACTTCCTGTCCTCCATCAGCCAATCTTGCCTTTGGTATATTTACCTGTGGGCATGGCAACGAACCCACTGTCATTGAGTCCATTCTAACTCAGGGTGTCCCTATCAGAGAAGAACTCTCCTAGAGGGTTTCCAAGGTTGTAAATCTTGATGAAAGCCGACGGCCACATCTTTCTCCCATGGAGCAGGTTTGAACCACCAACCTTTTGATGAGCAGCTGAGTGTTTATAAGAACGGTGTGGGGGCGGCATCTGACCTCTTCTGATTTCACAAGGGGGAAGGTGAGCCACATTCAACATCAGCCTGAAGCCAGTTCTTATGAGGCTGATACAGGTTATACATGGCTCTCTAACCTCCAACCTTCATACCAACCCTGACACCAGTTATCCCTTCTCAGGCACCCTCTGCTTCTCTGTGGGTTTGCTAACTCACTGCAGTGGCCACGCAGAACTCACGAGCACACTCACAATTAGAAGGTTTATTAGGGAAGCTCACAGGTTGTAATTCAGGAGGAGAAACCCTCAGGATACAGTTCTTCTTGCCAGGTGTTCCTTTTCTCAGTCAATGCCCGCAAGCAAACCTCTCTCTGGTCTTTAGTCTCAGTCGCTCACACTCTTGGTCTCTACCCTATTTGGGCCAGGGCTACAAAGCTCTATTAGCATTTCCAATAAGTGACCAATGGGAACTCCACTTCACTCCATTGTAGACCTCAGCCTGAAGTCTCTTGGCTCTAGCTCCCTGGTCAGCACACCTAGCTCCCTCACTTAAGTGCCTGGAGGCATCCCATTTCACAAGTGAGCCTCCTGCCTGAAGGCAGTCAGTTTTCTTTGTGTGGCAGTTACATAATCTCCTGTCAACTGGTGAAGGGGTGGAGTCTAGCCTGTCAATCAGGTTGCAACTTGATGACCTCATTTGGAGGCCCTACAGAAATCAATAGCTTACTGGAGGACAGATACACTCTCTCACTGCTTTGACTCCCTGCCAGACATTCCTGTTGACAAGCCACATGGAGCTACGCTGATGGGGCCCAGAGCCCTGGAGATGGAGTTCCATGTGGAGACCCACGCCACACTGAGATGCTTCCACCACCACTGGATTCACAAGACTTTCCACCCACTCACCTGTGATCTTCCTGCATTTGGCATCATTGCATGGCTACAGGAGTTTAGAGAGGAACTTAGGGACTAGCATCAACATATGGGATAATATCGGACTTACAGACTTGATCTGGACTGGGCTGGGATGTTTTGTTAATGTACAATTGTTCTTTGATATAAAGTTTGCTCTTACTCACATAGGAGTATCTATGAATTTGTTTCTCTAGTCAACCCAGACTAACACTTTGCTGTGTGGGCTGGGAAGCCCACCACTTTGTCTCGTGGCACTCTTACTCTCGGTGCTACAGCTGCTGGAATGCCACAGCATTATCTCTTAGATTGAGGAGGTTCGGTCCACAGGAATCTCAAGTCTGTTCCTGGCTCTTTCTTTTGATAGTAGTCAAGTAAACCAGTTCCTGTTTCTGAGATGGCCCATTTTAAGCCCAACAGGATGGCAAAATTGATCAGCCTTCTTGTCAAAGTTCTATACAGCCACTCAGTCACTGGTAGGAACCACAGAGACGTTTGCTAGCAGAACCACATTAAGTAAGTATCCATGCCACAGAGATTAACCACTATACCAGGGCTCAATGTATGAAAGGTGGGTATGTGGAAAACAGAATTTCTCTCCCACAGGCAGTAATGAAGTAGAGTTTCCCTTCTCTCCCCCAGAGCTGTATGAGAGGAGGACTTTTAAAGTATGTGGTTTAAACATGGTCCAACATCTCCTAATATAATTTCCCAAGTGTCCGTGTGGCTACTGGAAAACCAGGCATCATACTAAGAACCAAGAGAATATTAACTCGGATGACAAGTGACCTTCAACCAAGATGAGACAGATGTTAGAATTATGGGGAACTATTTTAAAGCAGCCATCATGAAAATGCTTAAATGAGGAATTATGAGGAATTACTTGAACAAATGGAAAAAATAACATGTCAGCCAATACATGAGGTAGTTAGTTTATTGTGCCAACCTGGCCAATAAACACATGTGGGGTTAATTGAAGGGTGGAGGGGTAAATGGCTCTGTGAGCCTCACCTTTCTAGTTCTTGGGTCTCTTGCTTTGTGATGGTCAGACCAGGGTGCAGCTGCCTTAGCCAGTTTCCTGCTTTAGCTGGCAAGGCTCACTTCCTGCAAGACATCCCTGAGGAGAAGACATATGGACCTACCCCAATGCAGCCCTGGGTGCTAGAGCAGCCATGTGGAGACCCCTGCCAGTGCTGAGATGCTTACATGTTCACCGATTCGGCTTTCCTCCTGCAGTCAGCATCATTGTGTGTATTTTGTGGGATGGAGGAGGACTTTGTGGATTGGTGTCGGACATATGGGTTAATGTTGGACTTGCGGGCTTGGGCAGCACTGGGTTGGGATGTTTTCTAGATGTGCACTTACCCTTTAAGCACTTAACTCTCTCTTATATATGAGTTTCTGTGGATTTGTTTCTCTAAAGTACCCAGAGTAACACAACATATGATAAAGAACCAAAGGAAACATTTCCGCATGGAAGAAATACAGCAATATTTTACTCCAGGCATGGAATCATCAGCAAAACAAAATGAACAGGGGAAAGGGTTCGTGAATTCACCAGTACAGTAGTAGCAGTCGACTGGCATCCGAATAACCAAGAGAGAAGACAGTGGAAGCAAATGCACATCACACCGATAGGCTAAGGACCACGACCACCCAATCGTCTCAGTAGACACGGAAAAAGCAGCGGGCGAAGTTCCATCCCCTTTCTGCTGAAGACTATGAATGAACGAGACGTAAAGAAGAACGCCCTCAATCTCACAGAGTGCTCCGGTGAGAAGCCCACAATCACATCAGACGTAATGGTGAAAGGCTGCATGCGCTTCCTCTAAGACAAGGAGTCCCACTCTTTCCAATTAGTTTCAGCATGGTGCTGCAGGCCCAGTCAAGGCAATTAGACAAGAAAAAGTAATAAAAGGCACCCAGATAGAAAAGAAGAAAAGAAATATCTTTTTTTGCAGATGCTATGATCTATATATATAAAAAATAACAAGAGTAAAAAGCTATTAGAATGAATAAATCAATTTAGCAAGGTCGTCTGATATAGGATCAAAATACAAAAATCAATTGCGTATGCTACCAATGAACAAATGGAAAATGAAAATGAAATTAAGAAAACAGTTCTATTTAAATACAATCAAGAAGAGTAAAAATTGTAGGAATACATTTAACAAACGGAAAACATATACTCCAGAAAAACAAATGTTGAAAGACACCCAAAAGACCCAAATAAACGGAAAGGTATCCTCGGTTCATATAGTAAAAGACTCAGTGTTTTTAAGATGAACACACGATCCAAATTGATTTCTAGATCAATGTAAACCCTGTCAAAATTCCAGCTGGCTTTTTGGTAGAAGTTGCTAAAATTGATTCTAAAATTTACATGGAAACTCAAAGGGCCTAGAACAGCAAACAACAATAACCTTGAAGTAGAATAAAAATGTTTGAAGAATAGGTCTATCTCTTGACTGTAATAGGGGTCACACAAATTCACACACATTCGAAATAAAATGACACAGCACCATGAATAAACAAACACACATCATGCCAAAATCAATTTCCTGGTTTGATCTTATGTTATCATTATATAATATATGACCAGTGGAGCAGATCAGTTGAAGGGCATGTGGGACTTGGCTGTACTAGCTTTGTAACTTACTGTAAATCGATAATCATTTCGAAATAAAATATTAAGAACAATCATCGTCTACATTTCTTAGTGCTGCTTTAACACTATGATCACAAGTGGCTTTAAAGAATAGAAACTTAGTTTCTTACTGCTCTGGGGCCAAAGAAAAACATAAAATCCTTCTTAGGGGGCAGCCAGGGGCTTGCTTGGGTGCTGGGTGGTTCTCAGAGGGCATCTATCAGCCTTCCCAGTGTGTGTGCCCATGTCGAATGCCTCTTTGTAAAACTTAGAAGTGATTAGAGCCTGGTGTCATGGTGGGTTACAAGCTGCTCCATGGAAGAAAGATAAAGCTTTCTTTTCCCAGAAAAGAGTTAGATTCTGTTTCCCCTTTCTGCCTTCCTCTCCCCCTCTTCCCCCTACCCTTCTGGGATCATTATTCCCACTCCTGTTCCTGGATTCTGTGTGTCGTGAGCTCCCATCCCTTTCTATACCTGTGTACACAATGATCGACACATAACCATACACCCCTCTACAGGGGGAAGAACAACAGAAAATATGGGGGAAGGGAGACAGCGGTCGGTGTGAGAGATGAAAAGAATAACAATGTACAATCCATCCAGGGGTTATGAGGATGGGGGGATGGACGAGGGGGTGGAGAGCTGATACCAAGGGATCAATAGAAAGTAAATGTCTAGAAACGAATGAGAACAACATAGGTACAAATGGATTGTAATAAGAGTTGTATGAGCCCCCAATAAAATGATTGGAAAAAAAAGATTTAGATTCTGAAACCCATGGGGGTACTTCCACTCTGCCTTATGGGTTCGCTATAAGTCAGATTGATCTACTTGGGTATCGTTAAGGAACATAACAAAGAAATCTTATATCCAAACAAGGTTACATCCACAGATACAGGGGTAAGGATTCCAGCACCTGTTTTGGAAGACCACAATTCAGTACCTAGCACTATTGAAATTGAGTGAGAGATTGAAAAGAATAAGTAAATCCAGACAAACTGGTATTAGGAATCCCAGGCCTGTTTGCCTTTGCAAGGCCTTTTCCTGAGCAATGGATGTGGAGCTTTGGCAGCATGCGTGCGATCTTGAGAAAGGGTTGGGGACTCAGAATGAAACCCTTTGTTTGTGTTCCTAAGTCTCCCAACAGCTTTGAAGTGCTTGGTCTCCGGGGAAGCGGGAGTGCGTTCCGAAGTTCAGCACATACTGCTGGCTACAGAATGCCACACCCTAGCGCGTACACAGGGGCCAGCTAACCTCTTAGGAATCTTCCTGGTTGAGGAATGTGACCAAAACTTTGGGGAATTCCTCCTGGTGGAAGAAGGTAAACAACCAGAGTTACAAGTATGGTGTGAGACTTCATCTCCATTAAGTTTTCCCAATCAGATAGATACCCACTGTTTTCCACTCTTGGCTGTATTTTTCTTTCTCTTCTTGGGAGGTGTCTGGAAGGTGCACCTTTGCTCAGATGGGCTTCTCCTCTGCCCCCTTTGGGAGCCGTACATTGGAGTGTCCCCCTCGCTGAACTTGGAGTTTGGGGCCTGTTGGGGGGGGTGGTGATGAGTTGCTTGAGCCTTGTTGGTTAAAGGCCACATCTTACAGGAAGACGGAGCAGGAGGAATACATTGAGACTCCGGCCGGCTGTTGTCTTGGTTGTCGAAAGAATTCTGCTCACCCCAGAGCCCACACTGGCTAAGCTTCTGCTAGACATTGGGGATACAGATGGAATAAAGCCCTGGTTGTGCCTGGACCCATGGGGTTTGGTGTCAAAGACAGACCTTAAAGAAACAAACACAGAGAAATAGGTAGTAAGTAGTCCGTGCCTTCCAGACTGCAGTGCCAAGAGACTGGTAGTAGACACATAAAGCAGGGGAGTGCCAAGGCGGTCCGGAAAAGCTCCTCGGTGGGGTCCTTCCAGCTGAGAATGAAGGGGGTGGAGGCAGGAGGGTGAAATGTGCTCCAGGTGGAGAAGCAGTGTGTGCAAACCCTGGGGGTTGGGGGGAGGGGACTGAGAGGAGCTTGAAACTTTTCAGAATTGGAAGGGGGTTGGTTTGGGTTGGAGAATGGGCTGGGTGCCTAGAGGCTCACATAAGATTGGCCTTGTCTGGGAGGTTGATTGGCCTTGTCTGGGAGGTCGATTGGCCTTGTCTGGGAGGTCGATTGGCCTTGTCTGGGGGGGGTCACTAACTGCTGTTCGCAATGAACGTTCTGCTGGTACGCATTTGTCCAGACTGAGCTATCCACGCCACAGGCCTGCCCTTAAGGGATCTCAAGTCCCCAATGAGACGAAGTGTGTCCTTTGAGGGGATGTGCGGTTTATAGTCTATGGCGAGGTGGGCTGGTAAACTTAAAAACATCATGGAAAAAGCCTAACCAGCATCGGCAGCTGTTATACATTACCGGGGTCCCAAAGTCTGGCCTTTCTTTCTTCCAATATTCTTGCTTTAAATAGAAAAAAAAGGCGGGTGGGG
Organism: Echinops telfairi; assembly: GCF_000313985.2. Classification (NCBI taxonomy): domain Eukaryota; kingdom Metazoa; phylum Chordata; class Mammalia; order Afrosoricida; family Tenrecidae; genus Echinops; species Echinops telfairi. Next base: position 15,056,185 of record NW_022108124.1, on the reverse strand, counting down.
GGCAATGAAGAAAGAAAGAAAACCCTTAACATCAGTCTTGTTTACCGCATCCAAGATTAAAGAGCTTGAACCGATTTGGGCAGTCTAAATGGATTTCTAAGTGCTTTATGGACAAGTGCTCCTAAGTACTAAAATGCTAGGCTGGGCTGGCAGTGACTCTGTTGCAGTGGTTGGGTGGTATGGCTTTGCTTATTTACTCTCCTTGTTGGAGGCCCAGAGCTCAGCCTCCGATGAGATTTTCATTTCTGAAGCTATGGGTGAAACTAAGTTCTCCATGTTGGTCTTTGAGTGGGCGAGTTCAAGTGCTAACAACATCTTTATTCCGACCCTCTGCACACAAGAAGCCAATGATACAGTGAAGAGCCCAGGGGGCTTAGCTGCTGATCTGGGTGTCTTGCAACTATGCAACAGCTGTGGGGAAATGTAGCTAAGGAGCAAAGCTGGAGGTTCTGACCCTCTCCCTTCTCTTCCTCTCCAACCAACCTCACAGGCAGCCCGGAGGTAGGGAGACCCAGGTTCCGAGTGCAGCTCCTCCGACCTCATGGATACCGTGTGACCTGGGCAGGCTATTGCACCTCCAGGAGTCTGTGTCCTGGTTTGTCAAGGGGGGAGGCTAATGTGTCTCATGATGGGTTGGTTGTTTTTGGGTGACAGCCAGTTGATTCCCCAGGCACTGCAACCCCATGTGACAAAGTAAAATGGCCCCATAGAGTTTTCTAGGCTGTAATCTCCACAGACGCAGATCACTAATTCTTCCTCCCGAGGAGCCAGCGCGTGGGTTCAAACAGACCTGTCACGTCGCAGCCAAGCATGTCACCTTCGTGCCACTGGGGTTCCTCATGAGACCTAAATCGTGAGCGTGGGGCCAAGGGCAGTCCCAGCATCAGAAGCAACAGAGTTCGCATAAGAGAGTCCCTCCCTAAGAAAAACAAGCCCAGCCAACTTTGCAGAAATAAATCTTTATTTCTGGATGCATGCATATTTACATATTTGTTGTTGTTGTTGTTACCCTGTTTCCCCCAAAATAAGATAGTGTCTTATATTAATTTTTGCTCCCAAAGATGTGCTAGGTCTTATTTTCAGGGGATGTTTTATTTTTCCATGAAGAATAATATGGTACACATTTATTGTTTATTGTTTTATTAAAAGAGACCTCACACTTCCTGTCGGCTCTGGCTGCGCTGCAGCCAACAGTGAGCTGTGTGGTGGCGCCTGCTGCTATGGTCCAGAGTCCAGAGTTACGGTAGCTTCGGGGGGCCTTATTTTAGGGGAGGTCTTATTTTCGGGGGGATGCCTTATGTTTCAGCAAGAGGCAAAACTGTACGTAGGTCTTATTTTCAGGGGATGTCTTACTTCCGGGGAAACAGGGTAGGTTCCCCGTCATAGTGACCCTCTGCCCAACAGAACGAAACACTGCCCAGCCCAGCCCATCCTCACGCTTCATGGCTGTCTGAGCCCGTTGTTGCAGCCCCGATGTCAATCCATTTCACGGAGGGTCTCCTCTTTTTCATGACTCTCTACTTTAGCAAACACGATGTCGTTTTCCACGGATTGACTTTTCCTCGTGGCATGTCTAAAGCACACGAGATGGAGTGTTACCACCGACGCTCTAAGGAGCCTTCTTGCTGTGCCAAGACACATATGTTCGTTCTTCTGGCAGTACATGGTCACGTCAGCATGTTTTGCCAGCACCACAATTCAAAGGCATCAACTCTTCTGTGGTCTTCTTTATTCCTTGTCCAACTTTCACATGCCTATGAGGTGACTGAAAATACCATGTCTGGGGTCAGGTGCTCCTTCGTCCCCAAAGTGACACCCTTGCTCTTTAATACTCAGAGTTCTGTGCCCATGGGTGAGTGATGAGGTGGCTAAGCCTTGGTTAAAGGCCACACAAGCGGTCTTGTGCAACAGATTGTCCCAGTATAATACCCCCCTCTCTCTCTTGCTACACACACACACACACACACACACACAGAGGATACATGCATGGATCTTTAAAAACAGAATGTGTTCACATATTTCTCTTCCACCGATGGATGACTGCAGAGTCTCTCAATCTACACTGTCTTCGTCTCATTAGGGTGTCTTAGAAAAAGGCCCAATCAGAACAGTGGCTTCTTGGGGGATCTGTTGGACCAGCTCAATGTAAGGCAGAGAAGTCCACTCAGAAGGTTAGGGCAACTCTCTTTGGGGATCCCCAAGGGAAAATCTTGATAAATGTTTTTTTCCTTTTGAGGACACATAATGACCACAGGGCCTTATCAGAAGAAGTTTTAAGAAAATTGAAAGCTGTATTGGTGAGGAAAAAAATCAGAAAAGTTACCCTGAGGAATTTTTTTCCGCATTGTGCCAATGCACCTGCTTATTATTATTATTATTAAGGATATCAAGGTTGTCCTGTGAGAATTATGCTGGGAAACCTTATGCCAAACTCAAAGAACATTTCAGAGGAGCTCGGTTTGAGCCCCTTGAGGGTGAGAGAACTGCCCTTTGACATGCTGTCGATCAAAGAGCTCAGAATTATGTGGCATGGGAACACTGCCTTAAGAAGTTGATAGACCTGATTGAAGACTGTGTCAAGCAACAATAGCTTCACATTTTGATGTTTTTGTTTAATAAAACTTCATGATTTGTATAGCAATGCTTTTTGACTTACCTGCACACGTGTGTGTACCCATTGCCATCTAGTTGATTTCTCCTCGCAGTGACCTTATATAGGGTTTCTGAGGCTGTACGTTTTTATGAGAACAGATAGCTTCATCTTTCTCCTATTGCTAGATTTGAATCACTCACCTTGCAGCTAGCAGCCCAACCACACCTATTCCACAATGCCACCAGGGCTCTGTTCTCTCTCTCTCTCTAGCCATTTGAGATATTTTGAACATTAATTGCAATATTCCTGGGAGAGGCTTAAGAGAGACGGGCAAGCTTATATAATTCTTTGCAATTGACTATCTGCTTAACTTATTGTTAATTTAAGTTTTGCAAGGTCTTTCTCTTTCTGCTGTGCAAATTTATCAGTTGAATTTCCCATGATTTCTACAAGAGGGCAGACAAGAAGTGAACTCAGTATTTTGAAGCCACCATGCATGGAATGCAAACTCCGCCAGCCTGGCTCTTACAGACCTGTGGCTCAGCTCTACAGACTTGCAGCGATTGACTCTATAAGGGTCTGAAGTTACCCACCAGATGCGGCAGACTTTCCCTCACGCTGAACCCGCTTCTGCTGGTAGATAACTGAATGTTCATTGTTCTCTGATCCAGGCCTGTTCTAGAAAGTCGCAGGTGAAAGTAAAGAAGATATAAGCTCAACCATGAAGCAAGCATTGTCTCAGCAGACACGGGGCTAGGTGCCGGGTGTATTGGGTAGAGCAGTGGGTCTTGTCCTCCAAAGACTCACAGACAGCAACTCTAACTACCAAGTGAGTGTGGTGAGGGGACACAAGTGAGAGGCTCATTGCGGTAACCAGAACGAGAAGGGGATTTGCTGAAGATACAGGGTCTGGGTTAGGCCTTGAAGGATGGGTAGGCTTAAAAAGGAGAGGAAGGGATGAGGGGTGGAAAAGCTCAGGAGACGGGATTGTTAAGCGCACAAAGGCATAAAGCATGCGCTGGAGGCAGGGTAGCTTGTTCAGTGTGACTGAGCAGTTGAATCTAGGTGGTAAGACCTGAGATTAAATGAGGATTTAATGGCCTTCATTTTCTGGACTTTGCATTCATCTTCAAAATATCTCTAAGGCTGGATGGAGAGATCGAGAGAGAGCGAGTGAGAGAGAGGGAGAGAGATCAGCACTTGCGGGATGTTCTTTATGTTATCAAGGTCACTCAACAGTGTTGACAAGATGCTTATTGGGCCTCTTTTCATGTATTTGCTTTGTGACATGGTAAGCAATTTCAGGCTCCCTCCCCAGCTTCATGAAAGATCAAGAGAGACTTGTCTTCCACTCTGAGTTTGACTTGGGCCTCTGTTTTCTGCCCCAGGGAAGCGATATTTCTGTTGTTGGGTTTCAGTTTTTCTCTCTTGTATATCTCTCGTCTGTCTTACTATTTCATCTATCTTTTAAGCTCTGGAAGTACTTCACAATTTTGTCTTCCCTACCGCTGTGATGATTTCCGTAGCATCTTGGGCTTGTGTGAGGAGAACCTGACAGAGACATCTGGGGAGATGAAAACAGAGATAGAGATCGATAGAGACAGAGATAGAAGCAGAGACATGTGGACGGAGGGTGAGGTATAAGTACACACAAACACACACAGAGCTATAGAGATATATTTATGCTTGGATTTTCACAGAATTTAGCCCTGGAAGGCATTTCTTGGCTTCACAATAACGTTTCTCAAGTTTGCCCTCTGTGTTATTGACCCACTCTTCCATAGCATTTGATTTTGCTCTACTGTCTCTTCCGCGGTCCCCTCGGGACTAACTCAAGGCTCCTCCTCAGAGCTATATGCTGGCAGTTTATAATGACAACTCGTAAACTAGTGGTTCTCAACCCTGATTGCATTTTCCCAGGGAAATGAAAATATATGGATGCTGCAGATTTTCTAGGCGTGGGACCGGAGCATGGAAACATTTTCAAAGCTCCCCAGGTGACTCTAACACATTGCCATGCCTGAGAGAAGATTGCACGCGTAAAACAACACTCTCCTGCTTGTCACAGCTCTCCCTCCGGCCTGGAGTGTTTACTATGGGACCATACCACTCAGGGGCACCCTCAGGGGTCAGACGTTTTCCGTGTCCCACTCAGCTGCTTTGAGGTGTCCCCATCTGTCCAAGCAGAATGTAGAGAGGGAGGAGCTGTGTAGTTGGGCCAACATCCTACTTTCCAGAGCATGCATCTTTTCGCCACAGGATGGCAAAATCCGATAAACAGAGATGCTTTTGTTGATGGTGGTTATCAGAGCTTCTTATACAGCTGTCCGTAGATGCAAATGCTTTTCTTTTCTTGCTGATGTACTCGAACCGACTTGACCAATCTCGCCAGTCCAAGAGTTTCAATCCAGGCCAGTGTTGAGCAAGGGACAGGTTGGTATTTCAATGTTCACCTTTGACCATTATTTTTCATAGAGTAGAAAAAAAATCTGTGTTAGAAAGCTGATGACCCACGGATAATTGCATGGAGTGCCCAAATATCACTAGACCTACAAAAACTGGGATCCAGAGTATAATCTATATCTCTTTACTTTTCACCAGTACCACAAACATCATATTAGGTTTCCACGGCCATTTATTTATTTGTTTCAGAGAATATTTCCTGGGCCCTAAACTGTGCGAGTAAAGCATGGGTGGCTCAGTGGTCGAATTCTCTTCATCCAGGCTGGATGCCCAGCCAACGTGTGTCATGTGCAGCCACTGCACAACTGTCAGGGATGGGTAGTGCATTAGGATGATGCTCAGCAGGGTGCCAGCTGCTGCCATGTCGGCCCCAGTCATAGCGACCCCATGCACGGAAGAACACAGAACTGCCAGGTCCCATCATGGTTGTGGACTGAAACAGTTTGATCCCGAGTGTTTTCACTGACTGATTTTTAGAAATAGATCACCAGGCCTTTCTTCCTAGTCTAGACGCCTTGCTGAAACCTGTGCGGCATCATAGCAATGTCAATGTGCAAGCCTCCACTGAAAGAGGGGTGGTGAGTGTGCATGAGGTGCCCTGAAAGGAAATAAATCTGCAGCTCTCTCCTGGAAGGTGGGGGTTCTGCGGAAACCACCATTGCTCATATGATACATATCGTCAAATCTAAACGGATTGAATTTCCATTAAAGTGCACTCAGACCAGCACAAACTCCCTGCCATCGAGCTGATGCCGACTCGTAATGACCCTGTAGGACAGGGTAGAACTGCCCTGTGAGTGTCCAAGACGGTGACGCTTTATGGGAGTAGAAAGTCTTTTATTATTTGCCTTTCCTGTGACTCTACTCTTAGATCATTTTAAATAAAACATTAAAAGGAAAAAGTCAGGACAGGGAACAGTAGCAGATAAGACAGGTTGATAGACGCTTGGAGATTAAAAAATAAATATATATTGTGGCAAGTTGTACAGCCAGTTCCTCCTGCAACACCTCATAGGGCCCAAGTTTCAAAAGTTCCAGGGACAGCAAAGGGCAGGACTGTCCTGGGAACTGGAATTAGAGGGATCTGTTAACGATGTCTGCTTCTATCCGTGGCATGAAACAACATGTGTCTGAAGGGTTGAATAGAAAACCAATGGACTCTGGATGCCTTAATCCAATCCACAACCAAAAAATCTATTAAAAAAAAACATGAGAAAAAGAAAAGACAAATAAGAGTTGTCTGTAAATTGAATGTCTGTAATCCAGGGACGCGATGAAAAGAAAATTAAGTCTCAGAAAGATGATGTCATTCCAATATTACCTCGGCCATAGCTGTTAGTCCCATCACAAGCTTACTAATAAACCTGGGTCCTTTCAATAAGGATAATATGTGTCAGATATTATGCTAAGTGTAAGATAGTCATATTTATAGCAGGTGTTCAACAAGAAAGATGGCCACGAATGGTTAAATAAATAGATAAATAAACATTTAAAAATCTGCACCTCATGTGTATTCTTCTGCAGCACGCTCACTGTCAGGCAGCTGCCCCCTCCCAGGAAGACACTTGGGTAGATTGGGGTGGAAGGACTTTGAATGAGAAGTACACCAGTCTGGAGTGCAAGCCAATGGCTGCAGCTTAAACTGAGGGAGTTAAGTGATAGTTTGCATCCTAAGCAGAGGGGCCTTCCCCGCAGCCCTCCCCAAAGGACTGGTAGTCAGGCATGGACTCCCCAGGCAAGAAACCAATGCAATAGTGAAGACAGACTAAACACTTCCAAATTGCAAAATTAATGTGAAGGTAAGTAGGGCCGAGTGTGTTGCTCACCTGCCATCATTTGGATAGTGCTGGCTCAGGGCTGACATCAGTGACAACTACAGAAAGGAGTCCATACTCAAAGTTGACCCTTGGTCAAGGGAAAATGTAAGTTGAATGACCGTCTGAAAGTGACACCGTAAGAAGGGCTCAAGTTCAAGCAAATGTTGCTTTAGATATCCTGCATCGGAGCTGGGTCACCTAGCTAACCAGGTACTAAGGTCTGGGAGAGTTCTGCCTCTTGGTTTTTGTAGCCCATGACATCATTGTCTTTGGTAGGCAGAGCTGATAGTTGAACGTCCTTGACACTGTCAAAATGTCTGGATGCAGGGCTCAGCCTCCTAAGGGACTCTGTTTCCCAGTGAGGATGGTAGGAAACGCTATTGTGGCTTCCTGGGGACTCAGGTCCTGGACAAATATCTAATAGGAAGAAATCTTGGTTACCTGGGAGATTTGACTTTCTCAGGGCTGCAAGATTTAACTTTAGAGAATAAAATAGTATTGGTACTTTTCTTGGTCCAGAGGGAATTGTTCATATGCAGTATTTTCAGTGTTTTTAATGCTAGACTTGGGTTTGCTGTTACTACGGTGTACCATCTGGTTGATCTCCACTCTGAGTGACCCTGAAGGGCAGAGCAGACGTGCTCCATAGGTTTCCTGGCAGATTGTCAGATCTTTCCTCCTGTGGAGCCTCTAGGACAGTGGTCCTCAACCTTCCTAATGCCTTGACCCTTTAATCCAGTTCCTCAGTTGGGGTGACCCCCCCCCCATAACATTATTTTTGTTGCTACTTCATCACTGTCATTTTGCTACTGTGATGAATCGGGCGACCCCTGTGAAAGGGTCATTCGACCCTCAAAGGGGTCGTGACCCACGGGTTGAGGATTGCTGCTCTAGGGGGTCATATTGCTAACCTTAGCGGGTTACACATTGGGCTGCTAACCGTGAGGGAAAAGATGAGGTTTTCTCCTCCCAAAAAGATTCACAGTCTCAGAAACCTGCGAAGGCAGTTCTATGCTGTCCTGTAGGGCGGCTGAGAGTTGGAATTGACTTCACACCAGCGAATTAGTTTTTATAAGGGTAGCAGGTAAATGCTTAACTATTACACCACCAGGATTCCTTAGAATTTGGCTTATTATCAATGAAAGCCATAGACTCAAATGTAAAACTCACCTGGGGTCATCATATTAGATTTATGACTTTAGGTTGATCGAAACATTCAGAGATTCCATGTATTAACCTAGGTGTGACCCAAGACCCCTTCAAGATGATCGCTCATATCTACAATACTTATCAACAGAACACGAAGCTGGCAGTACTTTCAGAAAGTTGAAGAGCCAGGGTTTAACAACCGTACTTTCAATAAGCTGAATAAATCCATGATCACACGTCCATTCCAATGCGTAATGACCCTGGAAGCCCGAGCAGAACTGCCTCCCGGAGTCCCCAAGGTGGTAAATCCTTAGGGAAGCAGACTGCCTCCACATCTCCTGTGGAGCTCCTGGTGAGATCGAACCATAAACCTCTCAGTTATGAGTCAAGCACTTGACCACTGTACTGCCAGGACTCACCACGCCATTGAGTCGTCGTTCTGAAAAGATCAAGAGACCTCTAAATGATATTTTCTATAAATAAAACACATCCTTCAGAATGCCCCAAACCAACAACAATGGCTGACGTTTTCATCCTGCCAAAACGGTCAGATCGCCAAGCGAGCATCCCACAGAGAAACCCTTGGGCTCACAATCTTACCGTCCGACAACCCGGCTTTTAGTTTCTCGCTTTTAAACAGAGACAGAGAGTGAAGGACCCTCCTGGTTGCTAACTTCTGTTTTCACCTCCTTTCACGCTTGGAGAGCCCTGGTTCTTGTCTGATGCAAAGGGTTCACATGCTCAGCTGCAACTGAAAAGGCTGCAAGTTCGAGTCCACCCAGAGTTATCTGAGAACAAAGACTTGAAGATCTCCTTCAGCAATATCAGGCATTGACAACCCCACGGAGCACAGTCCTCCTCGGACACGCACGAGTCGGAATGGACTTCACAAAATGTGTTTTGTTATTCTAGTTTTATTTGAGTAACAATGTCTGCAAATGTCCGTTGTGACGTCCTCTCAGTAAAGGAGATAGAAGCATATTCCCTGGCGTGGGCCTTCCAGAAAGTCCTCTGAGAAAAGTCTGATTAAAGGGACACCATCGCATTTTGGTTTCAATGCTTCCTCTTTGCTATTTGGAAGGTAGATGTGGTGCCGGGAAGGGAAAGCAGCCATATTGCAGCTCTAGCACAAACACTGGGGAGGGTGGAGCAAGGAGTCCGGAGGAGCTTAAATGCTTCCTGACTTTCTTGAGAAGGTGCAAGACCTTACATTTTCTGAGAGCAATAAGCCCTATTTGATTGGATCCCGGTAGGTAGCCAAACTCACTTCTAACGGTCTCAACTTCATACAGGGGGAAAATGTATATACTCAGCAAACCCCCCAAATGAGTAGGAATCTGGAGATCAAAGGTAATACCAGGCCAGAAGAAAACCACAAGATAATTATATTGCCCTCTGAGAGGTTCATTAATTCAACCAATATTTATTTATAGAGTGTCTTTTAAGTGCCTGTTTTAAAAGCTGGGTAAGAGAAGAGATCAGCTAAAAGGATTGCGGTAAAAGAAGAGGACATTATGGAAAGAGATGAGAAAAAAAAGATGAGATCTAAAGGATAAATTCAAGATATTCAACATCAAAAATGATATGATTTCCAGAAAGAGAGCAAATTGCCAAAGGAATATTTCAAAGACATTCCCCAGAAGTAAAAACACGTATTATCATGAGAAGGATCCAATTCCGGTTCAGTGAAACCAACCAAGTGGCTATCAAGCTGTTTCTGACTCAGGATGCCCAGGGGTATCAGGAGTGCTCTGTACGCTCCTTAGGTTTCCAACGGTCAGTTGGTCTGAAGTACTAATAGCCAGGTCTTTCTTCCAAGCTGCTGCTGGAAACTCAGCCTCTAAACTTTCAGTGAGCAGCTAAGCACGTTAACCATTTGCACTGCCCAATGTCTCGTACAGTGAATGAAATACTGCCATCCGGAAACAAAACTGTGAACTTTCAGGAGACCGGAAGCTCAACCAGAGCTCCTGAGCCACTGTGGGAAGCTGTCCATTTCACACCTATGTGCCACCTGGAAATGCAAAGGAGTTAACACCTGGATCTGAGGGGTCCTAAACTGGTGGAGGACTCCTTCTCTCTTTCTTCCCCAGAACAGATAGTTCTGAGACCAGATTCTTGCAGCATCCGGCGTAAGCCCCAGGAGGGAGCGCTCAGTCACCTGCAATCACAGCCAAGGGACCATGCACCCCTGTGCCTGCTCTCCCTCTCTCTTGTCATTCACCCTGTCCCCTTCACACCCCAATCTGCCATGGTCTCCGGCTCTGCTTTCTGGCAGACCCAGATGCAGACAAAAGTGCTTAACGTTTATTTTGTATTAAAAAAAAAAAGAATCCAAGAGGATATTTTTCAAAGACGGGAATAAAAGATGATGATGTCACAAGAAACGTGAAAAGGAAGTGTAAGCGCAGAATTGGGAAGACAGAAGGTAAATGGGAGAGCTGGTGGCATAATGCTTGTCGTTATGGGCAGTCTCAGCAAAACGGGGAGCTAACGGGAAAGGAGAGAGCAACTGGCGAATGCTGCAGTTTTCTTCACCACGAGAGGTGAGGGAGACCGAGCTGGCAGACTTTCTCTTGGGGGGACACAAGGGTCGTTATTTGTTTTCATAGGCAACGTTTTGACCTAAAGATGATAAGACAAGGGGGAACTATCCAGGGCAGAAAGGAGAAACATGATGTCGTTGCGTGCCACCGGGTCTGTGCTGACCTGCAGGGACCCTCTCGGACAGAGAACTGCCCCGCAGCTGTACTCTTCACAGATGCCGCGTGTCAGTGCTTTGGCCTGCGGAGGAGCTGGGTGCTGAACTCTCTCTCATGCAACCAGGTCTCCCTGAGAAGCGGAGGAATTGATGTAAAGTAATCGTGGGGACTGGGGAGCAGTATAAAGGGGGACATAGCTAAGGCACTGTGTTAGTCTGGGTAAACTAGAGCAACAAATCCATAGAAACTCATCTATGTAGAAGAGAGTTTTATACACAGGGTAAATGTACATTCCGAAAGCATCCCAACCCAGTTCAGTCTAAGCCGACTAAGTCCGACTTGGCCCATATGTCCGGCACCGATCTATAAAGTCCTCCTCAAACTCACAAAACATATACAATGACGCCGAATGCAGGAGGGTCACAGGCTAGCGGGTAGAAAGTCTCTGAATCCAGTGGTGGTGTAAGCATCTCAGTGCTGGCAGGAGTCTCCATGTGGCTGCTCCAGCACCCAGGGCTGCATCAGGGTAGGTCCATGTGGCTTCTCCTCAGGGATGTCTCGCAGGAAATGAGCCTTGCCAGCTAGGGCAGCCACACACCGGTCTGACCATCAGAGAGCAAGAGACAAGAGAACTAGAAAGGCGAGGCTCACTGAACCACTTAGCTCTTCAGTGAATCCCACATGTGTTTATCGGCCAGGTTGGCACAATAAACCTTAACTATCACAGGCACATACTAGGGGAAAAAGTACATTAGTACCAACAAGTATAATATATAGAAAACTTGAGTAAAAGGGAAAAAATGAAAGGAAAGGACTAAAAATAAATCTACGACTCCAAACAATAATTATAAATGGGCTGGACTCTCCTTGAGAACCAGAGACAAGCTCTCGGGCTAAAATTCAAACCCCGTAAAGTTTTCATCGAGATGAAGTTTAGGAGACCTGCCTAAAAGCAAATCATGGAGGAATGTTGACTTTAATCTAGATTAGAGGGATCAAGGAGAGACTGGAAAATGAAAACCCAAACCGAGAGAGGTGCTGCTTCAATATAAAAAGCTCAAAGAGGCCTGAGCCATTCCGTGAAGCCAAACATAAACCGATAGTTTATGCTAAGAGACCCCGTTGTTTAGTAAGATGTAACAGTCATACATCTTAGGGCCTTGAAAAACAAGCAGCGAACTACACCAAGCAAAATCTCCTGGACAGCTAAGGAGGGCCCGAGAAAATCCCAAGGTGAGTAGCCAAGACCAGTAGGCATTGTTAACGCGTCTCCTTCAGTATTGGCTGGATTGAGGAGTCAAAAGCAAGCGACATCGGAAAGGATCACACCCCTCGAGCGAATAGCTCTTTGTGAACTCCTTTGACCCCGAGAAACACGGCTGAAAATATTGAAAGAGATTTAACCACACGGAACGCTTGAGCACATTCCCTGCCATCAGAGCTATGCCAGGCCCCGCTCTCCCATTGCACTTGATGGCGGTGGCAGCTCTCTTTGTTTCTCCCCCGTCTGTCTCTGCGGGTGGATAAATCAAGACGGAGCTGGCGTGATGATGAGACGCTGGGGGCGGGGGGAGGTGAAAGCGTGGGGCCGAGGCACCAGCGTTATTCCTGAGTTTACTCTGTGCACACGGCTGAGTGCTCGGCTGCTCAGGACACGTGGGACAGCTCAAGCCACCCTAGAGGTGGTGCGGAAGAAAGGCCTGACGTGCCTCTGGAGAGTCACAGCCTTGAGAGAGGGCCGGAGCTGCAGTTTTTTACCCTGGAACCCACAAGTCTTCATGATTCTAGAATCAGCTCGACAGCAGCCGGATTGACCTCGTTTACTAAATGCTTGTAAGCCTCTGTGTGCTGCTCTCTCTCTCTCTGTCTCTCTATTCTTCCTCCAATTGCCATCACAGTCCTGCACAGAGGAATTACCACTCCAGTTTGTAGGTGAGCTACCACTTAGAGGTAACTCCAAAGGTGGCTTATGTGTCACTGTGATGTTGGAAGCGGTGTCAACCATCAACCATACTTTAAATCTCAGCAGGGTCACCCATCGTGGGGAGGTTTCAGCAGAGCTCTTGGACTAAGATAGGCTATGAAGAAAGGCCTGGTGATCCAGTTCCGGAAGACAAGCAGTGAACACCTACCGATCACTTCAGAGTTGGATCAGATACAGTGTTGAGAGAGAGGTAAAAGCACTCAGAAGGCACACTGGCCGCCCGCTGACCAAAAACCACGAAGAGGCTGTGGGACTGAGCAGCTTCCTCTTCTGTGATACAGGGGCTGGCTCGAAGTCAGGGCAGACCCAATGACAGCCAACCATCACCACCACCACCACCGTTTGTAGGTGATGGATAACACATCCGCATGGTTCCCTACGTGGACCATAATAACCCCGTGAATTCCAGCAGGTAAGCGCTCTGTGGGCATCTTTGCCAGAGGCCATATCCCAGCCGGGCAGAGCGAAGCAGCCTTTCCTTGAAAGAGGAGGTATACCTTCTCCTTCTTGTGTTTGTTTGCTTTGCTTTTCCTGCACATGGTATTTACGTCATGATTGGGACGCTACCATCCCAAGAACGGTTGACCAGAAGAAGGAATAGCAACCTATGAGTGGTCTGAGGGGCTTGCATTTCCTTCGCAGGACAGCCCCACCCCCACCCCCAGCAGAGCAAGGAGAACAAGCCCTCTCCCCCCAGAGCCGGACTTTCTGACCTCACACTCCTTTCCCTTCTTTGGGTGGTGTTCTTCCACTACTGGGGGGCAAGGTTGAGGATCGTAACACTGACCCACTTCCCAGCAGGGTGGTGAGAGGCAATGACTAATTATACAGACTAATAAAATAGTTACACAGCCCACACAGCACCTTTGGAAGGGCCAGGGCCTATTTAATGAAAACCGTGGCCGTGCTAGATAAACACCACCCAGAGCCTTGCACGACTCCGGAGAAGAGTAAACAACTTGCCAGGGTAATTTCAAGCGCTATTAGACACTCGTGGCAAATATCACTGTTCTCCGAGAGGAGAGAGACGCTGCCCGTGAGGCATCTTCACTGCAGGCCACAACCCGGCCGGGCAGAGCTCGGAAGCTTGATTAAAAGGAGCAGTGACCTTCCTTGTAAGCCTCTGGATCTCTGGGCTCTTTCATAAGCCAGGAAGGGAGACCTCAGGCATCCTTGGGCACAAGCTGGAGCGCTCACCTTGTTTGCTTTGAAAAGAGATCCCTCTCTAGGAATCTGCACTTGAGATGGGTCTGGTTGGTTAGCCCCTCAAACGCAAAGACACCACATCAAGTGCCCATGTGTTCATTGTGACGCATGGGCACCCTGGGTGCTGCACAGCAGAACTACACTCCATAGGGTGGTTGTGACCTTTCCGAAGCAGATCACGAGGCCTGCCCTTCTAGGTGGGTTCGAACCACCCAGCTGCTGGTCATGAGTCAACTACTTCAGACACCTCAGTGAGAAGATCTTTGCAGCGAGCCAAGAAAGAGTCAGCAATAGGACCCCTTTGAGTAACACAAGGAAGGCCGGTCCGTCAGAAGGGCCCAGACCGGAAAGCAGAACCAGAGCCAGGACGTTGGTGCCGGGGACAGAGATTGCCTTTCTGTTGATTTCAGAGCAGGGGGCTAGAGGTGGGTGAGAGGCTGAGAGTGCGTGGAGATCAGCACAGTGAAAGTGGCTACCCACCACGCCTAGAGCTGGAGGAACCCAGACGGAGGTGGTATCACCGGAACCCAGGAGATGTGAGCGGGGACCTGGGAGAAGATACAGCCTGAGATGCAACCCCAAACTGAGAGAGGAGACAACTCTGGCTTGTCCCCTTCTCCTGTCTCCTCAGTCTTCTATGGGTGCCTTCCATTGGCCAGATCTCAGCAGAAGCTGACAGGCAAGAGAGCCTAGGATGGGTAGTTTGTGTGACAGGCGGTCCGAAGCAGAGCAGGAGAACACTCTTGGGGGTCTATGGCCATGGTGAGCAGAGAGAGCAGAATGAGAGAGGCCTGAGACTCCCTAAGTCACAGAGCATGCTAGACTCTATCGGAATACCACTGAAAAAGCACTTAGCCCTATTGATTTTGACTCACACCAAACCCTAACGGCAGGGAAGAACTTCTCTGCAGTGGAAGGGCTTCCTAGGCTGTGCTCTTTAAGGGAGCAGAGTGTCAGATCTTTCTCCTGTGGGACTGCTGGGTGGGTTTGACCCACCAACAGCCACCAGGGCTCCGTTAGAGATTTTAAAGCTGGGGGTGGCTTTTCCCATCCCACATGCTAAATAATCAGCAGGAGCAGAGCCCAGGCTGCCTAACACACGGTCTCTCCACAAGGTGAGGCTTAGACCACGTCTTCTCCCCAGTAGTACAAGACCAGGGAATATGGCCTGGTGTGAAAGTCCTAATGCCACAGGCCCTCCTGCCCTGAGTTTAAGTTCCATCCTTGTACTGCCCCCAAAGACCCCAAGCCAGGGCCAACCTGATTCTAACCAAATTCTAACGCCGACCAACAGTGGCATTGCAGTGATAAAATGTCATCTTAGTGTTCACCACAAGTCACTAACCCGGACAATAGGCTCAACAACTGGACCGATGTGTTAAAAACAGCAACGGAGCTATGAACCTGTCAAGTGGCCCGAGATGACAATTTAGAAAGTTCCAGACCAACCTTCCTCTTGTGTTCCTCATTAAGGAAGGTGCTTAAAATCGTAAAGTGTCTTATGAGTCAGGTCAGTTCACGGGGTGCGAATGTAATGGCCCACCCTGAGTGTTGAATGATTTTCTTCCTGTGACGACGACGTGATAATTTCAGAAACTTTGACCTGGGAAGGGAAAAGCAATTCATTTCCATTCACTAGGTGCCAACAGAATGGAACAGTTGGTAGCGAACTGAGTGTTTCTTTAGGTGGGCAGGGGGATGGGTTTCAACCATGTGCAGAATCTCAGGGGAACAGCGCCCCTCCGGTTGTATAATTTGTTAGTGCTGGAACCGGACACCAGAGTCCAGGGCTCTAGCCCAGAAGCTGTGTCAGTGACATGCTTTCTGTTCTGAGGGTCCTTTCGCTGGACCAGGACCATTCATCCCAACCTTGCGTGGAGGTGCAGCTCTCGGACCGTTTCAAGGTTTGATGCTCATACACAGGCGTTTCTATGACTCCCCGGCATTGTATCTGAGGATACCACGAGGGCATGACTTTCCTGGTGTCTGGCTCCCTGGGTGGTGCGAACGGTTAATGAACTTGGCTGTTGCACAGAATGCTGGTGGTCTGTGTCCACTTGGAGGATCCTCAGGAGAAAGTCCTGGTGATCCACTTCTGAAAGGCCATAGCCGTTGAAAACCCCACATGCTACAGTCATCCTCAGACACACATGAGGTCACCATGAGTCAGGGTCCACCTGATGGCAACTGGTATGAGTTCTTGGGTGCCCAGCACAGGCCAAGAGCTCAGGCGATGTATACCACTGTATACCACTGTTGCTTTACAAGTGGTTGTGGTGCATGGTCTCCATCTGGCCGACTATAGGCTCCGGTAAAGCTCTCCCTGACCCCGCCCTCTCTCTCCATTTTCTGTGCAGACAGGCTGTGGCCAGCACTTGTTGAATCCTGGAACCAGAGGGGAGCATGTGCTTGGGATAGCTACGCCACTGCTCTCTCCATGTTGTGTATGTGTGTGTACAGTGCCCCTCTGCTATGATTTCTGGGAGACGGAGCATCCACTTCTAGCACCTACGAAAGTGTTGGTGGCATTATAGACACTCAATACTTACGTGTGGCATCATGAGTCAATTGGGGCAGGTTATCAAAGTCTCACTGTGGTTGGCATGTGGAGACAGTGTCCCTGAACTTTGTCTTACCTAGTCACCAAGTGAATGCTAGCTCATAGGAAAGACAACCCATTTGGAAACTCTCAAAGTTTGACTCTGGCCAGGAAAACCTTTCTCCTGTGGGCCAAAGTTCTTAGAAAGGTTCTGTGTCCAGAGCATCTGCTGTGATTTCTGGACAGCTGAGCATCCAGCCCCAGCTCCTAGGAAAGCGGTCATGTCATGGGCATGGGATACTCATGGCCTAATGAGTCATGAATGTTGGCATATATCAAAATCGTACCCTGGTTGGCATACAGGGTAGAGTTTTGAGACCAGTAATGTCTTCAGTATTCATGTGTCTCCTCTTTTCTCCCTGTTCGTGTCCAGGTATATTGGTTGTAGATGGAAATCTCCTAACCTTTGGTAAGAACTGGGGGGAAAGGGAAAATAACAAACAAACAAAAACCAAACCGGTTGCCATTTAGACAATTTTAACGCATGACAACTGTGGTAGTTATATAATCATTTGTCAGTTTGAAGGGATTAAGAGTGAAGAAGTGGAGTCTAGCCTGTCAATCAGGCCATAGCCAATGAGGCCTCTGTGTGGGCATGGCCTTCTCCTGAGGATTCTGGGAACTCTGGTATTCCTCCTTGGAGGTGGGAGCCATACTTGCGCTCTCTGCTGAGTCCCTGTGAGACATCCTCGTTGACAAGCCACATGGAGACAGGCTGGTGGCAGCCAATTCCCTGAGTTGGTGGAACCACATGGAGACCTTTCCAGCGCTGAGATGCTTACAATGCCACTGGATCCACAAGACTTCCCACCCACTGGCCTGTGATCTTCCTGCATTCAGCATCATTGCGTTTAGTGAGTCTGAAGAGGACTTTAGAGATAGGTGGTGGACATATGGGCTAATATCGGACTTGTGGACTTGATTTGGAGTGGGCTGTTTTCTCAATATTCAATTGCTCTTGTATATAAAGCTCTTTCCTATACACACTTATCAGTGTCTATGAACTTGTATCTCTAGTCTACCCAGACTAACACAACAGCATCTATCCAGTAGAACTGAATTCCATAGGGTTTTAGGGGAACAGAGTCCACGCTGTGGGCTAGGCATTGGCCTGTTAACTGCAAGACTGGTGATTCAAGCCTACCAACTGCTCCACAGGAGAAAGGTGAGGTTGTCTGCTCCCATGGAGAGTTACAGTCTTGAGAACCCATACAGAGTCCTTGTGAGGTAGAACAAGCTCACTAGGAATGGGTTGGGTTTAGTCTTGGTTGAGCAGAAGTGCACAATTAGATCTCGGTGTTACGTTGCTCTGTCTAAAGGGCTATAGTATGTATTCCTGCATCTGTGCCATTCTAGCTTCAGGGTTGTCTGAAAAGTAAGACAATTTTACATCTAAGCAGTAACTCAACCAGCCTAATGCTCAGAAGTTGCCAAGTGGGTGACTCGTAGTAGAATAAGAGCCTTTCCCCTGCAGCACATTTTTTTGTAATGCCAATTGATTATGAGGGAACTACTTAGGGGACAAAATTAACCTGTGGGTCGCAACCCCTATGGGGGTCGAATGACCCTTTTACAAGGGGTCGCCTGATTCATAACAGGAGCAAAATTACAATTATGAAGTAGCAATGAAAAGAATTTTATGGTTGTGGGGGGTCCCTACAACATGAGGAACTGTATTAAAGGGTCGTGGCATTAGGAAGGTTGAGAACCAGTGCTCTAGGTGAACTGTCTTTGGCTGCATTGGCTTAGTAGTGTTAGACTCGTGGCTTTTAGGAACTTGCCGTCTTGCAAGACAGATGGAGAAAGAAGAGAGATGTGACTCCTGAGCACAAAGTAGATGTAGCTCAACCCTACTCAGTGATATTTGGGTTTTACAGATAAGCACTTGCAGCTGTTGAACATAATTGCCATGATTAAAATTTCTACAGGATGAATACATATTACGGCCAAGTCAATGCCAACTCATAGAGACCCATTAGGACAAAGCAGAATTATCCACCGAGTTTCTAAGGTGATAAACTTTAGGGAAACAGTTTCCCATGTATTTTTCCCAGGGATCATCCGGGGAGTTTAAACCACAAACCTTTCAGTCAGAAACCAAGGGCTTAACCACTATGCTACCAGGACTCCTTGCAGGATAAATGGACTTTACTCTTGAGTGTTTGAAACTCGCTAACCCTGACTTCCTCTGCTGCCATTCTGCAGAAGTGGTGTTTTGGTGTTTTTCCTTAATGTACACATTTTTAGGAGATCATCTATTGCACTAAAGGACTGTTGTGAACCAAGAACTTGAGACAGCTGGATTCTACCCTCTGCCGATTTTTTCACCTTGCTGAAACTGGCAAGTAGACATGGGTGCTGCCAACAGTTAATGCCTTGGGCTGCTAACCCAAAGGTTCATTCAAGCCCACCCAGAGGTGCTCAGAGGAAAGGCCTGGTGGCCTAATTTCAAAAACTGTCCATTGAAACCCCTGTGCAGCCCAGTTCTCCTCTGACACACACGGGGGTTGTCATGGGTCGGGACTGTCTGCACAGCGACCACTTCTGTTTGGTGGACAACTTCACTCTAGGGTCCTTGTGTGACAGCAGGAGGTTGTAACAGTCCAGGCCTCTCTTTTCGGCAGGATGTTGACACAGCTCACCTCACGTAGGTAAACATTCTGGCAGACACTGTGCCGTTTGGTGGAAAATAGCCATTCTGCCGAGAGATGGCCGACCGAGGTACAGGAAGAGAACGTGAGAAGAAGCAGCATGGCACCTGCCAGTGTGGTAGGCGCGCTGGGACTCCGTTTTGCTTCGTTTTCACTACAGCTGACTAATAGCATTACTTGGATGAATTTTCTAGTGTGTCGTAAAGTGCCGTATGTACCCCTGGAAGAACTAGAATCCACTCCTTTATTTTCCCCCTGCTCCCCCCACCTCCTTTCGCTCCTTCTAGGTAGGGGGCATGACACCACTTGGGCCATGCTCTTTAACGGATCAACTCAAAGGTCAAGTCAATGGCGGAAAGCAAGGCCCTCTTCCTGTGTGCACATGTGAAGTGCATCAGGCATTTTCCCTGGGTTGTTCAGAACTGTTCTCCATAGAAACAACTTATGACAGATCACTTACAAAGAACTCACTGTAGTGATCGAGGATCGGAAGAGACCAACACTGTCATTTCTGACATTTTAAACGAAGCTTTGCGGTGTGCTGGGTGTTGAGTTCGCTGCGACTCGTGGTGGCCCTGTGCACAGCAGAATGATGCATTGCCCTGCCCTGTGCCATGCTCACAATTGTTGTCATGTTTGTGCCCCTGTTTATGATCAAGTTGTAAGGCTTCCATAAGGTCCTGTCATACAGACCAACCTGTGGCACCCACATGCATTACATCTCAGACTCATTTTAGCATTGTTTATTTACCTATGCAGCTATAAATACTGTTTTATAAAAAGTTGTTTGTCTTAATATTTCACTGATTCACATTCACTTTTCATTAAGATTAAGGTTTTGGTTCAATGATGTTAAGACCAGCAGATAGCAAGCGTGTGTGTGTATATATATATATATGCATAAATATATATAGATGCACATCTACGAACACAATAAACTCTCATTTGAATAGCATTATTAGAGTTCTGTTTAATAAAACAATGTGGCAATACATGCTGTATGTTATTGACAATTATGCTATTGCCTTATATCATTATTAATGATAAACTTCCCCCATCTTCTTAAATTGTGTAATTACATGTGGACAGATAACCTGAATGTAAATTTAAAATATACACTCTCAGGTAATCATTCTAAAGTGATAGCACTTGTTACTTATGACGCAGTAATAACCACCACCTTCTACAACAGAAACTTTCCTTTCTTTAAAGTGAAATATGTATTAAAATGCAACATAAGCTCAGGAAGATGCACAAACCCTAAATGTTTGTAGCTCTTGAATCTTGGCATTTCTTTTAATATTTAATTTTAAATGATGTGTGGGTTGTAAATTATTCTCGTGTGTATTTCTGAAGCAGCAGCAGAATTACATTATATTTTGCTTATTAAAAACATCCAGAATGGTGGTTTTCAAAATTGCTTTAGCCAACGAGTGCTGGTAAGGATGTGAAGAAATTGGAACATTTATCCATTGCTGGTGGGCGTGTGATATAATGCAGCCATTATGAAAAAGTTTGACTGTTCCTTAAACAATTATACATAAAATTGCCATACGATCCCAACCCCTCCACTCTTGCCTGGATACCTAAAGGAGTCGAAAACAGGGACTCTTAGTCACATAGCAATGTTCACTGCAGTGCTACTCACTGTAGCCAAAGGCTAGCAAGACCCTAAATGTCCATCAGGAGACAAGTAGTATAAGAACGAGTGGTGACATCTGACCCCCTCTGTCTTCACGGTAGGAAAGACAATCGCACCCAGCATCAGCCCACACCCCATTTCTATTAGGTGGAAGTCAGACATGCCTCAGTGCTTCAAGCTTTATACCAGTTCTAATACCAACCATCCCTCCCATGGGATTCTCTACTTTTCTATCGGGTTTGATAATCTGTTGCAACGGTCACACACAACGCACAGACTGTATTCGCCTTATAGAGTTTATTAGGGATGTTCCTAGGTTACAGGAGGGTAACATAGGTGCTAAACTTGTGGCTCTCCTTTCTTTTTGTCTCATCAATGTGGTGCTGATGTATTTATAGAGGTGAGATCATTGCTTCAGGATACCAAAATTCAAGAGGAGATGTGAACATTTTATTCACTAACAAGCTATCTAATCCCCTTGGTAGGCTATCAACACCTCATCTTTGCATAGAAATTAAATGGACTACATCTGTGGGAAGAGATAATGGAGAAGCTCAATCTCACTAACCGAAGCAAGACCAGGGGCTAACTGTAGAGCAGACCATGAACTGCTCATGTGCAAGTTCAGGTTGTAGCTGAAGAAAGCGAAAGTAAATGTACGAGGGACAAAGTATAATCATCAGAGTAACTCATCTGAATTTGGAGAACGTCTCGATGCGTTGGGCACTAATGACTGAAGACCAGACGAGTTGTGGGATGGCATCCAGAGCACAGCACATGGAGAAAGCGAAGGGTCACTGAAAAGACAGGAAAGAAAGACAAGACAAATGTGGATGCCGGAAGAGACTCTGAAACTTGCTCATCGCCATACAGTTGCTAAAAAGAAGTAGAAGAGCTGAACAAAAAAGTGTCAAAGGAGAGCCTGAGAAGACAAAGTAAAGTATTAGGATGAAATGTGCAAAGACCTGGGGTACCAAAACGAAGAGCATGCTCAACCTACCTCAAGCTGAAAGAACTGAATGAAAAATGCAAGTGGTTAGCTGCAACACTGGAAGATTCTATGCAAATTAAAACAACAATGAGCTACCACCTAACACCCTCAAAGATAGCCCAGTTCAAAACACCAGAAATCAACAAGTGTTGGAGGAGCTGTGGTAACATAGGAACTCTGGTTCACTGGTGGTGGACTTTTAAGTATGTACAGCCACTATAGAAATTGGTTTGGCAATATCTAAAACAGAGGGAAATTGAGCTACCATATGACCCAGCAATCCCCCTACTGGGCCAGAAGAGGCAAGAAACAAACCACGGCCAGACATCTGTGCTCCAATGTTCATTGTGTTACAGTTCACAACCACAAGGAGTTGGAAACAACCCAAATTTCCATCAACAGATGAGTGGATTAAAAAACTGTGGTACATACACACAGTGGAGTACTATGCATCGCTAAAAAGCAATGAGGAATGCATGAAGCACATCACCGCATGGAAAGAAATCATGCTAAGCAAAGTAAGCCAAGCACCAAAGGAGAAGTACAACATGTATCCACTTAGGTAAGTTTACATATATATAAAAAGAAAGAACAGAAATGTAAATGCAAAAGGGGCAGAGGGAAAAGGCTACTGTATACAAATAGTCCTGGGGTGAGGTCCAGGTAGTATGGCAGGGGCTGGAGCAAATCCAGGGATGCATATGGTAGCCAAATAAAAAGGAGGCAGGGGAAAAAAAAGACATGGGTAGTGAGAGAAGTGGGTACTAAACCCCCATGGGGAGGGTATTGTTTATATCTCCACAGGGAAAGAGGGACCAGACTTCAACCCGGTGCTCCAAGATGTGAATGCAACATACCAGCATGAATCAGGGAACCAGTAGAGAGGTCTGAGGGCCTGGTCCCAATCCCAACTACATGGAAAGTTGCCTCTTCCCCCAGAAGAATTTACTTCAGAGGATAGCACTGAAGTTACAGCTCAGGGAGAGGGACCTGTCTTATCAGAACACATGGGAGCAAATGAAGGAAGAGGAAGAGAGAGTGGAGCACATTCTGACCCACCATGCCTTGAGAACGATATCCCTGCTCAGAGCAGACAATGCACAGAGAGGACCATATGGCTGGCCCCACTATGAGACATGACATTCCTCACTGACCTACAGCCCTATGGGGGACAGCACTGGAGACACAGCCTGGGGATTGTGCCACCACACCAAGGCAAAACACTAAGGGTGCAATAGAATAGCTAGGGGAGCAGAGCAAGGAAGTCCCGAGAGAATGCCAAAAATAAACTTTGGGGCCAGGGTGTGGAACCCCATCAGACTCAACTGGGAAACATTCTTAAAGGTCAACAAACAGACCTTGAACTATTTACAGGCTTTTCTTTCTCTTTTTTTTTTTTTGTCATTGGTTT
>NW_022108124.1:14991960-15032428 GCF_000313985.2 Echinops telfairi | reverse complement strand
ACAGGATCACTGAAGATAAAGTGGGTGCATAAGCAAATGTGGTGAAGAAAACTGATGGTGCCTGGTTATCAAAAGATATAGTGTCTGAGGTCTTAAAGGCTTGAAGATAAACAAGCAGTCATCAAGCTGAGAATCAACAAAGCCCACATGGAAGAAGCACACCAGCCTGTGTGATCAGGAGGTATAGATGGGATCAGGTATCAGGCACCAAAGAACAAAAAAATCATATCATTGTGAAGGAGAGGGTGTGCGGAGTGGGTACCCAAAACCCATCTGTAGGCAATTAAACATCCCCTTACAGAAGGATCTTGGAGAGGAGACAAGCCATTCAGAGTGCAGTGTAGCAATGACGAAACATACAACTTTCCTCTTGTTCTTTAATGCTTACTCTTCTCCACTATCATGATCCCAATTCTACCTTACAAATCCCGCTAGACCAGAGGATGTACACTGGTACAGATAGGAATTAGAAACACAGGGAATCCAAGATAAATGAACCCCTCAGGAGCAGTGTTGAGAGTGGTGATACCAGGAGGGTGGAGGGAAGGTAGGGTAGAAAGGGGGAACCGATCACAAGGATCTACATATAACCTCCTCCCTGGGGGATGGACAACAGAAAACTGGGTGGAGAGAGACGTCAGACAGTATAAGACATGACAAAATAATAATAATTTATAAATTACAAATTATCAAGGGGTGGGGAGGGAGGGGAAAAATGAGGAGCTGATACCAAGGGCTCAAGTAGAAAAAAAATGTTTTGAGAATGATGATGGCAATAAATGTACAAATGTGCTTGACACAATGGATGGGTTGTGATAAGAGTTGTATGAGCCCCCAATAAAATGATTTTAAAAAACAAGGAAAGAAAGATTCTATCGGCAAAATACTGAACAGCGCAGGAGTGTCCAGATGGATGGAATACAGAGTCGCAGTACCCAAAAGAATTAGTGGACACTCAACCATCCCTAGAGGTCGCATCTGAACAAAACCGGATTATAGTGAAGGGCACTGACAAAAACCAAGGTTCCAGAAATTGATGAAATACCAGTTGGGGTATTTCAGCAAACTAAATGTAGTGTTGGAAGCAATTGTATTTATATTCATTCCAGAGAAAGGTGACCCAGCAGAACGTGGAAAGTACTGAACAAAATCATTAAGAGCACAGGCAAGAAAACTGTGGCCGAAGGTAAAAAATGATAGCAACATCACATCCACAGCAGCGGTTCTCAACCTGTGGGTCGCGACCCCTTTGGGGGGTCGAACGACCCTTTCCCAGGGTCGCCCGATTCATAAGAGTAACAAAATGACAGTGATGAAGTAGCAATGAAAATAATTTTATGGTTAGGGGTCACTACAACATGAGGAACTGTATGAAAGGGTTGCGACATTAGGAAGGTTGAGAACCACTGCTCTACAGGGAGCTGCCCGAAATGCAAGGTAGATTCCGAAGAGTATATGGAACAAGGGATATCATCGCTGCCATCAGACGGCGCTTAGTGGACAGCAGAAAATACCAGAAAGATGTTTACTTGTTTTTAATTGATTATGCACAGGAATTTGACTGTGTTAATCATAACAAACTATGGGTATCATAGCAAAGCATGGAAATTTCAGAACACGTAGCTGTGTGCATGAGGAGACTGTGCACAGGCCAAGAGGCAGTGGTTTGAATAGAACAAGGGGGTGCTGAGTGGTTTAAAAGCAGGACAGGTGTGTGCCAGGACTGTTTCCTTTCATAATAATAATGCCATCTGTGTGCTGAGCAAATAACCTAGGAAACGGGACTCTATGAAGAAGTGCGTGGCCTCAGGATTGGAAAAAGGCTTATTACCATCCTGCAATATGCAGACGACACCACTTGCTTGCTGAAAGCAAAGAGGACTAAAGAGGATTAGAGACTCCCACCTTCAGCATAGATTACCAGGCTCTGTACAGAAAACAAGCATTCTCACCACCCAACCGATAGGCAACACTTTCTCAATTCAGATTGAGAAGGCATTCCAACCAACCCCAACTCGAGTACCTGGGTCCAATGCAAGCCAGAGCCTTCTCCAGATTAATGTAGCAATGGGCCGATGACCCAGATAGGAGAAGCATGAAGCCGGGTTGGTGGGTGCAGAAGATCAGAGGTTGGTGAGTGCAGAAGTCACGTAGATCCAAGTTCCATGGGAACATGGCGGCATCTGACAAGCTCCCTGATTGCCTCCCAAGGTCAGCAGCCCACTTAGGGCTGTCCCTGGAGGCAGACACACATTTTGGGGGAAGGAATGATGCTTCTAATAAATGGCTGCAGTACAAAAGGAGGGGCCTTTCTGTGGGGCAACATGTCTTACAACTGTTCATTCTTGGTGTGGAATCAATCTTCATAGATTCTGCAGTTGCATGATCAGATGGGGTCTTTGGATTGGGAAAACCCTGGGACATCTTTTCTGTGCTAAGGAGCAAATTCAGAATGTCACCCCATCATTTCTTCACTCATTTACTCAATCCGGCACTAGGGTAGGGACTGGGAGGTTAACACGCAGTCCTCATGAAGAACTCCTAGTCCTCTCTCCTAGTCTTCAGTTGTTTATATAAATAGATCACAATAGCACCATCAGCCAGCAATAGAGAGTCAAGGCGTTGATATTTTACAATGCTCCAAATATGCAAAGATCGTGGCATGGGTGAGGTGAGGGCCACTGTGGACAGAGAATCAGCAGGAGCAGAAAGGGCAAGCAAGAGCTTAGGATGCATTTCCAGCTATTCAACTTTAGCCGGCGGGGTGCCGGGGTGTGGGCGGCGGGGAGGTTACAGCTAGGGGAGGGAGAAATCAACAGTTTTTTGACCCAAGGTCCATGCAAGTCCAAGATGCTTCCGTGTATGTATGTATGAGTCTGGCTGGACTAGAGAAACAAATCCATGGGCACACTTATGTGTATAAGAAAGAACTTTATATACAAGAGCAATTGAACATTGAGAAAACACCCCAGCCAGTCCAGATCAAGTCCATAAGTCCCATATTAGCCCATATGTCTGATACCCATCTATAAAGTCCTCTTCAGACTCGGGAAACACGTGCAATGAAGCCAAATGCAGGACGATCACAGGCCAGTGGGTAGAAAGTCTTGGGGTCCAGGGGCGTTGTGAGCATCTCAGCGCTGGCAGGGGTCTCTCTGTGGCTTCTCTGGCTTCAGAGGTCTGGTTGCATCCACGTGGCTTGTCCAGTTTAGGGTACTAGAGTAGTCCCATGTGTCTTGTCAGCTGCAATGTCTGCCAGGGAGTGAGCAAAGAGAGAGAGTCTCTCCTGCCTCCAAGGAGGAAAATCCAGGATTTCCCAGAATTCTCAGGAGAAGGTCATGCACACACAGAGGCCTCATTGGCTATGACCTGATTGACAAGCTAGATTCCACCCCTACACTCTCAGTCCTCAAATTGACCAACAATTATATCTCTACCACAAAGTGCATTTGTCAATAAATCCAGAGACACGACTGTGGCTGCTGAAGGGCAGATCATGGAGTGAGTTCTGCACCAGGGAGGAGCACAGGGCTGAAGCCTCTGGGACTGGCACTGGTTTGGTCCGGTTACCAGTGTTGAGTGGGTCACTAGAGGCCGTGCTCCTTGAAGCCCTGAGGGCTGAAGATGTTGGTGTTGGACTGGAATGAGGACACCGTGAGAAGGTCAGAATGCGAGCAGGCGATGGACCAGTGGTGTGTGGGAGACCTGGCCTGGGACACAGACCCGCAGGGCCTGTGTGGATGTCCTGGGGACGGTCTAGGGCCAGTCGGAACCATGAAGTTCCTTCAGAGCCAGGACCATTTATAAAGTCATCCCTGGCCTGATTCCTTGTGTATGTGTGTCGACAAGTGGCTCTTAACTTTGCACTCCTCTATTGGATGCGTTGCTGCATCGAATGTGCAACAGACCATCTATGGCACTACCTGGGGAGTACAAGGGCAGGTTCTGTTTCTCATCCATCCTCATTTCCCCAGCCCGGTGCATTAGGGCTGGCATGTTAAGAGCAGGACCCGCTTGAAGGCTTGTGACATGTTGGCTGTCGGGCTGAAAAGACTTGCCCAAGTCTAGCCCTGCCTTTACCTGGGTATCTGCACACAGAGCCCTTGACTACCCCCCACCCACCCCCCATATACACTCCAACTCCCACGGTGCTTTTCCTTCTGTGGTCTAAATCCTAAACAAGCTCCAAACAAGCTTCTCTGGCATGTCAAGTCCTGGTGCATGACCATAGCCATCTGTCATTTCTGTGCAGGGCCAACAGGAAATGTGATCACAGCGCTGAACAGTAAACAATTTGGAATCAGCCACAGGCACCCCTGTCATAGCCACACTTCATCTGGGCTAGGCACCAAAGTAGGCTGTGGGTTGCTTGTTACCTCAGCAACAAACACCTTCCAGTTCCAACAATGATTTGTCAAGAGAGTCTGCTACCAGTTTCACTGTGATTCTCCAAAACTCGCTTTCTTTCCCGGGGCACGAAAGCTAAAATCCATTGGTGAAACGGACTGTGTTAGTCTGAGTTGAGTAAAGAAACAAATTCATGGACACTCATGTGTGTAAGAGAGAGCTTTACATTAAAGAGCAATTGTATATTAAGAAAACATCCCAGCCCAGTCCAGATTAGGTCCATAAATCTGATATTAGCCCATATGTCTGTTACCAGTCTATAAGTTCTTCATAGTCACATAGCACATACAATGATGTCAAATGCAGGAAGAAAGATCACAGACCAGTGGTGGAAAGTCTTGTGGATCCGGTGGTGGTGGAAGCATCTCAGAGCTGGCAGGGGTTGCCATGTGGCTTCTCCAGCTCCAGGGTTCTGGCTCTAGCAGCGTAGCTCCATGTGGCTTGTCAATAGGAATGTCTCACAGGGAATGAGCATGTATCTGGCCTCCAGTGAGCTATTTAACGCCCTTTGTGCCTCCCAAATGAAGTCATCAAGTTGCAGCCTGATTGACAGGCTAGACTCCACCCCTTGGCAAGTTGACAGGAGATTATGTAACTGCCACGCTGACCATGGATTACATTGATGGGAATAGATGTAGACTGTCTTAGGCTAGGTTCTCCAGAGCAATACAGTGAAGCACATTTATTGAAACATACATAGATAGGGAGGTGTTTATTTCCAGGAAGCTACAGAGACTGGCGAGTGTCAAATCCAGGAGCCAAGCATCAGGCTGGAGGCTTCCCTTGCCTCCGGGGCTTCCGGGGCGATGACCCTCCATGACCAACTTGTTTCTTCTTTTATGCGTCTGTGGCACTTTGCATCATCTTCACCAGCGCCGTGATCCAAATGCGCCGACTTCCTTTGGGTCTTCCTTACTCCGTGTCCAACGTTCGGA
The DNA here is from genome assembly GCF_000313985.2 of Echinops telfairi. NCBI lineage: Eukaryota > Metazoa > Chordata > Mammalia > Afrosoricida > Tenrecidae > Echinops > Echinops telfairi. Next base: position 15,027,086 of record NW_022108124.1, on the reverse strand, counting down.
TGCACACGAGGTGACAGAAAAGATCCGAGCTTAGGCCAGGCACACCTTGGTCCTCAAAGTAACATCCCTGCTTTGCACCACTTGAAAGCGGTCTTCTCAACACAATGCTCCTGATTGCTGCTTCCATGAGCCTGGATTGTGCATCCAAGCCAGAAAAATCCTTGCCGACTTCGATCCTTTCTCCATGTATTCTGAGGTGACCTGTTAGTCCAGTTGTGAGGACTTGGGTTTTCTGTACATCGAGTTGTCATCCACAGCGGAGGTGATTCCGGAGTTTCATCAGCAAGCGCTTCGAGTCCTTCTCCCTTTCAGCAAGCAAGGTTGTAAAAATGCCTTTCTCCAGTCCTGATACCACATTCTCCTTTGCATCGTCCAACGTCTCTGAGGATTTGCTCAGCCTAGAGATGGAATACTTATGCTGAGAGGATACCACCCTGACGCCCCCGGAGACCTTACTTCCTGAAGGCAGTACTCCAGCTATGTCATTACAGCTGCTTATGCTTTGAGACCTGTCGCTCTTCCTCGGTCACATTTGGAGTGCCTTGGACCCTGAGTGGGTGCATCCCGGGTACTACCTCTGACAAAGCTCTGCTGCTCTTGGTGAGGGGCTCCCCTTCTTTGTAGTCTATTCTTAGTCTGAAAGCTCTGCGGAAGTCTGTTCACTTTGGATGACCCTGCTGTATTTGAAACACCAGTGACATCGCTTCCAAGATCACCGTGGCACATAAGCCAGCACAGTACAACCACAGACAGAAAAATAGGTGGGATAGTGAGGGGGGTATCATTGACTTTGCCAGCAGACAGTAAACCACTCTTGTTGGTCCTTCCAAGCAGACACGGATACGACTGCATGAGCCAGATCGAGTGCTGCACACCAGATATTACGGAATGCATTAGTCTGCTTAAGCAATGAAACCCCACATGGAACAGCAGCTGCAATCAGAATCACGGCCTTGTCGCGTGTTTGGTAATCCACTGGGATTCACCAAGATTCACTTGTTCACACCAGCAGAATAAGTGCGTTGAATGGGGATGTGCTGCAGGGAAGCCCCCACCCCATTCTTCACGTCTTTGGTGGTGGCACCTCATCTCTGTGGCCCCTCCAAGAATGTGGTACTGCTTGCAGCTTACTCTTATCCAGGGTCGGGCAGTTCAACTTGGCTTTTACTACCATACTAGAAATAGCCCTTTGTGCACATTCATCTCAGGGACCCAAGGGGTGCATTCTGTTGGTTGCTCAGTATGCATTTGAGAATGGAGAAAAATCATTACAGGGTGGTTCAGGGACCCACGGGACCCTCTGCAAGATGAACCTGAGCTAAGAACCCATTCATAGTCCGCCTTCCATATATCCCCCTCCCACTCTGACTGGTGGACCACCATCATGTTTGGGGTATGGATATTTGGAAACAATGGGATTCTTTCTCCAGTGAGCCCAGTGTTCCTATCATTCAAGGGGTGGTGGGTCTGTAAAGTGACTCAGGTCTGAGAATTGATCGAGGAACGTAACTCTTCTGGGGATCAAGGGAAGGCTGTCATTCACCTGACCTATAATTCTTCTGCTTGTACTGATGAAGTATATATTTAGTAGATTTCCCATCTGTTTCATGCCTAGGGACACCGTGCCTAAGTAGCCAGTGCTATAAGTCCATATGATTCAGGCAGTGACGGTTGCACCTTTGACTCTGCTTGTCCATTAAGAGAACCACATGCATCTTGCCTCTGGTAACTCAATTCTGCCACTTGGCCCCTACCAACATGGGGTCTAATGAGCCTCATTGTAGTTATGTGTCTCAATTCAGTCAGGGAAGTTTCTATTGCCAAATAGGACTTACTTGAAATAGCAATCACTGCAGTCTTCAAGGATGCTGAAGCTCTCTTGACAAAGGTGGCCCTCGCTGTTGGGGTGAAAGGTGTATCCTCTGGGTACTCAGTGGGTGGATCTGTGGGCCCAACCTGATAAATTCCCTCACACATGACAATTTCTCTAAGCCTGTGGGTGCTTTCTTCTAAGTCTACTACGGCAGGTCAGACTTTTCACCTTGATTTAGTGTAGGCACTGCTTCATCCAGGCTCCAGTGAACCAAGCAAATAGGCTATTACATCCTTTCCTAACCTCGCCAGCTGAAACATTGAATGAAGAATTTGTACTCATCGGACCCGTATCAATAAACTCTTATCCGACTTTATGTTCCTTGCACCATTGTTCTAGACTCCTAAGAATCATTCCCATACAGATGCCCCAGGTTTCTGTTTGAATATATTCAGAAAATCAAGCTGTTCGTTCGCTGCGTTAGGTGCCTCCTCCTGTGTCACACTTTGTCCCTCACTTAGTGGAATTCACAGGGACTCGTAATAGGTCTAGAAGCAAAAATGATGGCGGTAGGTCCTGGGAACCTGCACCAGTGTCTTATAAGGCATCTCCCTCAGGTAAGGTACCAGGTGCCATCTCAGGCCCGATCTCCGGTGGTGACTCGGGGTGTGGGGGTTACTCATTAAGTGGGATGGAAAGGAAAATCGATTTACTGGATAAGGGAGTTTTGCAGACGAGGATGGACGGAGAGATGGGACTACAAGGGATGGTTCTGTTGGCAGGAGTGAGTGGATGAAATTTAGGGGCATGGTGTCCCCAGCTTCCGGGTCACTTTCATATTAGACCTCATTCCAAGTCTTAGGGTTTCTTCCGAACCAATTTTCTGGCTTCAACTTCATACGCCGTTGGAGGTTGGGAATTCAATTGGTATTGTTATTCAGCTATTCTCATAACCATACTGTGAGTATGCTATTTAGTACATTGGCTCTGTGACTATAAACATACAAGGCTTTCTTTATGGCCCAAGTGGCAACCTGCAGGTCTTCTTGTGGCGCCTGAGCTGAGACGATGGAGCTTTGAGTTCATCGCTTTCTTCCACCAATTTGTCTACCAAATAGGACCCATCGTCCAGCATCTGTATACTTCTCGAGCTGACAGCACTGAGTAGAAAAATCTCAGGTCTGTAGGCGCCGAGAGCCTTTTCCCTCACAAATATCTGATACCGTGTGTATTTCCACGACCACGTCACACCGTGGAGTAGCAGGGCCCTCTCGACGGCGAGAGGCAAAGACCTAAGTGCCTTTAAGACTAGCCAGACTTGAGAACGCATTCGGGAAATGTATCCTGATGATGTAGTTCCTCCAGAGCCACTCCTGATGTCACATGTCTTAGGCTAGGCTCTCTAGAGGAGCAAAGGCAGTAATGTGTGTGTGTGGGGGCGGGGGGGCACTCACAATTGTGGAGGCTAGTGAGCCTCATGTCCAGGGCCCAGCCATGAGGCTGGAGCCTTGGGAGACATTCCCTGACTCACATGGTGGCAGAGGCTGGGGAACATTGGCAGGTCAAACAGGGAGGTGCTGGCTCAGGGGGTTGTGGGAACTGGCCAGCCCCCAAATCAGCAGAGCAGAGGAGGTTGGGTCAGATGCAGATGAGAGTGAGTGAGAGAGAAAGAGAGACAGAGGAGAGAGAGAGAGCTTTGCCAGGAAAACCATACAGATTGGATGCAGGTCATGCCCCCACAGAAACTCCAGATTTAAAAAAAGAAGGGCGGGGGGTGGGTGGGTGTTTAAGTTCTTAATCCTGAGAGTCATGGCGTGAAGTTGATGCACAGCTTAGACTATGATATAGATTTCTCAGAATGGGGCAGAAATAGTCCACATTTCCTGGGTTCCTTCCAGAACACTGTCCTGAAGTCTAATTTTTAAAAAAAACAAAAGCTGTCTTCTCCATTTTATTTATAGACTTGGATGAGAAGGGAATTTAATTATCAAGTCCCATCTGCACTTTCTAAATGGCAGCTCTTGACCCTACAAAATAACTACCAGAATGAGAGGGGAGGGGGAGTAACTTTTTTAAAAAAATCATTTTATTGGGGGCTCATACTCTTCTCACAATCCATACATACATCCATTGTGTCAAGCACATTTGTACATTTGTTGCCATCATCATTCTCAAAACGTTTGCTTTCTACTTGAGCCCTCAGTATCAGCTCCTCATTTTCCCCCTCCCTCCGTGTCCTCTCCCTCCCTCATGAACCCTTGATAATTCATAAATTATTATTATTTTGTCATGTCTTACACTGTCTGACATCTCCCCTCACCCACTTTTCTGTTGTCCGTCCACCAGCGAGGGGGTTATATGTAGATCCTTGTAATCATTTCCCCTTTTCCAACCCACCCTCCCTCCACCCTCCTGGTATCGCCACTCTCACCACTTGAGGGATTCCCTGTGTTTCCAGTTCCTATCTGTACCAGTGTACATCCTCTGGTCTAGCCAGATTTGTAAGGTAGAATTGGGATCATGATAGTGGTGGTAGGGTAGGGAGAAAGCATTAAAAAACTAGAGGAAAGTTGTATGTTTCATCGGTGCTATACTGCACCCTGATTGGCTCATCTCCTCCCTGAGACCCTTCTGTAAGGGGATGTCCAGTTGCCTACAGATGGGCTTTGCATCTCTACTCCGCACTCCCCCTCATTCCCAATGATAATATTTTTTCCCCCTAGGTCTTTGATGCCTGGTACCTGATCCCATATACACCTCCTGATCCCACAGACTGGTGTGCTTCTTCCGTGTGGGCTTGGTTGCTTCTCAGCTAGATGGCCGCTTGTCTATTTTCAAGCCTCTAAGACCCCAGATCCTAGATCTTTTGATAGTCGGGAATCATCAGCTTTCTTCATCACATTTGCTTATGTACTCACTTTGTCTTCAGCAATCGTGTCGGGAAGGTGAGCATCATGGAATGCCAGTTTAATAGGACAAAGTGTTCTTGCATTGAGGGAGTACTTGAGTGGAGGCCCAATGTCCATCTGCTACCTTAAGACTAAACCTATAAATATATGCACATAGATCTATTTCTCTATCATCCTATATAAATATATTTACATATATACATGCCTTTATTTAGACCTCTTTAAATGCCCTTCGCCTCCTAGTTCTTTCCTCTATTTCCTTTGACTTTCCTCTTGTCCCACTATCATGCTCAGCCTTGATTTGGGTTTCAGTAATTCCTCTCAGTTACATTGCCCTTGATCAAGCCCTACCAGGCCTCCTACACCGTTCTCACCATAGATTTTGGATCACTTGTTGTTCCCTTGTTCCTGGGTTTGTTAACATCCACTTCCTTTCCTCTGCCTCCCCCTCTCCCATGTCCCCCTGGAACTGTTTGTCCCGTTGTTTTCTCCTCCAGATTGTATAGGGGGAGTAACTTTTATTGAGTTGCTGCTATGTCATCACAATCATTTTATTTTCAAATGTACTCAGGGATGAAACAGACACTTGAGGTGACATGATTTTCCAGGGGCTTACAGTTAATGGAGCACAGCACCTGCATTTGAACCAAGGGCTGGGTGAACCCTGAGTTCACCCTGTTCCCATAACACAGGCTGCGTGGGCCTCTACTGTACTGAACTACCTACAAAGAAGGATTTTCTGAATTGCCCGCGATAGCTGTCTCTGTCCTTTAAAAGCACCATGAGCATAGAAAGGAAGTACTTTTATTTTGAATGCTTAGCATCTGTTCAGAGATTTATGGGATAAATAGCATAACGGCCAAGTCTAATTTCAAAATATCACAGTTTTGAAAGGCTCTCCTGACCTAACTTAACAGAAATACGCCGTTCCAAGTCAAGCTGAAGAAAGACCAGTGTTAAAATGGTTTCATTCGGTGTTTCAGGATTTTTCTCTGATCCAAACCAAGAGGCAGCCTGGGTCAAACCAGGAGGCTAAGTTAACCATTAACTTGAGGGCAGAAAGTCAACAGTAAGCACATTCTTTGCACGGCTCTGCCCACACGCCAGCAAATATTAACATATATGAGCTAGTATCTTTTCCTGTGGTCATGCAGGTGTGTTTTATACACCTGCAAAATGTCCGTGAGGAAGCAATCATCCAATATTGGGCCCTCTGATGGCAGAGGCCCCAGACAGTGACTTACGTAAGTCCCACGGGTCCCTCTGTGGTGGCTGGTGACTTGCAATCTGGTTGGACACCACTGCAGGGGTGGCATGGCTGCTTCTCCTGAGGAAGCAGGGATGAGCTTGCTGTCTGCTAAGATGCGACGCTACATCAGCCACTGAAACGGAAAACAAATGTTTGCCATCCACGTTGATCTTCTACCTCTAGAACTTCCTCAGAACTTTCCTGCTTGCTTTTTCTAGAAGCGGCATGCCGCAGTGAAAAGGTCGTGGAGTTGGAGCCAGATGGATCTTAGTTCACAGCCTCTCCCTACCAAAGGGCAGTTGAGTGACAGGCTAAGTTACCTTCCCTGCTGGCCCTCCACTTCCCCACTGGTGAAATGAAAATAGCTATCTTATTTTTATCACATATAACACGGCCACATGAATAACATGCACAACATGCATAGGAAACTAACACGTGAGAGGGGTGCTTGGTTTGCAGAATCTCTAAGGCATGCATTATGTGTGTGAAGGTAAATTCTCCACGAAGGACTCTAAAGGATGCTGATTATAAAGAAAGGCATTGCCCAGAGCTGCCGGCCACCACGTCCACTTCCCGTGGCTGCCTGCCCACCCCGTGGAGTCCAGTTCCTGCCTCTTCACAAAGAGCCTGGAGACTCTCAAGGGTCAGCTCTTCGAGAACCTTCTCAAGGAAGAACAGACCCCTCCGAGTAGGATGACGGTTGTCGGTGTGGGTGCTGTTGGCCTGGCCTGTGATATCAGGGGCTGAATGAAGGACTTGGTCCATGAACTCGCTCCTGTGGATACCACGGAAGACAAATTGAAGGGCGAAATGATGGCTCTTCCTTTCCTTTGAACACTAGAAACTGTCTCTGGTAAAGACGAGGATGTAACTGCAAACTCCAAATTGATTATTATCCCAGCCAGAGCCCGTCGGTGGGAGGGAGGACGTCGTCTTAACTGGGTCCAGTGCAACGGAGTATCTTCAAATGCATCATTCCCAGGGTCGTACAGCACAGCCCGAACTGCACATGGCTTGCTGTTTCTAATCCAGGGATCTCCTTCCCATGCCCCTTGGAAGATAGGTGGCTCCCATAAGGCACTGCAATTGGGATTCGAGTTACCTAGTGGGGGAGAAGCTGGGAGTCCCCCCCTTTCAGCTGTCATGGATGAGCCCTTGGGGGACATGGAAACTCCAGTGTGCTGGTTTGGAGTAGAGTGAATGTTGCTCCCTGAAAATCCTGCACCCTGCTTTAGACGCTGATGGAGATAAGGAACGACGGAAAGAGGTCCCCAAACAGGTGGGGGACGGTGCTTATGAGGTGATCAAACTGAAAGACTCTACTTCCTGGGCCATGGGGCTGTCGGTGGCCCACTTGACAGAAAATAGAATGAAGAACCTTAGGCAGGTACACCCATTTGCCACCATGATGAAAGGACTCTGTGGGTTTGACGATGACTTCTTCCTCATTGTCCCATGGACCCTAAGACAGAATGGGATCTTGGATGTGGCGAAGGTGACTTGAGGTTACTCGAATCCCTGAGGAAGAGGCCAATTGAAGAACAGTGCAGACACATGTTGGGGGTCCAAAACAAGCTGCGATTTTAAAGTCGTCTCCTGTACCACTTCCCTGTCTAGGCTACAAATGGAGTTTAGTGGGGGGTTGTGCATGTTGTTCTTTTTATCTGATCTGTGACTAAAGTCGTAAAATAATGATCTAGGAAAAACAGTAGTTTCCTGAAGTCAGAACTGGGGATGGTCCATCAAGCCTTGCAGTTATATCCAGAGGTGGATATTGCTTGTTGTGTTAGTCCGGGTAGACAAGAGAAACAAATTCATGGACAATCATATATGTATAAGAAAGAGCTTTATATACAAGAGCAATTGAATATTGAGAAAACATCCTAGCCCAGACCAGATCAAGTCCCTAAGTCCGACATTAGCCCATATGCCTGATACCAATCTATAAAGTCTTCTTCAGACTCACGGAACACATGAAATGATACTGAATGCAGGACGATCACAGGCCAGTGGGTGGGAAGTCTTGTGGATTCAGTGGCGGTAGAAGCATCTCAACACTGGCAGGGGTCTCCATGTGGCTTTTCCAGCTCCCAGGGCTCTGGCTGCCGTCAGCGCATAGCTCCATGTGGCTTGTTGTCTGTCATGTCTCACAGGGAGTGAACTTGTGCTCCCCACCCCAGCGAGCTATTTATCTCCTATGCTGTGACCTGATTGACCTAAACTCCACCCCTTCACTCTTAAGTCTCACATTGACAACAGATTATGTAACTACCACACTTATCATGTATAGTTCTAAATTGGTTAGCATAAAATCGTTCTACCACCACTGAGACCCACTGCCAATGTGTTTACTATGTGTGATGAAACTTCTAGTACCTTCACTCAACAGGACAAGCCCAACCTTCTTCCCAATCCCATCTTGGGCTCCAGTGTGTAAATGAAATATCACATGTCTTGTGCATAACTTTTCTAACGGATCTTATTTTGTGTACAATATTTATCAGAGTAGTGTATTTGCCAAATAATATGAAACTCTCTACATATAAACAGCACAACTATCTCTTTTACCAACAAAAACACCAAACAAACCATCAACAGTGAAAGAAAAAACAAAAAGAAAATAATTGATAAATGCCATCAATAATGGTCATGATTTTAACTATGGGAACCCTGCTGGTACAACAATTAAGTGCTTCATTGCTAACTGAACAGTAGTTCAAAGCCACCAGTGGCTCCTCAGGAGAGGGACCTGTGATCTGCTTCTGTAAGGATCCTCAGAATCAAACTCATTGCCATCAAGTTGATTCCAACTCATAGCAACCCTACAGGACAGGGTAGAATGTTCCTGTAGTTTTCTGAGCCTGTAGCTCTTTACAGGAGTAGAAAGCCTGCCTTTCTCTCATGGAGTGGTTGGTGGGTTTGAACTGTTAACATTGAGGTTAACAGCCCAATGTGTAGCCACTATGCCACCATAAACATTAGGGCCTAAAAAGCACTATGGTATATTTCTACTCTGATGCCTGGGGTTACCAAGAGGCAGAACTAATTCTGTAACACAGAACAACAGCAGCAAGATTTAACCAGCAATTAGGGTATTCTTCCAATAAGCAGCAGAGGAGCCACAATCCCAAAGTCTGACTGACTACAGCTAAAACCACTGGTCTGATTAATGAAGGATCTGCATGTTTTCCCACTCTTCTGCCAAATCCCTACCCACCTACCACGAAAAACAAAAATAAATCTCTTGCTAGGAAAATGAAATTTAATGATACAACGAGGTACTGAATTTCAAGAGACAGGCGTGGGAATGCCAAATTCTGAAGAAATAATGTAGGTGTTATTTCAATCGATAAACTTTAACTATATGCCGAGCTTAAGCAAATGCTCACATTTATCCCCAGACTTAATTATAAAAATGACTTTCTAGTCCTGAGAAAAGAGGAGACTGATGAACACAAGCACATCAAAGTGGTGAGAAAAGGAGGAGGAATCAGGGAAAACGGGGATGGTGGCTGTTAGAAAGAAAACATGCCAGAAAGTAGAGTAGTATTTCTAGTAGCATGGGTTGGATTGTGTGCTCTCTAAAAATATTTGTTAAGTCCTAGCCTCGAGTCCCTGTGAATGTAAGCTTGTTTGGAAATAGGGTCTTTGAGATGTTATCCGTTAACAAGAGGTCATCTGGGAGTAGGACTGGTTGTCATCTTTTATGGATAGTGTCCTTATAAAAGGGGAGAAGACACACGAAGAAAGGTGGCCTTGTGAAAAGAGAGGCAGAAATTGAAGAGATGTATCCAGAAATCACAGAACCCCAACAAGCTAGTAAATACCTGTGTGTTAGTCCAGGTAGACTAGAGAAACAGATCCAGGACACCCATATGTGTATAAAAAAGAGCTTTATATCAAAGAGTAATAGTATATTAAGAAAACATCCCAGCCCAGTCCAGACCAAGTCGATAAGTCTGATATTATACATATGTCCATACAAGTCCATAAATTCCTGTTTAGACTCACTCAGCACATGCTTTGACGCTGAATGCAGGAAGGAAGATCACAGGCCAGTTGGTGGAAAGTCTTGTGGATCCAGTGGTGGTGGAAGAATCTCAGTGCTGGCAGGGGGCTCCACATGGCTCCTCCAGCTCCAGGGCTCTAGCGTAGCTCCATGTGTCTTGTCAGCAGGAAAAACAAATCAAAGTCTGTCTGTACCTAGCCTCTAGTCAGCTATTTATCTCCTTTGTGCCTTTAAATGAGGTCATCAAGCTTCAACCTGATTGACAAGCTAGACTCCACCCCTTTGCAAGTTGACAGGAGATTATGTAACTGCCACAGCCTGGATTAGAGTCTTCCCCCTCAGTCCCCTCACCAGGGAGCCACAAGACTGGCACCCTGATGAAGGGCTTTCAGTCTGTAGAATTGTGAGTCATTACATTTCTACTCTTCTAAGTCATCCAATTTGTGGTTCTTTGTTACAGTTGTCCTAAGAAATGCAGACATGGGGTGAATCCCATGTGAACAAGTCCACCCTCTACAGGAGGAAGACAGGACATGAGTGAGGAAATACAACACCCAACCAGTAGGACTGTGGCCCACAATGGCAGTGTTGGAAAAATTGCAATATATTTCTCAAGCCTGAGAGCCTTAAAGGAAGGCTTAGCATTTCACCAAATCTTACAGCTTATTCTGTTGAAAAATCAACACCACCAGTATCAGGTGACCTGAGCTGTTCAGGGTAGCAATAGCAGAATCGCGCCTCCACCCAGTTAGGTGTGGTGTAGATGACTGCTGAGTGACTGAGTAGATGGAGTCAGGTAAGCTTGTCTACCTCGACTGCTTTTCGTTAGAGGAAATGGGCCATGTCTTTACTAGGAAACCCTGCCTTTCCTCACCTTTAACTCTCAGTCATAAATCCAGATGTATCTACCCTACCCAAGCTGAGCCAATTAGATCCTCTCTCCTGGAAATTTAAAAACTGGAAATATACACAAATATGGATTGGTGGCCTTTTTTCATAAAGTCATGTTATGGGTAGATCTGAAACTCCAGACGTGTCTTGCGCTTGATTTCCATGAAACTCTGAGCCCAGCCTTCCTGAAATTAGGTTTACCCATTTCTGGTATTCTATGAGATGTCTTAGTGTTTTCCCATTAAGTTAGTATAATTAATCAAATTGTCTAACGTTGGTTTCCATTGCTTACACACCAACACACACAAAAAGTGACCTGTTGTCCTTTGAGTAGCACACAGTGTGCGAATTGTAAGGGATGGCTTCCTATTACCAGATAAAGGTGAGTCGAGTAGCTGGGCATTTCTAATGAATGGGGTTATCATAGTCGTTGGCATCAAACTTTCCAAAGAAGGGAACTTTCCCTGCGCCAGTGGGGCAGAAAAAAAGGGCACAGGTGCAATATTAAAATCTTCTCCAAGGTCTAGGGTAGTGGTTCTCAACCTTCCTAATGCCATGACCCTTTCATACAGTTCCTCATGTTGTGGTGACCCCCCAACCATAAAATTATTTTTGTTGCTACTTCATCACTGTCATTTTGCTAATGTTATGAATCATCATGTAAATAACTGATATGCAGGATGTATTAAGTGACCCCTGTGAAAGGATTGTTTGACCCCCCAAAGGGGTCTCGACCCACAGGTTGAGAATCGCTGGTCTAGGAGTCCAAGAAGCAAGCTTTCAGAGAGGAACACCAGGCTCTTTTTAGGGTTTCTGGGGGAAATCTTGAAGTAAATAGTGGCGAGAAATGATGGGAAGGGAAGAGAGAAGGAACCTGTGAAGCTAGGCCAAGTGAGAGGAGATCCATCTGAGATCGTTAGAGACATTGACCAAATTCACAAATGCGAGATGTGCACAATTGTTGTTGGACTGAAACCTGAACGGGGCGTCTCACTGGAAGTGCAGGCTGGGAGGCAGTGATCTGGAGGATTTCAACTCCCTGAGTTATCAGAGAGTTGGGAAAGGTTTCAGATCTCCCTTGGCCCTGGGATGGTGCTGGCAGAGATAACACAGCAGTTCTAAGGCAAATTCTCCTACGGCTCAGGGACCCAAGAGGATCTCAGTTACCTGCTGGGATTTGTGAGAAAATTCCCCCTCGGGGCAAACAAATGTCACTCTTATTCCCTCAAGGGTGTGAGCATCTTCCTTTGACCCCCGTGTTCATCATGGACCCTTTTCAGAGAAGAAAGTCATGCAGAAATCATCATCCTTTTTACCTTCCCCCCTTTTAAAGAATCATTTTATTGGGCCTCTTACCGCTCTTATCACAATTCATACATCCATCCATGTGTCAAGCACATTTGTACATATGTTGCCATCATCATTTTCAAAGCATTTTTTTCTACTTAAGCCCTTGGTATCAGCTCCTCTTTTTTCCCCCTCCCTTCCCCAACCCCTCCCTCATGAACCCTTGAAAATTTATAAATTATTACTATTTTGTCATGTCTTACACTGAACGCTGTCTCTCTTCACCCACTTTTCTGTTGTCCATCCCTCGGGGGAGGCGGGGGCTATATGATCATTGTGATTGGTTCCCCCTTTCTCCCCCCACCTTCCCTTTCCCCTCCTTGTAACAATACTCTCATTATTGGTCCTGAGGGTTTCGAGCTCTTATCCGTACCAGTGTACATGCTCTGGTCTAGCTGGATTTGTAAGGTAGAATGGGGGTCATGATAGTGGGGGGGCGGACATTAAAGAACTAGAGGAAAGTTGTGTGTTTCATCAGTGTTACACTGCACCCTGACTGGCTCACTTCTTTTGACCCTTCTGTGAGGAGATACCCAATTGTCTACAGATGGACTTTGGATCTCCAATTCACCCCCGTCCCCCAATTCACATTGATATGATTTTTTTGTTCTGGGTCTTTGATGCTTGATATCTGATCCTGCCAACACTAAATGATCACACAGGCTAATGGGTTTTGTTGCTGCTTCTCAGCTAGATGGCCGCTTGTTTATTATCTTCAAGCCTTTAAGATCCCAGACGCTATATTTTTAGATAGTCGGACACCATCAACTTTCTTCACCACATTTGCTTATGCACCCATTTTATATCAGTGATTATGTCAGGAAGGTGAGCATCATGGAATGCCAGGTTATTAGAACAAAGTGTTTTTGCATTGAGGGAGTACTTCAGTAGAGGCCCAATGTCTGTCTGCTACCTTAATACTTAACATATAAATATATGTACATAGAGCTATTTCCCTTTCATTATGTATAAATATATTTACATGTATACATGCTTGTATTTAGACCTCTGTAAATGCTGGTTGCCTCCCAGTTCTGTCCTCTATTTCCTTTTACTTTCCTCTTGTCCCACTATCATGCTCAGCCTTCATTCAGCTTTCATTAATTCTGCTTGGCTACATTGTACTTGATCAAAACTCTTTCTGAAAATGTGTATATACTTCAAGGTTCAAAAAACAAAACCCAAATGCCTAAGTACTTATTTCTCGTAGAGATGAATGCAGAGTAAGAATGTGGGTGATCCAGAAAGGAGTATCTTAACTTCTTCCGTGGCATTTTGCAACAAACTGGCTAAATGGCCTCATGTAAGGTATAAGAACAAGGTATGAAATGCAAACCTTGTCTCTAAATAGAAAAAGCAAAAAAGTGATTAGTATGTACTAGGTGCTCTTGTGGACCATGTCACACTTGCTGTCCCACCTCTTCAGCCCACAGCTATCAAGACAGGTTTGTACAAATTCTTACCGCAAGCAAAGTTTCCTGCTCCAAGGCTTCTCCAAGGCTAGGCTCTCTGCCTAAACTCGAGGGCGAAGTTGACTCCCCAGTGGCAACTTCAGACTAGTGGGAGACTGGTAAATAATGTCTACCTCTCATCCTGTGGACGAACGCTTCTAGAAGATGGTTAACATTTTTGTAAAATGTATAATTCCTAGAAAATCCCACTGGAATTGTCTCTCAGTTGCCCATAGTTGTTCCTTTTGCTCAGCCTCTCCTCTTCATACCACTGAATTCTTGCATGGTGTGTTGCTTTTCCCAAAGTGTGCCTTCCACGAGGTCTATACACCGACTTTTTAAAGGGCTAGGTCTCATGCCATTACTTCTTCCCTGACTTTGCCGTGTGACCAAACGTTGATCATGAATGGAGTGCGGGCGTTGCCATCTGAAACAGAAGAGTCAGTCCATTGACTGGTAAAAAGCAATGTTAATCACTAAGATGCTCTAAAGGGCTGGAGTCATCTCAACATTGATCTTGCCTTCTTTGCTTCTCAAGCAGGCAGCTCTGAATTGAGTGCCTCTGGCTGCAGAACTTCTGGGATTATTTGACTTTTCATTCCCACCTGACATCATAACATGAGCCGCCTTGCATCTTCGTCTGACATCAGAACCACAGCCCTGTCTCCCATCTAATCAACAACGAGATCATCTCTGTCTGCACTGGAGTTGCCCTGAATGAAGAGCCTGAGAGAAAGGACTTGGGAGCAGAGTTTGTTTGAAAGGTGGTTCCAAGAGGCAGAAGGGAGCAAAGGGAAAGTGAGAGGTGAGAGGAGGAAAAGTCAATTCTCTCTCTATTGTGACCTTCAGTGGTTTCCCCAAGGGCATGCTTGAACCAAACAATTAGAGGACCGAAGAGAGGCATTTGAAACAGTCCAATGATCAGTCATCCCAGTAGGCGCAACATAGAGAAGTCCACACCAGATGCATACGAACACATTGAAGATCAGCAGAACTCCACCAATGAACCTGATCTCTATTCACGGGAGCAAAAGAGAAAGAGGGAAACCGAAGACTCAAAGGAGAACCTAGACTACAAGAGAAACACCCTGAGATCAGAAGAACAAGGTGGTGCCCCTCTCCGACTACCAATCTTCTAACCAGGGCCTCAGCAGATGGACTGTCATCGAATGGGAGGCATGTGGAACAGAAGCTTAAATTCCTCTCCAGAAAAGCAAATCAGACTTCCCGGGCTGGTTCAGACTGGAGGACTCCCACAAGACTGTTGCCCTGGGATGCTCTTCAAAACATGAATGGAAACTAACCCCTTGGGGTCCACCTTACAACTGTATACTAGAGTAACTCACGAGATAATGAATCCTGCCCATAAGTTTGCTGCAAAGGGCACAAGCAGTGCCCATGGTTTTCACACTGTGGCAAATATCAGAGGCAGGGAAAGGAAATGAAGAAAGGGTTGTCTTGGGAAATAGGATTATTGACAAGGAGGAGGGGGCTGAGTGTTTGCAGGAAGCACCTGCATCGGCAGCTTCATCTGTGTTGCTCTATATGGTAATATCTTTTGAGACAGGGGCCACAGAACCCAGAAACCCATGAAGACATGGCACTCTAAAGGTTACAAACCATCCCAGGTATCTGAGCTAGCAAGTGCCCCAGCTGAGACTGGCACCGGGCCAGCCAGCCTGACCCTGTGGAGGTCATGTTTTTCTGGAAGAGCATATTCTAAGCAGAGTGATGGAAAATGAGTCTTAGGGTTTGTTTTTTTTTTAATTCTCCAAAGGAAACAACTCTGGACTCTTCATGGTGGTTGCTATTCATGGGAAGTTGTTCAATATTTAGTACTCCCTCCCTGGTCCCAACCTCTGAGCTGCACCCAGCAGTTGCTTTTATTTTCCTAAATTGTGAGCCTAGGAAACAGCAAAGGTAAAAAAGAAAAATTGAGATGGAAAAATCAATCAAGGGCAAAGGAAGGAAACGGGCTCAGTGGAGAAACACCTGTGCTCTGGGAGACAAGGACCAGCAACGACTGGGAAGCTGCTGGCCCAACTGAAGCGCTGCCCTCAGCCAGAACCCTGAGCCCTCTTGACTTGGCCAAATAATAACTCAATGAGTAAGCTCATACGAAACAGGGGCCCTTGCCTGTTCTGACTACTCTTATAACAAAGTAGGGCCTGACATACAATTTATATTTCTTCACTGAATGAATGAATGAGTGAGCTAGGAGAAAAGAGTCCAGTAAAAAGGATATGTTTGCTATGATTCGGTTATTCACTCTAAAATATGCATTGCCTGTCTCATTGGCTGACAGTGTCCAAGCTGCTGGAGACGTAGCAGTGAACAAGGTAGACCAAGGTTTTGCCCATTTGGAGTTTACATTTTAAGTGGGGGGAAATAGTCTTGTCTAAAGCAAACAGAGTTATAAAGGTGACATCAATAGGGATGATCGGAAGAAGACTTAGGAGCCCTGGTGGCTGCCATCTGCAAGGTCAGCAGTTCAAAACCATCAGCCGCTCCATGGGTAGAAGATGAGGCTTCCTACTCCCATAAACAGTTCCAGTCTCAGAAACCCTCAAGGGCAGTTCCACCCTGTCCTATAGGATCGCAATGAGTTGGCATCAACTCTATGATAGTAAGAGGAACAAAACCTAGAAAGATGAAAACATTGAAAGTAACCAGATTTGCTGGCATGGTATTAGGCTAGATGGTCAGGGAAGGCCTCTCTGAGGAGAGATCTAAAAGATCAGGGATTTAGATTTGAATCTATGCGAGGGAACTGCACTCTAGTAGACGGAATGATGTGTACAAATGTCGAGAGGTGGAACCAGTGATGAGTCTTGCCATTCAAGTGCAGCATTGTCAACTCTGTTTCCATGCAGGCAACTGTCAGTTGGGAACGATGGTGACTTCTGCCTGGGGTGAACAAGAAATAGAGGGGATAGAGAAGCATTTGTGTGTGTGTTTAAATTTACAATTCCAGTATAAATAATTGGGTATTTTTAGATTACTCATGTGAGCTGGAAGTGTTGAACTACCAACTGAAAGGTCAACAGTTCAAACCCACGAGCTGCTTCATGGGAGAAGGTTGAGGTGATCTGGTTTACGGCCTCAAGCGTCTATGGGAGCGCTCTCCTCTGTCCTTTGAGGGGATCCCTGTGAGTCAAGATCGATTTGATGGCATAGACATTTGGTTTGTAGAGCGGATCATCTCAAGCTTCAACTCCTTTCCAAAAATCCAGGTATTTGAGAGTTGCTGGCCTACATCTTCCGATATATGGCCTGCGAGAAACACTCCACAGGAGGAATTTTAAAGATGAGGGATTGTGTGCTTCCGAATGCATCTCAGGGATGGCCAAGATGCAAAGAATAGAATGGAGCAATTGGGAAATTTATTCCTTGTGGAAACCAGGCTCCCAGATTGCCTGTACCAATCCTCCCTCCTTGTATTCATGCCTTTGTGTAGCCCCTTCCCACAGTGACCCAGGAGTGGCCTGTGGGACTGAGAGATCCTGGGGAAAGTGACAATGAGGGCTGCCCAAGGCTGGGTCATGAAAAGCAGTGCAATTTTGCTTGAGGAGTGCTGCTTGTTCCAGGGAAGCCAGCTGCTGGGTTGCAAAGACTCTTGCGCAGTCTTTGTGGAGACGCCCTGGTGTGCAGGCTGCCAGAAACAGCAAATAAAAATATAATTTGTATGCAATGATACTAAAAAAAAGTTTGTTTATGTGAAATTCAGATTTCATGAGGCTTCTCATCTTTTGTTTGGCAACCTTTACTCATAGCAATGAACAGAGACTTCCCACCCACAGCCAGCGACAAAGCTGCGGGCCGGTGAGCGGGCCATCTTGGAGGTGAATACTCCGGCCCCTAGTGAAGTGATGTCTGCAGTTGGGTCTGAAACCATGACTGCCGCCTCTGGACAGAACCCAGGCTTGAATGACTCAGCTGAGCTGCTTCCAAATTCCTCGTCCAGAGAAATGTTTAGAAACCAGGAGCGAGTGTTGCTCATGCCCTGAGCTTCAGAGTAGTTGGTTATGCAGCAACAGATAACAGTGAACAACAAATAGATGAGCTCTTCCACAGTTCCGCTCACAGGATCCGTGAAGATGACTAAGGCGGAGCCTCCATCCTCAAATTGCTCAGTCAGGTGGGGAAGACAAATGTGGACAGGATTTGGACACACTATAATGTAAACCCAGGGGCTCTGGAGGTACACTGGTTACATGCTTGGCTGCTAACCAGTGGTCAGCAGTTCAAACCCCCCAGCAGCTCCTTGGGAGAAAGACTTGCAGGTATGCTCCTGTAAAGATGCTCATCAGTCAAGAAAACCCTCTCAATGGTTCGACTGCCATACAAGGGAGCACCAGGAGTCGGACGTGACTTGACATCACTTAAAACGAGAACGTAATGTAAACCACACGGCCGGCACGGAGTCATGGCTCACCCATCAGAATCAGGAAGGGGGGTTCCCAAAAGAGGTGGGCTGGGAGATACATCTTTTAAAAATTCTAGTTGCCCCCCTGGTCAGGAGAAAAGTGTCCTTCCTTGTGGGAAGGACAGAAGGGCATGTTAGGTCGGGCAGACTGAGAACTAGAAGAAGTTTCATTCCACCGGAACATGAACGTGAGTGTGTTAGGCCAAGTTTACTAGAGAAACAAATCCAGGGACAGTCACATACGGATAATCAAGAGCTTTATCTCAAGAAGCAATTATACATCGAGAAAACATCCCAGTCCAGTCCAACTCAGGTCCATAAGCCTGATACTAGTCTACAAGTCCCTCTTCAGACTCACGCAGCCACATGCAATGATGCAGAATGCAGGAAGATCACACACCTGTGGGTGTAACGTCATGCAGGTCTCATGGTGAAGCATCACAGGGCTCTGGCAGCAATCAAGGTAGGCCAGCAGGAAGGTGAAGGCAGAGAGAAGAGGAGGTTCCCAGGCCCTCCGTATGAGGCCACACCCACAAGGAAGCACCATCAGGCTATGACCTGATTGACAGGTTGAATACCACGCTTACACTTTTATCTGTCTTCAAGTTGGCATGAAGTTATGCAACTACCACAGTGCAGTATATGAAGGGGGCCTGGAAATGAGGCTGAAGCATCTTGGCTGTGCAGGAGTGGAAGACAGAGCAGAAGTTGATCGATGAGGAGGCTGCGGTCGAGATCCAACAAAAGATGATATGTGCCAGGCTTGGACAGTGGCAAGGGGAATGGCAAGAAGAACTGACAGGGCTCACTTCTTTGCAATCTGGCAACAACAGCCATTCAGCTGAGCGCTCCTTGGCTGAGGGATAGATATATGGATGTGGGCTGAGTCTAGCAGGGTTTTTATGTGTTGGTTGGAGTGTCTGGGGCTGGTTGTTCCCTGAAGTGGGAATTAGGGGTTGGATGTCTGCAAATTGCCTCTGGACTGCAGTTCAAGAAGGTTACCTAACTCCAGTCTCTGAGATTGGAAAACCGTCTTCCATGCAGAACGCGTTACCTGGGACACTGTCAGTCATCCTCACGGTTTTCCCTAGGAACGTCTCTGGGGACAGCATGGAGGAGATGGGCAGGGCAGCAGCCTCCAGGGGAGTGGCGCACCCTTTGCAATCCAAGTGCTGGGCAGCAAGTCTCTGAGTCCCACTGGAGAGCTGGGAGCTTGGAGGCTAAGTGGGAGGAAGGGGCAAGGAGGGGAACGCTGGAATTTAGTTCATAGTTCTCATCTTCTCAGTTGCTAGAACCTTCCTTCCTGCTGGCAGGTGATTGATTATGAGCAGGAAGTAAATTTGGTTTCAAAAGGTGTGTGTATGTGTGTAAGTGTGTGTGTGCATGTGTGTGTGTGTGAGAGAGAGAGAGAGAGAGAGAGAGTCTGTGCGTGTGTGCATGATTTGCAGTAGAACAGGGCTTGACAGAGAGGGTAACAGAATCTTTGCTTTAGAAGCCTAGCAATTGAATCTGTACAAAGAGGAAGCCAAATACCATCAAAGGCATGCTAGATAAAGACATGTAGTGGCTTCACAGAGCCATCCTTCAAACAAAAGAAAACTGACAGATATTCAACATCTCCCCAGAATGATACAGGTAGGATCACACTGAATCCTCATGGCAGCTCCCAAGTTGGAGTGATGGTCTCCATTTCACAGACAATCAAGTCTTAAAGGTAAGAGCGGACAGTGTGGAGATCCGAACCCAGGGCTCTGGCCCTGGAGTTTCTCTTCCTGCCACAGTCCCATGCTCCCCCCAAGAAAGGCCCCTGGTGGCTTTAGAATCTTCTTTTCTCTTTGACATTCAGCCTTCCTTCCTTCCTGCTCAGGAGGGCCACCTGGTTATTCCCTTCACTTAGTTTGCTGGCCAGTCTGGGATTCATGAAAGAGTCATTGATGAGGGAGGCAGAGCTAGGGCATTTTTATGCATATGCCCCTTCCCCTCACCCAGACTCCGGAGTCCAGTGCCTCTTGCCTCCCCAGAGGGGCATCGTGGATTTATTTATGCAGTCTCTTTTAAGTGCTGGGCACCACAGATAATTCCAAGTTTAATCATTATAATGACCAATGGTTATCAGAATGAATTGAACCGTTGCTATTTGTAGACTGTGAGAAATGTGATACCTGCGTCATCAAACGTCACCCTCTGGATTTGTTAGTTTTAATACCTGTATTTTATAAATTAGATTAAGTGGCTCAAACAAGATACTGAAATGGCTCAGCGAGGGTTCCAAAGCCTGAATTGGACCACGTGTTGGCCTGACCTCAACACCCAATCTCTTAAGCTTTGTACTTTTCTGTCCTTTTGAGGGCAGAGAGGATCCTACTCTGAGATCCCAGGAGACTGGTGTCCAGGAATAATAGTATCAAGTGTTTGCTGGGGGGCTGAAAGGACTAACTCCCTTGATCACGGCTATAAAGGAGCCCTGGTACATTAGGCTCTGGACTGGTCCTGTGGACCAGCCACTCTATAGGAGAAAGAAAAGGATGTCTACTCCCACAGATAGGAATCGCCATGAATTGGAATAGATTCAATGGCAGTGAGTTTGATTTGGGTCTACCAAAGCTCTAGGCACAGTGGGTAGGCATTTGGCTGCTAACCAAAAAGTCAGCGGTTTGAACCCACCAGTCACTCTACAGAAGAAAGATGTGGCCGTCTTCTTCCATAAAGATTTACAGCCTTGAAAACCCTATAAGGTGGTGCTACTCTGTCCAGTAGGATTGCCATGGATAGAAATCAACTCATTGATAATGGGTTTGGTTTGGGGCTGCAGTCCCTGAGTGGCACAAACTGTTTGCATTTGACTGTTAATCGAAAAGGCAGAGGTCCACCCTCACCTGGTGGCACCATGGAAGAAAGATCTGGTGTTCTGCTTCAATAAAGATTACGGTCAAGAAAACCCTATGGAACTCAATGGTCTGGATTTACATCTGCTGCCTAGGGAGCTTCTGCTAGAGCTTTGGCCCACTGACAGTTGTGTGGCCCATGACGTCCCCTTTTCTTCAGCAGTATTCATGGAACTGTTCTCTAAAACCAAATTCACTGTCATCGAGCTGATTCTGATTCGTAATGACCCCATTCTAGAAGGTGAGAAATCACAGGGGCCCCAAGTCACACTGCATGACCACAACAGCCTGGGAGGTCAGTGTGATAGGTAGGCTTATTATGCCAACCTGGCTAAGAGAAGCATGTGGGATTAATAAGGTCACAGTTTGATTGGAGGGCAAAGAGATAAATGGCTTGGCAAGCCCTGCCCCTCTCTCTCTTGCTCTCTGGTGCTCTCTCGGACCAGTAAGCGGCTGCGTTAGCTAGTTCTCTGCCTCAGTTGTGAGCTACACTACCTATGGGACAACCAACCCATGGATCGTGTTGCTAGAGCTTGAGGTTCCTTCAAGACCTACTTCACCACACTGCTGGTGTGTACATCACTTGAGCTTGAGGCTGGCGAATCCTGTCACCTTGCATTGCTTGAGTTTGATATCTCATCCGGGCCTGCTTTGCTAAGCTCCTGAGCTGCTGACTGTTGGTGTGACCCACCCTGCTGTTTGCTGCCTGTGACCAGACTGCCTGCTTTCCTCTAGGGAAGACTCAGCTGTCTGATTCCTTGACCTTGGACCCAGCAGCCCTCATGAGTTGAAGGACTTCCAGTATATTAACTGTTCCACGGAAGTTTTATATATACATACATACATACATACATATAACATTTTAGCTGTTATATTCTTTCATACTATATATAGCTATATATATAAAACATTAAGTGTCCTGGTTATGTTTCTCTAGAGAATCCTTTCTAACACAGTCAGTATCTCCTTTTTCTCCCTCCAGGTAATCCTAGAGGGCTGTGTCTTCTTCCTTTGGTTGGAAATCCGTCATCCCAAGTCTGAAGGTGCCTTGTTGCCAAGAGCTAGGACCCACAACACAAGCTGCTTCCCTGTTTCCTTGCATTGACTTCAATCTGTGCTCAGGTTAAGAAGGCCCAACACTGGAACAAGTGAGGTGTTCCCAACCCTTAAAGCACGCTGCCCTTTGATCCACCTGAAGTAGAACCCATCTGCCACCTCAGTCTGGGGATGAATGGCTTTGACTCAGGACCACTGCACCTGCCTGGCTCTAACCAGGGGGTGGTAACCAAGGCCCAAAGGCTGTTCTCATTTCACACAAGTCTGAGCCTCAGTGTGAGGCATTAAAAGTCCAGGTTTTGGATGGATTGAAACAATCCCTTTGTAATCATTGCAGCGAGAATCCTCTTTGCTCTATTTTTACAGTCCTTGCTTTAAGACAAGGCTTTCCGGGAGGGAGTATGGGGTCTTGAGTCAGGTGGTTCTGAGGGGGTGCCAGGGAAATCATGCTAGCCAGAGCAGACTGGGACTAGTGCATGGCCACCAGGACTGCCACGCTTCCTTCCTATTTCAGTGACGCAGAAATGGAGTCGCTCTGAGCTCTACCAAGGCTAGAATTCCAGAGCCTTGGCCCTTAGCTTAGAGTTCTCCCTAGTCACAGATCTCCTCCTTTGTGAAGGCTGAGGTCCTTCCCAGACCATCTTCCCCTCCTTCTTCCCTTCTTTATTTAGTCCTGTAAAGAGACTGGCAGGAAACCAAGCCTCGGCAGCCACGTTTCCCTTGTGTTCTATCGGCGTGGTTACATATGCTAGAGAGGACGGCAGGATGGGGTCCTCCCCAGGGTCCCCTCTTGAGTGGACGCTCCACAGTCCAATGAGTTGAGATGCTGTCTGTAATACGCTCTGAGGCGCTGGGCTCTTCCTGCAATCTATTAGGCCTTCTGGTGTTTACTGTGTTAGCTGAGGCTCAGAGAATCCATCCGACTAAACCGGGGAGAGGGAGCTTATGGTAGTCTGGGAGCAAGAGAGAAGATCAAGAACACATATTGGCTTTTTTATTTGCCTTACCCCCACCTCAGTTTCCCTACTTGTTCTGCTTTCCGGAAGAAGCCCTCCAAAGAAAACAAAACCACTCTAGTCGTTGTTGGTACTGTCCGGCTGCTGGGTCCAAGTCCATCTCCGAGGGCCCAGACCGGTTCTGCCTGATGTAAAGGGAAACTGGAATTGAAGCAAACCATCAGGTGGGTGTGAACGGCTCACAAGTCACCACGGGAAGTGCATGCCACCGTTGGAAAAAAAGGTTGCGGACATTTTCCTCGCTGTGAAGAGAGGAGGATGGTGGGAGCTCGCCAGGCATTTATACCCAGGGTGTGAGGTGGAAATAATCCGTTCATTTCAGTTTTCAGTTTCATATTCATCAGCTTGCCATGTCTTCCAATGGAAGTCGCTTTAATATCCTGCTGTGGCATTCATGGAAACGTTCTGGAAAGCCTGGGGCTTCCAACGGGACCCTCAATTCAGAGGCTTCCATTATACTCTGCAACCAGTAGGCAGGGATGTGCCCCACCATCTCTTGGGTTGGTTTAGCCTCACTCCTGAGGGAGCATTACCCTGGTGCAGGGGGTGAGCATCTCAGGCCCCCTCCCTGCCATTTTCAGAGCTAAAAGCATTACATGATCATTCATTTTCCCATGATGTTGTTCCGTGGTCATTTTTTTTTAAGGATGTGAGAAAATATAAGGAGGTTGTTCATTTCATCTACTTATTTATTGGTAGATATTTTTGTTGTTGTTGTTGTAATAATCAGTTTGTTATTTTTTTAAATTAAATACTTTTATTGGGGGCTCTTACATCTCTTATCACAATCCATACATTCATCCAGTGTGTCAAGCATATTTGCACATATGCCACCATCATCATTTTCAAAGCATTCTCTTCCTACTTGAGCCCCTGATATCAGCTCCCCATTTCTTCTCCCTCGCTCCCCTGCCTGCCCTCCCTCACGAACCTTGATAAGTTGTAGATTATTATTTTCATATCTTACATCATCCTCCATCACCCCTCACTCACTTTTCTGTTGTTCATCCCCTGAGAGGGGGTTATAGGTTGATCCTTGTGATTGATTCCCCCTTTCTCCTCCCCCTCCCCTAATCCTCCTGGTACCTCTACCCTCATTGTTGGCCCTGGGGGAGTTTATCTCTCCTGGATTCCCTGTGTTGTGGGCTCTTGTCTGTAGCAGTGTGCATGTTCTGGTCTAATCCTATTTATAAGGTAGAATTGAGGTCATGATAGTGGGGGGAAAGAAGCACCAAAGAACTAGAGGAAAGTTGTGTTGCATCAGTGCTATATTGCACCCTGACTGGCTCATTTCTTCCCTGTGATCCATAAGTAAATGTGGTGAAGAAAGCTGATGGTGCCCGGCTATCAAAAGATATAGGGTCTGGGATCTTAAAGGCATGAAGATAAACAAGTGGCCATCTAGCTGAGAAGCAACAAAGCCCACATGGAAGAAGGACACCGCCTGTGTGATCATGAGGTGTAGATGGGATCAGGTACCAGGCATCTAAGACCCAGAACAAAACCCTACCCAAGGTGAATAAGGGGTGGGGCATGGCATGGAGACCCAATGCCCATCTTTAGACAATGGGTAGATATCTTTTTATTTCTTTTTTATCTCTGTTCTCTCTTATTATTGTTATTATTATGAATTGGGAATTCATACATCTATCACATCATTCCATAGTTCCATCCCATCCAGCAGAATTATCCATTTTGCTACCACAATCAGTTTCCAAACAATGCTTTCTTGCATGGACTCCTTATTTTTATTTGTTTCTCCCTGCGTTGGAGTTCTTCCAAAGTAAGAGTCTGAAACAAGGCTTCTGTGCAGATCGCTCCTTCAGAAGGAGTCCTACTGGCACTCACAGTTAAGTGCTTGACTGCTAAACCAGTAACTCAAAGGTGAATGAAGACCTGGTGATCTTCTTCCAGAAAGATTCCAGGTAAGAAAATCCCATGGCAAAGTTCTACTTGGTCACACGTGGTCACGAGGAGTTGGAATGGAGGCAGCGTCAGCACCGAATAGCAACTGGTTTGGGGTTTTATTTTTT
The DNA here is from genome assembly GCF_000313985.2 of Echinops telfairi. Classification (NCBI taxonomy): domain Eukaryota; kingdom Metazoa; phylum Chordata; class Mammalia; order Afrosoricida; family Tenrecidae; genus Echinops; species Echinops telfairi. The sequence continues at coordinate 15,002,001 of NW_022108124.1, read as the reverse complement.
TTCTGAGAGGGGATTCTGGAAAGCAGAGGTGAGGAAACGAGAAGAACAAGTAAGGGAAAGGATAAAGGCCCAAAAGCATGTCATCGAGCTGAGATTTGGTTTGGACCAGCTGAGGCTCCACCTTCCCTGGGGAAGTCCTTTAAGGAACTGTGTAGAATGCATCTCCAAATTGACCTCTTGGGCCACCATATGTTCTCGTCTCCTTTGGTTTTTCCAGGGAATTGCAACTCCCCAAATTCTGGGTTATGATTATGTGGACCTACCAAGCCCTAGTGGCTTTGGGATAAAACCCTAGGGCAGAAGCAGGGAGAGACACTCTGGGAGCTGTGGTCTACCTGTGTGGATTCGTCCGTCATGGCCATAAGCTGAATTCAGAGGGTACTAATGCATCAGTTACCACCTTCCCTACTCAAAATAAGAGAGAAAAGAAGCAGATTGGTAATGGCGCACCCAAATACCAGTACATGAGATGAAACCCATTGCCATAGACTTTGCTAACTCATAATGGCCTTAAAGGATAGAACAGAACTGCCCCAGATGGTTTCCAAGATTGTCCATCTTTACAGAAGCAGGCTGCCACATCTTTCTCTCATGGAACAGCTGGTGGGTTTTCATGGCAGGCTGGTGCTTAACCACTGAGCCACCATGGCTCATTATAAGAGAGGAAAGAAGTCAATAAATTGGGCAACAGAGGGAGAAATTAGCAGAACTCAAAGGCGAGTGGCAGACTTGCCTCTGGGCCTGCTAGCAGTTCATGCAACAGGGGAAATGGATCCCGTATACAATTCAGTGTCTAAGAAAGGTGCCTGCACCCCCTGGGGACACCGGTGTCCTGACAATGAAAGCAGTTGGCTGCTCTTTTTCCATATAACATCATGGTTGAAGAGTCAGCCTTCAAAACTATGCAGCACACACTCCTCTCAAATCCATTGTTTGGAAAAGATTCCTTCAGTTGAGTGACAGGAGTCCAACTTAAAGTACACTCAGCATGCCGGGGCTAATCTGTGTAAATCTGAAAGTTAGGGGAGGTGCTGACTTCAGGTTAAACTGAGCCCAGGGTTCCACATAATTTCACCAGGGCTTAGTCTGTTTATTTCTCAGTACAACTTCATTTTCAGGCCCATCTCCTTCCTGTGGATGGAAAAGTAGCCCCCGGTGACTCCAGGATGACCCAGTCACTCTCTTAGCATCCATATACGAGACCTTATGATAGAATTGTAATTGGATCTGCCTGTGTCAGCTATCTTTCCCATGAGCTAATCACTATTTAAGGGTGTGTGATACACCTGACCTGGATCATATGTCCCTGCTCACAGTCAGAAGATAGGCAAGGTCCTATGATCACAGTCTCATCCGAGTAAGGCAGGGGGAAAAGAGGAGACCAGTGTAGCAGGTGGTCAATGTACCCAGCTTAACTTTCCAGTCTCCAAGTGAACTTCAATAATGTAGGAGAGGGGATAACTTGATATGGTTCTCACTTATGCATAAGGTGACCAGATTTAAAACAGGACACCATTCACCCGGGGGGTGGAGTGGGGTGGGGGGGGTGTTCTTGATTAAAAATTTGGTCTATATGGACCAAATAGACCATTCTCTACCTTGTTGTGCATTCTTTCCAGAAATCTGGACTTTTTAAAAATGCCAAAAATTGGGACTGTCTGGTCACCTTACTTATGCACCAAGATTGGGGATGGGTTTTGGAATGATCCAAATGATAAAATGACCAATCTTCTGCATGTTTGAGGAATTAGATGACAACCCAACCTGGTAAGAAGAGAGAGTGTGCCAGGGCTGTTGGTACCCCACCTATGTCCCCTTGCTGTCACCATCCTCAGACAGGCCAACCTCACTTGAAATGATCTCTCTCTTTCTCTCTCTCTCTCCCACACACACACACACAGGATTGTGTTGGGTTTGCTTATAGAACAGGTCAGAATTGTAGGTAGTTAATGCCTTCAGGGGGGTCTCAACAACAGATGACAGGAGTTGGAGGGTAAATTTCCCGGCTCCCTCACCCCAACAACACTTAGATACAATCAACACCATTTCCTAGAAGTCCCTAGTGGATGGACCTGCCATTGGCTACGGCTGTAACCTGCTCATTAATGTTTCATGAATTGGGTTCCTTCCCTTGGCTCTCACCTTCTCGCCCCATAGTGGTGCTTCCCATCCACACTGCTTGTGCTCAAATCTTTGCTTTCGTGTTTGCTTCCTGGGGAACCCAACCTAAACACAGGTGCTCTCACGCATCCCTCAGTTCTTAGTCTTCCCACTTTCCTAACTAAGTGACGCCGCTTTCTGAGGCAGCAGATTCATGTGGTTGACTTAGGGATGAGCCAGCTCTTCTAAAGGGAGACAGAGGCCAAGATGATCCCTCTGAGATTTGGGCTCCCCTGGCAATAGGAAATTCCCAAAAGACAGACGGACTGCCTGTAGCAATTGGGCTTCTGTTACAGTTCAAGGTCTAAGGGTTCTGCTCAGAGTCCAACCTCCACAGCCACGATTGCTGACCTTTCAACTACTCTTGTTGGTTTGAGCTACAGCACAATTCAAGGTGGAAGCAATGGCTTCCTACCGGAGAGACCAGATCCGTTCCTGAAAGCATTGGGAATAGCGGAGTTGCTCCAATAGCATCCAGACAGGGGAAGGGTCGGTGAGAGGGTCACGCTGTGTTCATAAAAATGAACATGCTCCACTGTCTGAAATAACTGGATTCATTTCTAGACGCCTAGATCAGTTTGAAGTAGGAACTCCATTTAAATGTAAATGAGGGTCTTGAGTGTGCTCTGAGCGAAAGAAAAAATACTGAGGCATTCATCCAGGCCCTGGGGGAAGGTGCTCAAGATCCCTTATGTGAACTCTAGCAGGGAAGCGCACAATGGGTAGCCATGAAAAGATGGATTTTAAAAGAAAATATAGAGAGAAACTGAGAATCAGAACACAAGATGGTTTCATACAAGAGCGGGATTGTGGGTTAGCCCTTGGGCTGCTCATCACAAAGCTGATGTCTCAAACCACTGGCCTCCTCAGGAGAAAGACAAGGTTGCCTGCTTCCATAAGGATCTAGTCTAGGAAACCCTACATCAAGTTTCCTGTAAAACCCTCAGGGAGTTTCTAAGACTGTGAAGAGTTGCAGTCTTAGAAACCCACAGAGGCAGTTCTACCTTGTCCTAGAGGGTCACCGTGGGTCAAAAACGACTCCACAGCAGTGGGTTCTTAATTGGCATCGACTCAATGGCAGTGGGTTTGGGGTTTTGTGGGGGGGCGGTAGGAACTTCAGAGAAGGAGCTTACAGATTGACTAGAACAACCCTGTCTGATAGAAATGTATCCACTGAAAATGCATTACTTTTACGTGGCCACTGAATCTTTGAAATATGCAACTGGGGAATTGACTTTTTAATATTATTTCATTTTAATTCATTGACATTGTAAGAGCCACATAAGGGCACATTGGACAGTGCTGGACTAGCCTAGGCATCTGCTGGTTAAGGACAGCTTGAAACAGATGATCCATTCTGAGCTATCAGGCCTGGTGTTTCTCCATGTAGGTTATACACCGCCATTGGGATCCATTCTGAGATAGCAGGCCTGTGTTTCTCCATGTGGGTTATACACCGCCATTGGGATCCATTCTGAGATATCAGGCCTGTGTTTCTCCATGTGGGTTATACACCGCCATTGGGTTGATTCTGACTCACCAAACCAAAAAAAAAATCAAACTCTCTGCCATCTAGTTTATGCCAACTCACAGCGACCTACCGGACAGGGTGGAACCACACCTGTGGGTTTCTGAGACTGCAACTGTTAACAGGAGTAGAAAGTCCCATCCTTCTCCTGTGGGGAGGCCAGTGGTTTGCAACTGCAGACCTTACGCATGGCAGCCCGACTCATAACCACTACAGTGCCAATACTCCTCGTTCTGACTCACAGAGACGCTATATTGGGCTTCCAAGGCTGTAAACCTTGATAGCAGTGGTTTTCAACCTTCCTAATGCTGTGACCCTTTAATACAGTTCCTCATGTTGCGGTGACCCCCCCCCCCCCAACCATAAAATTATTTTTGTTGCTACGTCATCACTGTACTTTTCCTACTGTGATGAATCGGGCGACCCCTGTGAAAGGGTTGTTCAATCCCCAAAGGGGTCGAGACCCACAGTTTGAGAACTGCTGCTTTATAGCAACAGAGAGTCTTATCTTTTTCCCTGGGAGCAACCAGTGGATTTGAACTGCTGACCTTGTAGTTCATAGCCCAATGACAAGCCCACAGTGCCACCAGGTCTCTTGTAGACTCAGGCAGAGGGGGTTGTCAGAATTACCTGAGGCCTTTTCAAACAACGGACTTCAGACATTCTTATTCTGACAAATGTGTCACCCACCCAAGAGGCAGGATCCTGCATAATTCTCCATGAGCCATCTTTAACCAGGAGAACATATATCCTTCACAGGTATTTGTGGAACAAAAAAGCTATAATTCCATCTTCTTTCATCAGTATAAATTCATCTTCATAAATCTATGAATATTCTCAGGAATAGCACAGTCCTATTTTTTTTATTGTTGTGGCCTAATAGCCACTGCCATTACATCAAGAACTACATTACATGTACCTCACCTGAATATTTCTTCTGTTCCTCGTCTGATTTGGCTAATCTTGGCTTGGTTTGTCCGTGTACTTGTGGTCAGCTGATGTGTTAACTGGGGATGGCTTTGCCCATGTTGGCCGGTTTCTCTGGTCTGTTTAGGACCGTGGCTGGAATAACTGGCATGGCTCTCCCCCGTTTTGGTTTCTTATCCTCCAGCAGGCTTTCTTAGACCTGCACACAGGGCAGAAGACAAAAGACCCAGGAAAGCATGAGGAAACCTGCAAGCTCCTTCAGTGTGACTTCTTCCAGATCAGTGGCTATCAACCTTCAGAAAGGCCGCAACCCTTTCATACAGCTCCTCGTGTTGTGGTGACCCCCGCAATCATTAAATTATTTTCATAGCTATAGTTTTGCTACTGTTATGAATCATCATGTAAATATTTGATAGGCAGAATGTATTTTCATTGCTACAAATCCAACATAATGAAAGCATAGTGATTCATCACAAAACAATATGTAATTATCTATTGTGAAATATTTATTTCTAATGACAAATAAATGAAATTTTGTCTTGCAACATGGTGTAGCATGGGTAACAGGCTTAATCTAACAACAGTAAACTACATTGCTACATTGTGCGACAGTATGTGTAAAAAGCCAATGTCAGTGTGAAGGTTGAGACTGCTTCTTTATCACCAACCAGATCAGCATATCTGCATGCGGGGGCGGATCTGCCTGGAGATGGACAGATGCGTTCCTATCAGAAATAGTGTTTTCCAATGGTCTTAGGTGACCCCTGTGAAAGGGTTGTTTGACCCCCAAAGGGGTCAGGACCCACAGGTTGAGAACTGCTGTTCCAAATCCTAGCAGTCAAAGATCATCACAAGACAAGCCCACATGCTATTTGCTGTTAGGTGTTGGGGAGTCGGGTCCAAAACCTTATGCACAACGGAAGAGAATCCTGCCGGTCCTACTCCATCCTCACAATGGTTCCTGTGTTTGAGTCCACAGCTGCAGCCACTGTGACGCCATCTCGTCGAGGGCCTTCCTCCTTATGACACCCTCTTCCAGGAACGAGTCTCTCCTGATAACGTGGACACAGGATGGGAGACAAAGTCTCACCTCCTTGATTTCTCCCTACAGGGAGTGGCGGGTGGTGCTGAAGCCACCAGTCTGTGATCTTCCTGCATCCTGCATCAGTGCATGTAGTTGTGTGAGCCTGAAGAGAGATGGACAGACTAGGATCAGACTTATGGACTTGATCCGGATTGGCTGAGATGTTTTTCTGATATGCAATTACTTCTTGATACAAAGCTCTCTCTTACACATATGTGAGGGTCAGATTTTAACATTGGTAAAGGGGGACACCATTGACCAGCTGGGGGGGTGGGGGTGGGGGGGTTTCTTGATGAAAACTTTGGTCTATATGGAGCAACAAAAATGTTCATAGAACATAAAAATAGTATTGTAATATATTTTTTTTAATTTCAACATAATTACAATTTACAAATATAGTACATTAAAAATTATGTATAGTATTATTTTATTCTTTGGCATATTTCTCAATTGAGTGAATTTTTTTAGTAGATTGCTGTCGTTGTTTAAAAGGTCATGAAATTTTTCACAAGAATTTGTTAAATTATATTTCACACATAAAATGGCTTTCAAAGTCTCAACACTTAATTGTGACTTTTCTGATGTCCACTTTATTTACCGTAGAAAAACGCGTTCAGTCGCAGCATTAGTTCCTGGTAAAGAGCATGTATTCCACAATTTTTAGTGCATTGTTGTATGGAACATGGTTTGTTTCAAAATGATGAAATATTTCTAACCATTTGTTCTCTATTGTGATTTTTGCTGATGCCCAAGATTTAACCTTTTCCTTATCAAATAGCGAAATAGCTACAAGGCAACCAAAATCCGTATATTCCCTTCCCATTCTCCCGCCATTCCCTAGCTTGTCGTGCATTCTTTCCAAAAATTGGACTTTTTTAAAACGCTGCGGGACGCAGGACAAATTGTTAAAAATCGGGACTGTCCCACCAAAAGCGGGACGTCTGGTCACCTTAGTCTAGTCAGTTCAGATGAGAGAACTGGAACCCACATGTTCAGAGTTGGAAAATATTCTCACCTCTTGATGGACGAGCAGCCAAGTCACACTGGGAGAGGAAATGGATACAGAGAGAGGAATACTGTGGATAGTTTTGCAAACAACGTACACATGAAGCAAGGTGGGGCCCATTCTGATGGGAGATGGTATGCCATTGGAACTTTAAGCAAGGTGTTTGCATTCAGAAGAGAAAGCTGTATCTATGCAAAACATGTGTGATTTCACTGCGAAGGTCAATTAAAAACATTATCATCAGGAGGATAGACATTGTCGTGGTTACCTAGTGCTGCTCTAATACCACAGGAGGGTGGCTTGAAAGACCAGGAATTTATTTTCTTACAGTTTAGGAAACTATAAGTCCAAACTGAAGGCACCAGCTATAGTGGAGTGCTTGTGCTCTCTGTCTACTGGGTCCCTTATAGGGTCACTATGAGTTGAATTGACTCAATCGTCGTGACCTTGTTTCTTTCTCTGTGGGCTCTAAGGGGGGGATCCCTACTCTTTCCCTGTCCACCAATATGCCAAGAATTCCATGTCTCTTGGAAACTTTCAAATGGCATTTAGCTGCTCCATGGTGTTATTCTTGTTTCTGTGTCTAATCTCTTCTTTTTATAAGTGATTAGGGCTAAACCACACCTTACATTGGTACGGCCTCATTAGCATAACAAAGAGAACCCTGTTCCCAAGGGAGAATTGCAGCTACAGGTATGAGGATTAGGATTGGACACATTCGTTTGGGAGGACATAATTATATCCCTAACACACACACAGAGGATTTAGATGGGCTCAGCCTGCATTCCTTTCTATCTCCCTGTTGTGCATTGATATGAGTTTAGATTTTTGTAGACACTGGGCTGTGCTTTGGAATCTAGAGAAAGAAACGGATGCCTTTGGGAATTAAAAGCCTCTCGCATCTGTGTTTTGTTTGTTTTTAATCTTCAGTTAATTGCTGTTCCATTTCATACATTGATCTCCCCAAATTCACTACCCATCTGGTTGATTCCTCTTCCTGTCAACCCTATAGGACAGGGTAGAATGGCCCCTGGGGGTCTCTCTACAGGAGTAGAAAACCTTGTCTTTCTCCCAAGGAGCAACTGGTGGCTTTGAACTACTGATCCTGTGGATAGCAGCCCGAGACTCATAACCCACTACTCCACCAGGACTTCTTCATACATTGAGAGGATTGAAATAGATACATTAGAGCCACAGTAAGAAAGTTAAAAAAAGAAAGAAAGAAAGAAAATCAAGTAGGTCTGGTCCAAGTTGAAAGCCAAACCCACTTCCCTTGACTACCTTCTGACGCATCGTGACCGTTTTGACAGAGCAGAACTGCGCTGTTGCCGCATCTTTGTCACTCACAGCAGCGGGTGGGCTGGTACTGCCCATCTTGCGGTTGGCAGCCCAATGCTGATTCCGCTATGCCACATGGGGGCTCCTTCAGGGTTCCGTTGAGTAAGATCATAAATGGGCTGCAAAATCTGACAGCAGAGTTCGTGCTTCATTCCGTGAGAAGTAGGGAGCTACGTGTGTTTGTTATCAGAGATGTTCAGCGGTTGGTGCCTGCCATGTCACACTGCAGGACTCCGGGACCTCTGGTTCCCTTACCCAGCGTGAAATGGTGGTTCCTTGCATGGGGGCAGTTCATGGGCACCGTCTCTTTAATTTCTGTCGGAGAGAAAATATCTCGAACGTGCGGAGCTCTCCTTTGAGTGAGGCGTCAGAAACAAGAGAACAGGTCTCCTAGCCTCTGGGTTTTGAATGACGCCAACTCTACCCAGATTACTAGGAAATAGCAGAACCATTTCCTCAGCCGGCTTTAAAGGAATTTGTTTAGACAGATCCAGGAAATACAGTTTGATGACTTGAACTTTATCTTGCCCTCGACTGGCAAATCGGAATCTTCCCGAGGGTGCGAAATGCAGTCAAGAACCGTGCTGGGAGTTAAAGTGTCCGTCTGCATTGGAAGGAGTCATCGACCTCGTTCCTCATTGGCTCTGGAGGAGCAGATGCTCTGAGATTGGAGGGGAAGAAAGAGGTGGGAGGACAGAGGGTCCCCTTCTTCAGTCATTCCCATGTTGTTTCTGAGTTGGTCACTGGTGAAGGAGGCCTTGCGGACCGGCAGTATCAGCATCAGCTGGTTGCTTGTTACAAACGCAGATCTCAGCTCTCACCTCAGACCCCCTGGACCAGACTCAGACACCCTAAGCATGAGTGAGCGCATTAGAGTTTGAGAAGCTCCAGTCGAGTCTTGTGTTGCCATGATTAGAGACAGAGGCCATTTCTGGTAGGGTGTGGCATAGAGTCACTCCTGAGTCCATGCCAACCACCAGTTCCACAGCCTCAACCATAGCCCTTGGTCCCTGAGACTATGCCAGGTAGTGTGATGTCTTTGCAAACAGGAGGCAGTCCATCCCTTCGAGGAGCTTTATATTCATGAATCGTTCTATCAGAGTAGTAAGTTCTATGATACTAGCAAAAGTCAAATATGATGGGTTATTAGATAAGCATGTAATCCAAGTTGTAAGGTCAAAAACAGCATCTCAGAAGTGACATTTAAACAAAAGCCTTAATGATAAACCACAGGTTTTCAGTGAAGGGGGACTGTATGACACAATAAGAAGAACAAGGGTCCCCAATCAAGGGAATGATTGGAACAGAAACCATTGTGCAGGAACAAAAGGGAGGTGAGGAAATGGAAAACATTTATAGTCCAATCCTTTGAAAATATTTGGCTTTGAGGATATACTGGAAAGAACGTGGCTTGTGGGAGGATTTTTTTTTTTTTAAGATGAAGAGATACGGTTGTGTATAGTGAAGAATATGCCAGATGAGTGGAGATGGAAGATGTTTGAAAGAAGATGACCCCTGAAAGGCGAGAGAGGGGAGGTCCAGGATTGGAAATGGTCTCAGGCAGAAAAGATAGTCCTCTTCCATTTTTACCAGAGGGAAGGAGAGGATGCAGGCATGTTGGCAGCTTCAGAAACAGGAAGTGAAGAGGGTTCCTCCCTGATGAGTCCTATCTCCTCTGGGGAAAAGGAAATAAGAACACTTGCTTAGGGAAGAGAGGGAAGAGGCGCCTAAAGACGTTTCAGGAGAGCAGAAAGGGATTGAGGCCAAGCTGTGCAAAATAGAAAAGGAGCCATGTACAAGTCATTTGGGTATCTTAGAGAGCTTGCTGAAGCACCAATATGCAAGGTGGAAGGGTTTTCTCTAAAACTGATCAGCAACCACATAGAGGCTCAAGGAGATGAATGGATTATATCTATACAGTGAACCCTCGTTTATCGCGGTTAATCGGTTCTAGACCCTACCGTGATAAATGAAATTCCGCGAAGTAGGATTCCTTAT
>NW_022108124.1:14917150-14991037 GCF_000313985.2 Echinops telfairi | reverse complement strand
AACTATATATCTCGAACTCATTACCGTAGAGGCTTTTCCTACTCATAGCAATCCTGTAGGACATAGAGTTGCCCCCTTTGGGTTTCTGAGGCTGTGAGTTTCTAGGGAAGCAGAAAGCTTCATCTTTCTTTCTCAAAGCAACTGGTGGGTCTACATGGCTGACTTTGGAGTTAGTAGCCCGATTTGGATGGATGTAGGGCTGTTGTTTTCCTTCCAGGTGTGGGTGGTGAAAAGACAACAATAGTGGATTGAGACTTTGAACAGGAGAACAGTGAGTCAGTGTGATAGTTAGGCTTTGTGTCGATTTGTCGGGGCCAGGAGCCTTAGTAAGGCTTCCCCCATCTGATGGCATCTTCTTGCAAGTGTGCCTCCTTTCATATCTATACACTGTAGAGAACTGGCTCTCTCTTTTTCTTTCTGCTGGTCTGGATCCTGTGTCTGGCTTCTTGGAACTTAGGCTTGCTGATGCCATATGGCTTGCCAGCCCTGGGAGCTGTCAGCAGCCTGCCATGTTACCTGTCTTGGATCCACTCAGCTCTGACTCCACTAGCCTGCGGTCTTCCCACCTTGTGTTTCCCGGCTTCCTGTGTCTAGTAGCCTTGTGAGTCAGGGAGGGTCTCCAGTTCAGCATCTGACTTAAGGACTTGAGTCAGACTGGGTTTGCCTGCTCTTCGGTTGTGTGGGTCACTTTCTTGATATCCATTCCTTTCTGAAAAGAAAAGCCTTTATTATACATATGTGAGTGCCACTCGTATTCTCCAGAAAACCCAGTGTGGCAGTTACATAATCTCCTGTCAGCTTGAGTGAAGGGGTCAATCAGGTCATAGCCAATGAGGCCTCTGTGAGGCATGGCCTTCTCCTGAGGATTCTGGGAACACTTGTCTTCCTTCCTGGAGGCAGGGCACAATCTCTCTGCTTCACATTCGGTGGACAAGGCAGATGGAGTCACACTGGTGGCAGCCAGAGCCCTAGGGATGCTTCCACTGCCACTGGACCCACAGGACTTTCCATCCACTGCCCTGTGACCTTCCTGTATTTGGCATCATTGCATGTGACTACATGAGTCTGAAGAATTCATGGGCTAATATTGTACTGATCGGCTAATACTGAACTCATGGACTTGATTTGGACTGGGCTGGGATGTTTTATTGATGCGTAATTACTTCTTAATATAAAGTTCTCTTACACATATATGAGTATCTCTGGATTTGTTTCTCTAGTCAACTCAGACTAACACACCCAGCCTAACACAAGCTGTATTAGAGGTGTCAATCAGTAAGTACCGTGTCACGTCTCCTTCTAGTGGAAATATTGGTAAACTTGTACTATTGTGTGAGCTAGAGATCATGTGATCTTTTTGAGCTGATGGAGTGGGAGGGGTGGAATACATGGCTCAAATGAGGCCTGACCACAGGCCATCTATCAACCCATGGGATAAGAGCTGAGTCAACAAAACCTTCATTTGGTCAGTGCTGAGCCCTGGATCTGGAAGTTAAGATAGACCCAGTGTTGGGGTGGCCCTCTGGGGACATAGGGATGGGCAGCTGGTACATTGCAAATGAAGTTGATCTACAGAGAGAATAGGCAGGTGAGTTAAGAGACAGTCTCTGAAATATGGAGGAAGCGACTTTGATTGCTAAATGCCCACAAGATATGTCTCAGTCTCCTGTCTTTGGACAAGACAGGAGTGTTGTCTACCTGGAGGAGGGTGTAATATAACCAGGTGCATCCCGTAGAATGACCCAAGTCCAATGTAGGTGCAGAGCGATTCACACCCTGTAATCCAGGCCTCTAGAGGTTCTTGTCATCCCGTCCATCCTAACCTCATGACGTGAGCACCCTTTGCTTTCTATTTTGCCGCTAGTTGAATACAACCTTGCACTTTGACTAGATTGCAAAGCCCTTGAGAACAAAGAGTGTCTACCTCTCTTTTATCTTTGTGGCTCCCACAGTGGGATCACAGGACTTGGTCTGGCATTTGAGCTCCATCAATATTCATTTAAATAAGACAGGAAGCCCCCGCCCCGACTGTAAGGTTGTCAGAATAGCACTCTAGCCCGAAGTCATGCCCCCTCCTAGATTTCACCCATTCTCCTCACGTCTCGAGGAGTCCACAGACAGAGGCAGTGACAGCCGCGATCGGTTCGTCTGCTCTGAAACGTGGAGATGCTCTGGCTTCCAAGGCAGTCCCTTTGTCGTTGTTTGTATTGGAAGCGGTGACAAGAAGGCAGTGATTAGCTCTCATTGGGGTTGAGGGATTTCTTTTATGATCAATGATGTGACTACACTCCTTGTCACTATCACACGGTGCTTGGCCGTTAGCTGAGGGAATTATTACAGTAGGAGGGGTTGGAAGGGGGATAGCTGAGGTCGCCTGGATTTATCAACCTGGCTTTCCAACAGAAAACTGGTTGGGTTTCATAATTGATAAGAGACAGCTCCCCACCCCCCACCCCCACCCCTGCCCAGTGACCACACAGTCCCGCCCTCCCTACCCCTCCTATGTGGACAGCCACAATGAGTCACAAGGCCATGATTGGTGACAGTGAATTTCCACCTGGGGAATAAACATTGACCAGAGAAAATGTAATCACATCGGAATCCACCAGTTTCATGAATGTGTGTAAATACCCACCAATCTGGTCTGTGGGTATTTGCCTTCAGGATCGGTACGAGGGAGACGTGTTTGACCAACCCAGTGAACAGACTAAGCAACAGCAGCAATAAATGTCGGTGGCACATTTGGACAACTCGGGGGTCATTTTTAAGTCCATTAGCAAAAGTATGTGTAGATCAATATTGGATTCGAATATTCATGGATTAAAACATTGGCTTTTAACCTGGCTCTTTTCATGAGGTCATCTTCTCACCCGGGATGGGGACAACACAAGGGGGAGCTCTTTGAGGGGGTGGCGGGGATTGAAACCCCACGGACTCTGATGTCCTCTTGTCAACATCCTCCCTCGGCTCCTGCCGGTGTTGTCTCCTCCAGCACCTCTGCTGCGACCCGAGACACCCGGAAGGCAGTTAAAGAGCCACCGACCTGACAAGTCAGACTGGTGAGCAGTCAGAAGCATGCATGTGCTTTACAGGACTCCGATGGTTTCGGACCCAAACCTTCTCTCATCGTGAGTTTGCTGCCCCACGCTTGTTCTCATTCGCATACTCTCGGCTCTTCCAATGGAGCAGGGGCAGGAGACAGAGCCAATGATGATGTCATGTTTCTAGCGAATAGCAGCCCAGTGAAGGAGAGAGGTTATCTGGGTCTCCATCCACTGCAGAAAAGGTGGCAGGGAGGAGGCAAGGAGACACAGAGCTAAGATATTTGAAGAGCGTCTTCCTAGAAACCATTGTAAGTATCCTCTCGAATGCTTTCTAGTCAACCTTGAATGTGGGGCAATGTTGGCATGGTGGAAACTGCCAGCTACACCTGTGCCATGGACCTCCTTGGCATGATTCTAGTCACTGATCCCAGGGCTAAAGGTTTAAATTTAGCTGTAAGAGTCCCCCAGCCAAGAAGCTACAGCCCAGCAAAACCCATCTGTGGGCCAGCCATGCAAGCTAGAGTGCCAAGCAACATAGAAAAGCGGAGAGCAGAACTCTTGTCTGGTTGCTCAAGAACTCGTCTGGTTTAAAGATCAGAAAGGCCATTGCATTTGCCGGCATCTGACTGTTGTCGAAGTTCCCAGGGTCTCTGAAGAAGCTGCTTCTTTCATCCTCACATCTCCACAAAGCTCCCGCGTCCTTCTGCAGAACTACAGGCATAAGGTGGTTCAAGGGGTCAAGGGTGCTGGGGCGTTGGTGTTGTTTTGCTAAATCCCGCATGCTCTATTCATTGGGGCGTCAGTCTGCCTCTGACAGGCAGGGCCCATGTTACATCCTTTTACTTTCCCACGCAACATCGTGCCAGCTGTTTGCGGTGCCTTTGAGGATAAAATGGAGGGGAAGAAGTAAGACGGGTGATGTGAGGGACCAGCAACCTTTGTGACTCTAGCCTTTAAGCAATGGCTGGCCTTGTAGATCACCTTGACAGCGAGCTGGTTCAGGATCCCTCTCAGCCAGCAGCCCCCATCTGCCGGTCTTGGTCTTCTTGGGGTGCTTTGAAGAGGCCCACCTGCTGACAAAGGAAGCCCAGCAGCCAGCCTTCCTGCTTCCCCTGCTGGAACCCCGCTTCTTACAGAAGCTTCTTCCTGTTTGCCCTAAGCCCCTGGGCAACAAATGACTGACCACGGACAACTCACACTTGCCTTACCCAACACTTATGTAAATGTTCTGTCTCTTTAAAAAGGTTGGGCCAGTCCATAAACCCATTCAACAACAAAAACCACATGGCTAACGAGTCCATATGGACTCAGAGAACCAGCGCCTACTTGAAACACATTCATCACCCACCTCTTTACTTGCCGCACCTGCAGCTTTTAAAAAATTGAGAAGCCTCCAAGCTTTATCAGAACCAAAACCGAATCCATTGCCATCAAGTTCATTCTAACTCATCCTGTTCTTATAGGGCCCCATGTAACAGCTTTTGGGGTGTCCCAAGGCTGTCATCTGGACAGAAGCAGACTGTATGGCTTTGCCCCATGGAGGGACTGATGGGCTCGAACGGCTGGCCTTTCATTTTGCAGCCAAGTGTTAAAACCACTGCGTCACCAGGACCTTTTTTTCTTGCTTTAAATGGAGCCTAAAGAAGATCCATATGCACGTGTTCTAATTTACCCCAAAATTCCACTTCAGGAGACACTTAGGAATGGATCCTGTTCATTACCTGGAGACTACTTGTATGTGACCTGCTCCCCCACCCCTGCTGGATCCTCAGAATCAGGTCCACACATTTGCTTTGTGGATCTATCTCTTATATTTCTTTTAACCTATAAAGACCTGTGTTAGTCTGGATAGTTTAGAGAAACACATCCACAGAAACTCATGTATAAGAGAGTTTTACATAAAGGTTAAGCGCTCATCAAGAAAACATCCCAACCCAGTGCTGCCCAAGCCCACAAGTCCAACATTAACACGTTAACCCATATGTCCAATACCAATCCACAAAGTCCACCGCCATCTCACAAAACAGACGCAATGATGCCAACTGCAGGAGGAAAGCCAAGTCAGTGAATGTGTAAACATCTCGGTGCTGGCAGGGGTCTCCACATGGCTGCTCCAGCACATCCAGCTGCATCAGGGTAGGGCCAAATTTTTAATCAACACCACCACCACCCCAAGTCAATGGTGTCCCACTTTAAATCTGGTCACCTTATATGTGGCTTCTCCTCAGGGATGTCTTACAGGAAGTGAGCCAGCTAAAACAGAGAACTGGCTAAGGCAGCTGCACCCTGGTCCGACCATCAGAAAGCAAGAGCCCCGAGAACTAGAAAGGTGAGGCTCACCAAGTCATTTATCCCTCCTCCCTTCAATTAACCCCACGTGTGTTTATCGGCCAGGTTGGCACAATAAACTAACTATCTCAAGGCCTCTCTCATTTTTTCCCCCTCTGAGCTATTTGCATATTGAAGGGATCAAGTCCTTTGTCCTGTAGAGTTTCCCACATTCTAGATTGGGCTTCTGTCTTCCTCATGTTATTGAGTAATTCCTTTGTCTCCCATAGACTGGTAGTTAGAGCTTACTACTTGATTCAATGTAGGCTTAATCATTTCTGGCAGGAATCCATCTGAAGGAGTGTTGTGTACTTCCTGTTGCCTCATATGAGGAGACATGTGGCACTTTCATAGCTCACATTCTTGTAAAATACATGCTAGTGTTTTTCTTAAGTTCAGTGCACTTTGCTTGAATCACAGCTAGTGAGTCTTACCATTGGTTTTTGGCTCCAGCCCAGAGCTGTCAGGAACCAGCAGCTGAGCCCTCTTGGAGATCAGCAGCAGCAGCACAGGAGAGTTTTCCCCAGTTTCATGTATTGTTCATCCTCGTCATGATACTGTCTTGGTGGATTTTTAACCTCTTGAGCAGCCACTAAGTTCTGCTTAGAATGAATTGGGGTTGTTATAAACCAAGGGTCCACCATCACAGATCTCGGTGATTGGTAGCGATAGTTTCTAAATTTGAATGCATTCATTAATAAACATCCCCAGCTACAACAATTATCTAAACAGGTTTGCATAAATCAATGAACAACAATCTCCAGCTGTAATCAGACCTAAATAATGTCTTGGAATTCACAGCTATAGTTTTAGGGACTAGACCCCAAGTGTCCTTCATGCTCCCAAGATTTTTGTGTGTGTGTGCCTCCAGAAATCCAGCAGTTGCTTGAGAGCTATGATTTCTCAGAGCATGAGGTTTCCATAACTTCCAAGAACTAGGCAATTATATGATTAGCCCCAGATTCTATTTCTGCTCTTTCTTCCTATCCGGCAGCCAGGGACCAGGGACTAGGGTTTCGAACTGGTTCATGATAGTTTGATCTCCTGCTGAGAATTGGTATTTCCAACCCAACTATGCTAAATGAGAATCTTAATTGGCAAGACGCATCACCTGGACAGCGGCATCTATAAGAACCATCTGGAGCTCTTGTTAAAAACATAGGTTCTGATTCAGTATCTTTGGGGTGGAAATGCAAATTCTCAGCAAAGAGTTGGACTGGAATGAATGGTTGGAAGCTCTGCTAGGGACATCAGTTTTATATGTTGCTATTGTTGTGAACTGCTATCAAGCCAATCCTGACTCATGGTGGCCTGGTAGAGAACAGAACTAAGCACTGCCCAGTTCCATCCCATCCCACGACTGGTTGTGTGCTGGGATCAACCATTTTCACGGGCAGATTTTCAACTGTCGATTGGCAGGCTTTTCTTTAGTCCATCTTCATTGGAAGAGTCACTGAAACCTATTCAACATCCTAGCAATCCACAAGCCTCCGCTAAGTTATAACCCGGTCACTCAAATCAAACTGATACATTCCTACCATTAGGTGCTTAGAATCTAAATGCAAACCAGCCTTATGAAATCATGGCCCCTTCACAGAAGGTGATAGGATGACATTTTGGGGGTGAGATTTGAGTTTGACAGTGATTCTCTTGGGAGTCAGGAGTCACCAGGCAAAATGGGCTAGGAGGAAGTGGAACAGAATCTCTTTCAATCGTGCCAGAGACAGACCGTCATTGCAGAATACATCGTTACTGTTTATTATACTCAGAGCCATCATATATGAAGCGACCGAAGACTAGAACATCTGAAAAGCCCAAAATGGATGTCAGAAGAGTCCCTGAAACTTGCTCTGGCATGTACAGAAGCTAACGCAAAAAGAAGAGAGGATGGTGTCAAAGGGCTGAACAGAAGACTTCAAAGCTGAACAAAACCTGTAAAAAGACAAAGTAAAGTATGTCAATGAAATGCGCCCGGTCCCGGAGCTAGAACACCAAGAGGGAAGAGCATGCTCGGGATTTCTCAAGCTGCAAGAACGAAAGAAAAAATCCAAGCCTCTGGCTGTAATAGTCAAAGATTCTATGGGCAAAATATTGAATGATGTCAGAAGCATCAAAAGAAGAGAAAAGGAATTGGTCAACGTTCACCTATTTCAAGAAGTAGCCTATGATCAAGAGCTGATGGTACAGAAGGAAGAAACCCAAGATGCACCGAAAATATTGGTGAAAAAATGAGCCTCCAGGAATTGACGGGCTACCAACGGAAATGCTTCATCCACAGGAGGCAGCACTGGAGGTGTTCCCTGGTCCACGCCAAGAAGTCTGAAAGGCAGCAACCTGGCCACACACGGAAAAGAGAGCTGTATCTGTGCCCGGGCCAAATAAAAAAGATGATCCAGCAGAATGTGAAAATTATCAAACACTATCACTAATATCACACCAAAATTTTAAAAATGGTTGCAGGGGTACAGAACATCAGAGAGCTGTCAGCAATTCAACTCCAATTCAGAAGAGGATGTGGCACGAGGGATATCACAGGTGGACGTTGGCCCAAAGCAGAGAACGCCAGAAAGATGTTTACCTGTGTAGCTGGACTGTGCCAATGCATTTGACTGTTCAGGTCATAGCAAATGATGGCTAACATTTGAAAGAACGGGAACTCCAGGACACTTCATGGTTCTCCTGAGGCAGCTGTCCACAGACCAAGAGGAAATCATTGGAACAGGAACAGGAGCTACGGTGTGGTTTAAAATCAGAAAAGGCATGCACCAGGGCTGTATCCTTTCACTGCACTTGTTCAACCTGCACACAGAACAAATAATGGAGAAGCTGGGCTCTATGAAGAAGGACACGGCATCAGGATGGGAGGAAGGTTCACCTGTGATGTGCAGGTGATGCAACCTTGCTGAGGATGAGGAGGGCTTGAAGCACCTGCTGATGAAGATACAGGGTTGTAGCCCTCAGCATAGCTTACATACCAACAGAACCTGAATGAGAGAGTCTTTACAACGAAACCAATACGTGACAGCACCACAAACGGAGAAACGATGGAAGTTGTCAAGGATTTCATCACGCTTGGGTCCATGGAAACCGGTCAAGGAAACAAGGGACGTAGTTTGCATTGGGCAAATCTGCTGCACGAGACTTCTTCAAAGGGTTTAAGAAGCAAGGTCTCACGTGGAAGACTAAGATGGGCATGATGTCAGACCCCATATTTTCCGTGGCCTCCTACAAGTCCAAAAGCCAGGCAGTGCTGGAAAGACTGAAGGGTTGATGTCTTTTAATGATGGTGTTATCAGAGAATATTAAATATGCCATGGATCGCTAGAACAGAGACATCTGTCCTTAGAGGGACAGCCAGGATGCTCTGTAGAAGAAAGGATGATCAGACGTTGCCTTACATTCTTGGGACCTGTTATCAGGAAGGGCCACTTCCCAGAGAAGGACGTCACGGTTGGCAAAAGTGGCTACTGGCCAGCAAAAAGGAGGAAGACCCTCGGGGACATGGATTGACACAGTGGCTTCAACCTGTGCTCAGACACAGGAGTGATGGTGAGTGCTCCGTTTTGTTGTACACAACAGGTTGTTCGGCGAGGAACAGACTGGAGGGCACCTAACAGTATTAGTTGCACGTGAACCCAGGGCTTTGCTCTGGGGAAGCATGCTCTCTCTTGTGGCTACGTGGGGGGCTGTGTGAATCCAGAACAATCCATTGATTAATCCCCAGGCAGGTTTTCAAGGCCCTGCTCCAGGTGTGGGGTGAGTGATCTCTGCGTTTCAGTTTTCCCCAGACTTTGGACTGGTTCATTCCTGGGGGCTTCTGTGAAAAGGTAGCCTTTGATTCGGTCTGTCTGACGTGGAAATGCAAATTCTCAGTCGAGGATCAAGCCGAGACCAATCCGTTCAAAGCCTTGGTTTCTCCACTTCTCCGGCAAGGATAGCAGTAGCTTATTTTGAAGTTTGGGGGGGGAGGGAATTAAAATAAAATAAAAGCATTTGGGAAGTAAAGTGAGAGTGTTGACCAATGCGTTACGCCATCCCCTGAGCCCGGGGCTCCAGTCTGCTGGGAGAAGAGCTTTGTCTACCTTTCCACAATCGGAAAACATTTGCCCTCCTGGTTTCGCCAGCTCCCCACCCTCCAGACGAGTCACGCTGCACTGGTGGGAACTTCTTAGGGAAGCTAATGGCTTGGCACCCGTGAACCAGTGTCTTTGTGAGCAAGGAAGGCTGCCTGCCCTGGGCAGCAGCTAATGGGGGCTGCTTGGCAGAGATTTTTCTTCCCTTTTAACCCGGCTGAGCCTTGCTCCTTTCTGGCGGGTGGACAAGCCCACGAGTCCCAAGTAGGCAGGAAAGTTCTGTTTTGACAAGCGCTCGCATGCTTTTTCAGTAAGCCACAGAGGCTTTTCTGCAGACAGACCAACTCCCTTCCAGCCCGGGAGAAGAAAACCCTTTCATGAGCCACATAATGGGAGCAGCAGTTGCCTGGGCTGATGCAGCTCCCGAAAAGTACATAGCTTCCATTATGTGGCGTCCCCAAACAGAACGTACTTCCCCTGCAAATCCCAGCACAGCCTGGGCTGTTTGTCCCGCACTTGCGCTGGCAGGGAGCAACGGTTGGCAGGAGTCATGAGGCATTTTTCTGTCGGGCTTTGGTTTCCGGGCCAGTTGAACCCTGTCCACTTATTGTCCGAAGGTTCTGCCAGATAAAATGAGCCAGAGGCCTGGTGACGAAGAGCAGGGGGAGGGAAGGCGCATGCTGAATAGCAGGGGTAGGGGCGTGGGAGGGGTACGTGGGGGGGGGTACCCAAGCCCCAGCCCACACCAAGGCCCAGGGTCCCCTTCCGGAGCAGGGCTTCTGAGTCCACCCCAAGGGATGCAGCGAGGCCTTGCCCTTCAGACAACTGGCAGGCCCTCCGGCCCTTGCCACCTGGCACCAGGCTGTGCTCTGACCAAGTCAAATTCCCTGGAACGTGATGAGCCCAGGGTTCCAGGCAAAGGAACCCCATTCGTGATGGGCGGGATTCTGAGTAGAGGTACCCCACTCAGAGCCACTCCCTTTCGGCTGATGCAAAGATAGGGGTCAGACACTGTCCCCCTCTAAAGCCTCTCCCACCACTGCCCTTCCCTGTGCTCAGACTGCTACAGTGGGCATCATTCGGGCGGAGTCATGGTGGCACACTGGTTAAGCATTCAGCTGTTAACCAAGAGGCAACTGCCTAGGCCACAATGGGTTAATCAGAAGACATTGTCTCCAGAAAGTTTTATTTAGCATGCATATCTTCAATGCACGACGGCGCCTAATTAAAATGCATAACTACATGCAGGCAAATGATAAAATATAGATGGGTTTACCCCTACGGCCCCCCTGACTGCTCCCTTGTTCGCCTCCCTGAGCAGTGACTGCATCTGTTTGGCAAGGGCACCTGGCTCGGCTGCTTCCTCTGCTCTGGGGCTGCCTTGTCTGACCCACATTGTTCTGCTTCATCCTCTCACTTCCTGCCAGGACGAGCCTCCTCCCACATCCCTCGAAGCAAAGCCACTGTGGATTGAACTTTACCAAAAAAAAGGGAGGATATTTTATTGTATTTTTGGTGGAAGCGTCAACAGCAGAGTAGTTGCTATTGGACCATTTCTGTGCAAACTGCTCAGAGACATTCGCTACACTGGTCCCAATGTATCAACATCCTCTTTCCTTGAAAGCTGGCCGTTCCATGCCCAGGACTCTCGTTCTCCTGGCCCCTTAGTAAGCGATGAGCCGGGACACCCATGGACAGCGATATCACCAGCTTGATGCTGCCCAGGAGGGGGTGACCCTCGAGGACAGAGTAGAGCTGCCCCATGGGACTTTCAAAGCGGTGTCTTCGCAGAGGCAGACTGCCACCTCTTTCTTTCTCAGGGTGCCGGGTGGGGTCAAGCCACTGAGCTTTGAGGGAGCATGTAACTGCTTAGCCACTGTGCTGCCCAGACTGCTGGTGTCATAAACTCACTGCCACCGAGCGGATGTCTACTCATAGTGACCCAATAGGACAGGGTAGAACGGCCCCTGTGAGTTTCTGAGACTCTTTACTGGACTAGAAAGCCTCATCTTTCTCCCACGGAGTGGCCGGTGCCTTCAAACTGCTGAATTGGCCATTAGTAACCCAATGCATAATGACCATGTCACCAGGGCTCCTTACGTGGTTGTTAGGTGCCAACAAGCCAGTTCCAACCCATAGCAACCCTATCTACATCAGACCGAAACACACGGTCCTGCACCACTTTGACAATTGTTCCTGAGCCCATTGTTGCAGCCACAGTACCAATCCATCTCACCAAAGACTTTCCTCTTTTCTCGCTCTCCCATCACTTTACCAAACATGATGTCCCTTCTCCCGACAATATGTCCCAAGTACGTGAGACTAAGGCTCACCATCCTTGCCTTGAAGGAGCACTCTGGCCGCATTTCTTCCAAGACAGATTGATCGGTGTGTCCTTTCAGCAGTCCATAGCACTTTCCATATCCTTCTTACACACAACAATCCAAATGTATTGATTTTTCTATGGTCTTCCTTATTCAATGTCCAACTTTCACATGCATTTGAGGCAATGGAAAATACCATGGCTTGGGGCAGGTGTACCGTCGCATCCTTGCTTTTCAATACTCTAAAAAGGTTTTGTGCAGCAGATCTACCTACTGTAACACGTCTTTTGTTTGTTTGTTTGAAATCATTTTACTGGGGGCTCATACAACTCTTACCACAATCTATACATCAATTGAATCAGGAATGTTTGTACATATATCGCCTTCATTCTTTTCTAGACATTTACTTTCTAATAAGCCCTTGATATCAGCTCCTCTTTCCTACCTCCTCTTCCCCCCACCCTCATAACCCCCTGATAGATTGTACATTATTATTTTCATCTCTCACACCGACCACTGTCTCCCTTCCCCCATGTTTTCTGTTGTTCTTCCCCCTGTAGAGGGGTGTATGGTTATGTGTCGATCATTGCAATCGGTTCCCCCTTTCTCCTTCCCCCTCCCCCTCTTCTCCATACCCTTCTGGTATCACTATTCCCACTCCTGTTCCTGGATTCTGTGTATCATGAGCTCCCATCTCTTATCTATACCTGTGGACGTGTTCTGGTCTAGTCTGAATTGACAAGCAGTCTCATGAGGTCATGGTGGTGGGGGGTGAGGAAGCCTCAAGGAACCAGAGGAATATAGTGTGTTTCATCGATGCTTTACTGCATCCAGGTGACTCATCCCTTCCCTGTGGCCCCTCTGTGGGGAGATTGTTAAAGATGGGCTTTGGGTCTCTGCTCCAACCCCCCCTTGTTCTCAACAATATGCTTTTTGTTTGTTATGTGTCTGCTGATGCCTATTGCCCAGTCCCTATGACTCCTCATGATCGCACCGGTGGTGTGCTTCTTCCATGTGGACTTGTTGCTTCATTGTTGAATGGCGGCTTGTGTAACTTCAAGCCTTTAAGATCCCAGGCGCTATATATTTTTTAATAGCCGGGCACCATCCGCCTTCTTCACCACATTTGCTTATGCACCTGTTTTGTCTTCAGCGATTGTGTCAGGATGGTGAACATCTCAGACTGCCAATTAACACATCTTTTGATCCCATTCTTTGTGGCTCCAAGCAAGACAAAATCCGTGACAACTTCAACCTTTTCTCCATTTATCATGATGTTACCTCTTGGTCCAGTTGTGAGGATTTTGGTGTTCTTTACATTGAATTGTAATCCATACTAAAGACTGCAGTCATTGATCTCCATCAGCAAGTGCTTCAAGTCCTCTTACTTTCAACAAGTAAGGTTATATCATCTGCATACTACAGGTTATTAATAGCTTTCCTCTGATCCTGATGCCACATTCTTCTTCATACAGGCCAGCTTCTCTGATGATTTGCTGAGCATACAGTGTGATTAAGTATGGTGAGAGGATGCTGTCCTTTCCTGATTTTAAACTATGCAGTATTCCTTTGTTGTGTGTGCTGCACTATTGCCTCTTGATCCATGTACAAGTACTAAATGAGCACAACAGTGTTCTGAAATTCTCTTTTATCTCAAGGTTATTCACAGTTTATCATGGTCCACACAGTTGAATGACTTTGCAAAGTCAATGAAACACAAGCGTTATTATCTTTCTAGCAATCTCTGCTGCAATCCAAAATCCATGACATCAGCAATGGTATTCCTTGTTTCATGCTCTCTTTTGAATCCAGCCTGAACTTCTGGTAACTCCATGTCAATGTCCTGCCACAATCATTGTTGGATAATCTTCAGCATGCCATATCAATGAATGATATTGTTCTATCGTTTGAGCATTTTGTTGGGTCACCTTTCTTTGGGAGGGGCATAAATTTGGATCTCTTCCAGCCGCTTGGTCAAGTAGCTTTCTTCCAAATATCCTGTATAGGTGAGTGAGTGCGTCCAGTGCTTCCTCCACTTGCTGAAGCATTTCAGTTGGTTTTCCATAAATTCCTGTAGCTTGTTTTGGGCTAATTCCTTTAATGCAGCTTGAACTTCTTCCTTCAGCACCATCAGTTCTTGCTCATATGAGGAGGTACACCACGCCTCCCCCCCACCCAAAGAAAATGGAATTTTTTTTCAAAGCTATGTATTTAAATATTTTTTACAATACAATTTTATCACCTTCAAAGTACTCTCCATGACACTTACTACATTTGTCAAATCTGTGATTCCATTCTTGGAAACATTTTTCAAACTGATCTGTTTGGATGGCTGACAGCACCTCCCTCATCTTTTCTTCACCTCTTCTACAAGGTCAAATCGCTGTCGTTTCACGTCCGTCTGCGTCTGCAGAAACAAAAAGAAGCCACAATGAGCAAAGTCAGGTGAGTCAGGTGTGTGGGGCAAGAGAGGCTTGCTGTTTTTTTACCCAAAACAGACACACTGAGATGGCTGCGTGAGCGGGTGCATTGTCATGGCTGCAAAACCAGTCCCCCTTCTGCCATAAATCAGGCTTTTTTTGTCCCACACTGTAACACTGTCTTTTCAGAACCTCTAAATAGAAAGCTTGATTAACAGTCCGACCTGGTGGAATGAACTCCAAATGCACTACTAGTTGACATTTTCATCTGATCTGGAAGTTGACAGATGTCTAGAATGAGCTTCAGCATCAATCGACATTTCCCCCTTTTTGAAATGAGAAAACCACTTGTACACTTGAGTTTTCCCATAGCACTGTCCTTGTAAGCTGTGTTCAACATCACGAAAGTTTCTGTGGCATTTTTCCGAAACAGGAAACAAAATTTCACAGTCAAATGCTGTTCTCTGAAATGGGCCATCACAAAAAACAAGGCTCAAGCAAAACTGTTTGAGACTAGAGAAAGCCTTCGACTAGAGAAAGCCTTCCCAGATGACGCCACTGGGTGCAGTAAGAGTGAGTTTCTTGATGCTCGCCTACTGGGAAAAGCGTGTATTACGAAAGCTCTGCTCTACCCAGAGCAATTCTCGTTTTTTTTTTTGGATACGCCCTCGGATGCTGCCTTCTGAAATGGTGGACTGTTGACTGTCTCTTTGGGGTACAGTGACTCTCTATTCTTTCCATCTTATCTTAATGCTTCCGGAATCATTCAATATTTTGCTCCTTACAAATGGTATTTTAATGGAGTATCACACTAAGTTATAGCCTTTATTTTGTGTGCCAACCTGTTTGTTAAAAGGTGACCTCAGGAGATGATTTGGTTCAAGGATTAAAGAATATCTCAGGGAATCCCCCAATCTCATCTGATCCAGTAAGCCTGGTATTTTTTAAGCATTTGTGTGCTGTCCACGTTTTCCTCCCGTCCTATCAGGATCCATTTACTGTGGCCCTGAGCAGGGTGGGCAGTGGTAGTAGTAGTCAGGTACTCCTGGTCTCAGGTCAAATAAGGCCATGACTTGGGTCAGCTGTTA
The DNA here is from genome assembly GCF_000313985.2 of Echinops telfairi. Lineage (NCBI taxonomy): Eukaryota > Metazoa > Chordata > Mammalia > Afrosoricida > Tenrecidae > Echinops > Echinops telfairi. The sequence continues at coordinate 14,975,760 of NW_022108124.1, read as the reverse complement.
GCGCTGTAGATTAGTTTCTTCTTAGACTTTGGTTTCCTCCTTTGGATTGACTCTTTTCTTGTATCTGAGCTTAGATCCTACAGGCAGACGTTGCTCTCTATCCAGTAGTTAGTGTGTGGATACTTTCTGTCTCGATTACAATTCAGTAACTCTATTTCTACTGCATGTGTTATTTCTTTTTGTTGTTGTTGCTTTTAAATCATTTTACTGAGGACTTGTACAACTCTTATCACAATCCATACATCCATCCATTGTGTAAAGCACATTTGTGCAATTGCTGCCATCATCATTCTCAAAACACTTGCTCTCCACTTGAGCCCTTGGTACCAGCTCCTCATTTTCCCCCTCCCTCCCTGTTCCCCCCTCCCTCATGAACCCTTGACAACCCATGAATTATTATTATTTTGTCATATCTTACACTCTCCAACATCTCGCTTTACCTGCTTTTCTGTTGTCCATCCCCCAGGGAGGAGGTTATATGTAGATCCTTGTGAGCAGTTCCCCCTTTCTGCCCCACCTTCCCTCCACCCTCCCGGTATCGCCACTCTCAGCACTTGTCAAAGGAAATAGAGGAAAGAGCTGGGAGGCAAAGGACATTTATAGAGGTCTAAATAAAGGCATGTACATATGTAAATATATTTGCATAGGCTTGTGTTATTTCAATACCTACGTGTGATTAAATAGATCCATGAAATGCTGAAGATGCAGGAGGAGCACACTGTTGAAAGATAAGTGTACCATTATGTTGCCCTTGGCAAAAATATCTGTAAGCCTCCTTACTAAATACTTGTGTGTGGCTCTGTTGAGGTAGGGAGGTGGTGGGGAGGGCTGGACCTGCTAGGTGATGAGCCAGAGAGGGACTATCATCAGACTGGTAGTTGCCAACGTGGTAATGATTACTCGATACCCTTTCCCCTGTGGTCACCGAAGGTCTCCCACTATGCAATGTTCCTCTGACTCAGACGGTTTGTCTCTGACCACAAGACACAACTTTGTCAATGCTTTGATGTTTAATTGTTTCAAGACCATTTATGTGGGTCATACATACTGTCTTGCTGTCTCCCAGTACTAATACACCTGACCTGAAGAGCAGTTGAGCCCCAGATCAGTACAGGAAGGAAGGCCTGGATTTTAACAAGAACCACACCCCTATTCCCTTAGGGAAATACTTAAAAGTAATAATAAATTGGGGGAGGGGTCTCATACCAGGAAGTGTAACATTTTCCGTTGATTTTCACTTGTACTTTTTAAAAGAAGGAGAGGTGAGGAGACAAGAGCTGCGATGTGCACTGGAAGGGGGGCGGGGCATCAGGTTAGGCTAGAATGACTGGTGCCATGTGGTATGGCAGAAGCAGGACTTGAAGTCATCTGAGGTGACCAGCGTCTAGTACAACCTTCCCGAGCCCCGGGTCCTCATTCATTCATTTCATAAATCCTTATTAAACTGACTCCCGCCAGTTCCAGCTCTGAGATCGGGCCAAAAGATGACCTCAGCAAATGGCCAGACTCCAGGTGGAGCTCCTTAGGGTGGACCCAAGCCTCAGGGGCAGGGGCAGGAACCCAAGTGGCAGAGCCAAAGATGAACATTCAAGCCAAGGAGCTGGGGTACAAGCAAGGCACGGGGGAAGAAAGCAGTAGACATTACAAGCAGTTGCTGGAAGGCTCCATTTATTAGCCATCAGCTGCCGAGTATGTAAGATGCTGGACAGACAGTGAGGCTGCCATATGATCTCAGATAGAACTGGGCATTGAGGAAAGTTTCCGGTAATACTTGCCTAATGAGTTAGCTTCCAGAGGCCTATCATTTTGAGTTCTTTGTGGCTCTTTTTAAGGAGGGTGTGCCCCTGTCTTTTGCTGCTTGGCCCAGACTCAACTCTGAGTTGTGTACTGACAGTGACTAAAATATATCAGGGCTTCACCTATAGGCATGTATTCTGCCTATCTGGTGCCTGGGGAGGTCCCCGGGCACTTCCCCTGCCTTGTTTCCAAACCTCATCCATTTATTTAATAAAATCCTTACTACACAATGTTCTATGGCTGGTGCCATGCTAGACATGGGGTAGACAGTGGTGGGGAACTAGAAAGAATCTGTCCCTGTCCTTTTGAGCTTTACATGAAGTAGGCAGACAAACAAGAAAGACGAATGATGAGTTATTTCAACGCATAATAATGGCTCTAATGACATCGATTAGGATACTGGGAGAAAGCAGGGGGAAATCCCATTCAGGAAGACAGTCCTGAAGAAGGGTCATTAAATGGACCCCTCGTGAAGGGAAGGAGCCAGCCCCTTGAGGACTGAGAATAAGAGTTTGTAGGCAGGGGCAATAAAGCATGTGCAAAAGCCCTGAGTCAGGGCAGAGCTGGTGCATTGCAGCACTAAGGAAAGGGTACTACGGCTCCGGTAGTGGGAGAGCTGAAGGGAGGCATGAGATCAAGTTGGAGTCAAGTTGAGCCTCACAGAGGATGGAAAGCCATTCGTAGAGAGTCCAGAAATGATTGGAAGGTCTTAAAGGAGGGTGATACCACCCAAGCTTTAAAAGCTCACTCCAGCAGCAGTGCAGGAAGACAAGTTTTAGACTATTGCATGGGAGGAGATAAGGAGTGGTCACAGCGGGGGAGGCCGAGAAGCCTCGAGAGATCACAGAGACATTTGGGGAGTGAAATTGATAACATTTGGCAGTGAATTGGAGTAACTGCCCTGCCCAGGACTTCAGACCCTAGCAGGTCTTAGTCCAAGTACCTCTATCAGAACTTTCCTCATCTTTCTAGGCAACTCCTGGAGCCCATAGAAACTCAGGTGTTGACAAGCAGCTCCTAAATGAATCCAGGCAGCCACTTGCTCATAACAGCTGTTCCTAATTCTCAGTCTTTCTAGGTCCCCTCAAAAGCAAACAAACAAACAAACAAACTCACTGCCAATTCCAACTCACAGTATCTTTTTCCTTTACTTTCTGGTTACTTTCCAGGGTGATCCAGGGTGGAGCTCCCGCAATTCACTCTGATGTACCCATTCTGAGCATACTGCGTCCATCCCCGTCCCTCTTGTACCACTCCCCTACTCTCCTGGCCCCACCCTAGCATCTGCAGCACCAATTTTCTTAGTCTTCCCCTAGCCCCCCAACTCCCGAAATCCTGTGTGGCCCTGACATATTCAGCTTTCCCAATCTGTCCCTTTTGTAGGGCACTGTATTCCCAGACCTTGGCAAAGCCTCGCAGATGTGCCTCACAGATCAGTGTGCTGCTCACGTCTGAGGTGTCTAATTTCCATATCCCTCGGAGAACCCTTTCTCCGCCTCAATTCTACTATATTAAATCCGTCTTTCCTTTTGCCCTTTCTTGGCTCCACTAACCTGAACTGCAGCCAAGCCGGCTTAATTCCTCAACCCAAGTGGCCATGTCTCTTTGGGCTGCTGGTTTCTTCTGGGTGACAGACAAAGCGAATGGCTAGGAGACAGCTGACGGGATGATGGACGGCTTGGTCCAGGCCTTCCTTGGTGGTGAGATCCTGGCCTGCCATTCAGCCACACCACCCAAGTTAACAACAACAGGTGCCTCACGCAATGCATATCTGTAGAGACATGTGTCTATCCACACTGATTTGTGTATATACACATGCATATGCATATATATGTGTGTTAGTCTGGGTTGAAGAAAGAAACAAATTCATAGACACTCATATGTGTGTAAGAGAGCGCTTTATATCAGAGTAATTGTATATTAAGAAAACATCCCAGCCCCATCCAGTTCAAGTCCATAAGTCCGATATTAGCCCATATGTCCATTACCAGTTTATAAGTTCCTCTTCAGACTCACACAACACATGCAAGGATGCCGAATACAGGAAGGTCACAGGCCAGTGGGTGGAAAGACTTGTAGATCGAGTGGCAGTGAAGTCATCTCAGCACTGGCAGGGGTCTCCACATGGCGCCTTCAGCTCCAGGACTCTGACTCCATCCACGTAGCTCCGTGTGTCTTGTCAGTGGGAAGATGAAGCAAAGTGTGTGTGTGTCTGGCCTCCAGTGAGCTCTTTATCCCTATAGAGCTTCCAAATGAGGTCATCAAGCTGCGACCTGATTGACAGGCTAAACTTCACCGCTTCACTTTTAATAGTCTCAAGTTGACGCCAGATTATGTAACTAGCACAATAGACTTATTCACATGCATTCAGAAATTACAGTGACATCATCCAATATTACTACAATTATTTTACTACGTCTGTCTGATGTCACCTATGTTTTCGTTCATGGATTCAAATGCAAAGATGTGAGGAGATTCTCATCATGGGTGGGGTCTGAGAGAGTCTCATCATGGATGACAAGGTGATGTGTTCCTGGATTGGTTCCCCTAGAATCTTGCTTTGATCTTCCTGCACAACATGATTCAGCTGGACTTTCTTGTTTGTCAGAAGAAGACAAAGCCACATCAGGACCGTGTGCTCAAGTCTTGTAGTTTCCCACCTCCCAAAATGCAGTGTTTCCTTGGTTCCAGCTACCTTTTTGACCAGTTTGCTATGGCCACAATAAGGCTTTGGGATCTCACAATCTCAAAACTCAGTTGCTTAGAACAATAAGCATCTGTGGGTATGCATGTTGGCGAGTTAGGCTGAGCTGGTGAGGTAGTTCTGGCCTCAAAACTCACTCACCTGTCCGGTAATTGTCTGATGATAGGCCAATCTTAGCTGAGATGATGCTGCTGACTCAGCTCTGCTGCCTGCGTTGGGCATCCTACCCGTCAGCAGACAGGTTTGGACACGTCGTCATGGTGGTGTACAATGCAAATGGAAATACCCAAGTGCTCTTTCAAGAATTTCTTTAGGTCCCATCTACTAGTATTCCGAAGGAGAACTGGTGGTTCTGTGGGTACAGTGTTGGACTGGGAACCACAGAGGGTTGGTGGTTCAAATCCACTAGCCACTTCTCAGAGAATGTGCTCCCATATTTCCACGCTCTGAAACCCGATATCGAGGACAGCTAGCAGGCAGACTCAACTCAGAGACAGTGGGTAGTAACACCCCTCTGTAGAAAGCCAGCCTCGTGACTAGAGCCAGAGAGGGGGAAGGTCACTAGAGAGTCCCACGGCACAGAGCATGGTACAGTGAGTGCAGGAGAAAGTGGGCCGTCGATGCAATCTCTCGACCACAGCTGTACTCCTCTTCTGTCTCTTTTTGCCCCTTCGATGCAGAAAGAGGGCTTCTATGATTAGGAATTTGACTTCGTTTAGGACTTAAGGGCCTCCGGGAATTTTTTCCTTCTTATGAAACATTGCCTTTTCTGGTGCCTGGCGCTATGGGGTTTGGGAATGCAGGTGCCATGACCACCACAAACAAGATGCGGAACAGTTCCATCACCCCTAGCATGTGGGAAAACTCCAGGCTGGCCACCTGGGCCAAACAAAGCTGGTGGTTTTGCATGAAGGGGGCTCACCTCTAGCAACACCTCTGGAGGATTCTGCTGCAGCCAGACCTTTGAGGCTTAGCCAAGTAGATTGACCGAGTCTTTACAAGGACAACCTTGTGAAGACTTAAATTTTAAGAAATGTGAAAGTCTTCAATCCAGCAGGATTTCAGTCTTGAAGAGCTCTCCGCCCTACCCGTGTACAAAACTAAACCAAACCACAGCTAAAGCCCAGAGGAGCTCCTGCAGTTGCAGAGGGAGGGAGACAGAGCTAGAATGAGAACACTAGCCTCTTGCTCAGCTGAGTGATCTTCCTGTTGTTAAAAGCTTCTCTGGCCATTGGCCACATGCTCTTCTATGATGTTTATCTCTACCCTTTGACTTCATTCTCCTACCATTTGGCTTAATGACCGGACTCTTAATGTTCGGTTGGTTTTTTCAATTCCTATGGTAGAAGCTGAGGAAGTAATCCGATTTAGTGTTGACTGATGGGAGACGACTCCCCTAGATAGGCACAGAGAGCAAGGTTTTCGTTCCTGGAAAATTGAATACATAACTTGATCTTTGCCACGCTACTGAGCTGCCTTTCCTTGGCTCCTGGCTCCTCCCAGCTGCCAGGTAATTTTATATGGCTTTGTCTGATCAGTCCTAGGCAGGTGATGAATGAAGGCTTGGGGAGGCAGCTGCTCTGTCTTTGAGACCAGGGGCATTTTGGGAAGAGACTGTACCTATCATACTTCTTAGTCCAAGGTCTATAGTGTTCCTTCTGGTCTGCTCCCTCCAGCTTCCTTATGGGTGACTCTTTTTCAGAGGTCTTGGCATTTGTGGGGCTTTGCAGTGGCCTGGTCATTGTGTCTCTCTGCTCAGATGGTAGAACTTCTGTAGCATGGCCTTGGTTGATCTGAGCATAAAGAACTCAAAGAGTTTATAAATCATGCTCAGAGTCTCAAACTGAACTGGATGATGGAACAGGGCAGCAGGTGGCTTATCCAGCCTTCTGAATGAGGAGCCCTGATGTCACCACTGTGGTCTTGCCCTGGGTAACCAGGCTAGGTCTTGAACTTCACATGTGAGATGAAAAGATCAGGCAGAATCTGCTGAGCTATGGCATCTGACCCATATCAACCTGCTGGATGCTCTTCAAGAATTTGATCTGTCTGTTGAGAGGGGAACTAACCTCAAAATTATATCCCTTTTGCATGGATTGAGGGATAAAATGCTTTATTTCTCCCAGAATCAAAATAAGGGGGATCAGGTGAATGGAATATAAACTAATGGACATTTAGTAGCTTTCAGACCCAGTTGGATAAACCCCATGAAGATAGTTGAAGCCAGCCAGCTAAGGCTGTAGGACCCAATTGGAAATGGATCCAGTGTGTCTACTTGGTAGTTTAGCACCCCTCTGTGAGGGGAGAGGAACTGTACAGGGGGTACCTGAAGTCATGAAATAAGTCTACCACCATTTAGGGGAGTCACTTTGAGGTACTCCATCTCTGGTTCCATCACTCACTTTTCCTCTGCAGTTTCCCCCAGCTTGTCAGAACTCAAATTAGTGACAGCCCCTAACCCAAGCAAGCAGCAACTAGATCGGCAATCTAGTGATCAGCCCACCCTGGGAACCTCCGGTTATATCGCTGCCTCGGCTGTCACCTACCTCTCGCCTTCTACAGGCTGGCAGTCCTGCTGGAAAGCACAGTCCACTTCTCCCTGAGCAAAGGACAGCTATGTACAAGGGCAGATAAACACCGATTCTGAGAAAACTCTCCTACTCCCCACACCCCCCATCTAAGTGTCTCGGCCTGGCCCCAAGCTAAGGTTCTCTCAGTCCGGCCACACTAGGCACTCTGGGATGTCAGGGAAATGTGCCGCCAAGGCAACGGCATTTTCTGCTGCACTGCGGCGGCATGAGTGAAGGACATGGGTGGAAATCCGAAAGGAATTTGAGTGACAAAGTGACGTGATGCCCATCTCCTTAATGATGGGACAAGTTGGTCTTCCATTTAAAGGCAAAGGCAAAACTGCCAGGGCTAGATCTGTATTGAAAAGCCATTTCTCGTGGTTTTAAGTCACCCACCCAGCTCAACAGCTAAAACAAAGAGAATGAATTATGGAACACAGGGCATAGGGATCTTGTTCATTTCCCCACTGAAGCGTGGTGTGATGAAGCTTTATTCTCAGGATGGTATATCCTCGGGGCAATCTCTGGAGAGAGGCTGACAAATCCAATTGTCCATACTGCCCCCCACCCCCACATCCACCCCTACATTATGGCTTTTTCTATACACATTCACAAAATACTGTCAGTATGTCTCATAGCACGCCTGTCAGTATGTCTCAGAGCAGGAACCCGGGCAGTCCATGACTCTTTAAGGCATGATGTGGGCAAATACACCTGCACACATACCAACCTATGTGTTAGAATTTATGTACAGCCTTCCTGTACATATCCACGCAGACTGCTGGCTATTGTCCAGACTGGTAAGTTACAGCCCATTTCCAATTGGAACCCAATGAAATAATCAGGATAATTTTGCCTTCATGTATCACCTTTCATCAGGGAGGATGAAAGGACTTCACAAACTCTGGGCTCCTCTTTGATCCAGGCTGCTATCTGGTGCGCCAATCATCATTGTGTATTCTGCCAGCATCCGCAGATGGGCCTCCCATTGATGGTAATTGAACTTCCATATGCAGAGCAGCCAGGAGGCCAGGCTGGCCAGAGAGCCTCTTGCCAGCTGCCAGGGAAGAGAGGGCTGCTTTCAAAAGGGGTGGAGGGTGCTGTTTGACATTTGTCAGAGGGCAGGGACTATACTTGTAGGGAAAGAGGGGGAACAATTAGCAATTCTTACGTGGTAACTTCAGTTTTGAAAGAGGGGTGCTCCATAGGAGGTGGAGGAACATTCAAAGCAATGTGATCAAACAATTCTCTAGAATGCAGGTGTAACCTAAGGCTCCACTCTTAGCCGGCTTCTTCTCAGGGATCAGGACTTGAACTAGGAGCTCTCTGGGGAAGACTCTGAAACATAGGAGTATATCCCAGGCTCCATTCTCCCTTGGGTCTAGCTAGGCATCTCCAGCTGTCAATTGGTCGTTTTCCTCCTCGTACGTCACTGGACCATCCAGCTAAGCTTCTACCCCCTATGTAGGATCCGTTCTCCTTCTTCACTCTCGGATAATGCTCTTCTCTTGAGACTCCCCCAGGTGTAGGTAATCACAGGGCTCACAGCCGCAAGGAAGTTAGGCAAGCTCATGATCTCCTTTTAGCGGAGAGATTGGGAGGGGCAGGATGGGGAGAAGGCAATAAAGAGTGACAAATGGAGAAGCGAAATGTCAGGGAGTCATTTGTTGGGAAGGGATAGATGAGGGGGCTGGTCTTCTTGGGCAGAGGGATCAAGATCAGCTTCTCCAGGGAGGTGTTCAAGAACGGCGGTCGTGTGTGGTTCAGCGCGGCCCTGCTAGCCCAAGGTTAGTGCTTCACCCCCACCAGCTGCTCTGCAGAAGAAAGATGAGGCAGTTGGCAGTTCTCCTCTGCCCTCTGGGGTTTCTCGAAGTCAAAATCCATCAACGTGTTGATGCCACTGGGAGAGCTATGATCAGGGGTGGACAGAGAAACGATACGCACCAAGGTCCTGAGGCAGAAACAGAAACGCTCTCTGTGGAATGGCAAAGATGTTTGGTGTTGGGTCAAGTCCTGGCCACATCCTCTGTGTTAGAGTGGGGCTGTGCTCTATCAGCTTGTCAGTAGCTGATTTCAGGAAGCACCATACTGCATGGGTGCCTCCAGGTGTGCTTGAACCACCAACCTATTGGCTTAGCAGCCACACATGTCAACCCTATGTACTAGCCAGGGACTTGTCTTGGCCACTGGAACATAGTAAGAGGGTGAGTGGAGGAGGTGGGGTAGGAGATGCGGGGGTGCCAGAGATGGCAAGGCTTTGCAGATGGGGCATGGTGTTTGGGTTTTCATTCAAGTCCCATCCAAAGCCAGGTGACAACTTTGAGCAGAAGCTTACAGGATCTGACCTAGGTTGCTGGTATCAAGCAGCTGAGACTTGGGGTTGCCTCACCCTCATTCTATGCCCTCTTTGCACACAGACAGTGGCTCATGCAGAGGGACAAAAGGGTTTGACTCAGGCTCCCAGCATCTTCTCTCCAGAGTCCTAGACAGAGTCCTCTGTGTTCAAAAGGACCAGCAGCCAAACGGAAAACAAAGCATCTCTTTTGTGACCGCTGGGAAAGTCCCTAGGACAGCCCTAAGGCTGTGAACATGGCTTAGGCTAGCAGACAAGAGCCTGCTTCCTCCTCTGCTGTGAATTCAGTCGTGGGACCCACATGCACAGGCGTGCCTGCCAGAGGAAGGGAGTGAGCATGGGGTGGTCTGTGGGAGACTGTCAGTGTCCTGTTTAGATCTCTTTGACAGACGGGTCGGTGCACCCATCACCCAGCTGCTGTGAGAGTTGGCTACTAGTGGTTCACAGCTGTTCCCTCCTCCAGAGAATTGCCCCCAGGCAGTTAGTTACACACCTCTCTACCACTACCCATGGCCAACTGCCCAGAGGGACAGAAAGCTGGTCCCTGATTGCAAATGGGAGAAACAAACCTCGGGGTACAGTTCAAGCTTCTGGATGCCCTGCTGGATCCGGTGGAAGGTGACTCCAGTTGGGACCCCATTCTTGCTTTGTCACCTACGTATCCTGTTTCCTTTCCGCCCTTCCCTCTGGGAACTTCCCCTCAACAAACCACAAGCATTCCATCACCTTTTCAGGCTCTGAGTCTAAGGGTAACCTAAGGCAAAAGGAGTGAGAGTCAGGCTTTGAAGGAGTCCTGATTCAAGTTATCTGTGAAGTTTTTCACCTCTCTCTCTCTCTCTTTCTCTCTATTATTTAAACCCATACAGTTATTTAACAACTATGCTGAGATACATACACAAGACATCAGATCAATAACGTATGCCCTCATAGAACTTACTAATCAGTGGGGAAGACAGGCATTAAATGGGCATGCACTTACTTGGGTACATGTGCCTACCGGTCTTTGTGAAGGCCTCATCGAAGGCCACATTTCTGAAGCAATGGAAGAGGAACAATGAGTCTGACAAGAAGTGTAGCAACCAGGAATGGGATGTGGGTAGGCTGAACCAATTGCTGCTGAGTTGACTTTGGCCCATGGTAACCCACATGTGTTTGAATCAGCTTGCTCGGAAGTTTTCAGTGGCCGATTTTTGGCAGTAGATTGTCCAAGTGCCCCTGAGTGGGTTTGAACCAGCAACCTTTCCATTCGCAGTGAAGCATTTGAAACTCTTCCTATCATCCAGGGTTCCTTGTTGTCATTGTGGTTTGGGGATGGTCGTATGGATTCCTACTCTCAGCAACCCTGTGTTTGACCAAAGGGAGCATCGCCATGGCCTGAGGTATCTTCACAAGTATTGCTAGGTTTGAGCCCAACCTCGCAGCAATGCTATCCATCCATCTCATTCAGCAGCTTCCTCTTCTTTTTCCTGACACTCTACTTTTCCAAGCAAGGTGCCAGTCTCTAGGGCTGTGGTTCTCAACCTGTGGGCTGCGACCCCTTTGGGGGGTCCAACGACCCTTTCACAGGGGTCGCCTAAGACCATCGGAAAACACATATTTCCCATGGTCTCAGGAACCAAGACACCGCTCCTCTATCGTCTCCAGGTGGGTCCGCCCACATGCAGATACGCCCACAGACAAATACCCTGCGTGAAGACTGTTACCCCTGCTACACCATGCTTCAAGACAAAAGTTCATTGATTTGTCATTAGAAATAAATATCTCACAACATAGAATGACATATTGGTTTGTGATGAATCACTGTGCTTTCATGATGTTCAATTGGTAACCATGAACATACATCCTGCCTATCAGATATTTACATGACGATGCATCACAATAGCAAAATGACAGTGATGAAGTAGCAACGAAAATCATTGTATGGTTGGAGGTCTCCACCACATGAGGAGCTGTATGAAAGGGTCGTGGTATTTGGAAGGTTGAGAACCACTGCTCTAGGGACTGGACATATTATCTGGTGACATGAGAGGCAGTCTCACTCCTCCTGCTTCTATGGCCCATTCCGGCTGTAATGCTTCCCAAACAGATTTGTTTGTCATTTGGAAATCCATAGTTATGCAATAATCTTTGTCCACATCATCGTTGGAATGTATCAGTTCTTCAGTCTCCCTTACTGATGCCTCAGAGGTGACTGACTACCATGGCTTGGGTCAGGCCTACCTTGGACTTCAAGGCCACTTCTTTGGGTTTTAACATTTTAGCAACCCTTTTGCCACAGGTTTGCCCAATGATTTTTCAACTTGCTCTTTTCTGTTTTCTCTGCAGGTACACAGCCACCCAGCTGTTTCCTCAACCAGACAGTCCTATGCCAGCTGTTTCTCTGTCACCAACAACCAAAGAACCCGGGGGCTACTGACAAGGAAGGAACCCGTACCACCAACCCCCTGCTTACACTCTGAGTTTCCAGAATTGTGAGAAAATAAATCTTTGTTCTTTAAAGCCACCAATTTGTGATGTTTGTGTTAGACCATCACTAGATAATGAAGACATTTTTCTTTACGAAGGGAAGAAAATTAAGGCAACCCCCAATCCTTTAAAACCCTGTGGGTGGCAAGTCATTATCCTTGCTATGGCCTATCAGTGAATTACTATAGTCTTACCCTAGTCATTCAATCCCAAAGAGCGTCCCAGGCTGTGGGAAAGAAGATGGAATGATAGGTCAGTGTTCTTGGAGAAATGCATGTGATGGTCAGCATCTTGCATAGGCTTCAGAATGTATCCCAGCTGATCATCCACTCAGAGGATCTTGAATAGGAGCCGTTTTTGTGCTTGCTGAAGATGTGGATAGTCTGGAAGATTTATCAGAATGGCAGAACTCTGGTTAAGAAAACGCTGGGTAGCACAAAACAAAGGATGATAATATTTAGTACATAATGTATTTAGTGCTTTCACACTTACAAGCTGAAATATGCAGAAGACACAACCTTGTGTGCTGTAAGTGAAGAGGACTTGCTAAAGAAGATCAAAGGTGACCGCCTTTGCTATTGATTATACCTCAGCATGACCAAAACAAAAAACTTTAGAACTGGACCCATATGTCAGCTAAGGCTGTGTGATGCAGGGATCCATTCATACAATCCAAGGATCACATTAGAACTTAAATTTTGAGCATCCAGCTTGTACAAGGTGATGGATCACAGTGAAAACCCAAAATTCATTTGCAGGGTCCCCACGGGACCTAACAGAATGTTCAAATTAAAGAACACTATCACTGATATCACATACAAGTAAAATTTTGCAGAAGATCATCCAACAAGGGTCACAGCAGCAGTACACGAGCAGAGAGCTGCCAGAGGTTTAGGCCAAATTCAAAAGAGGACGTGGAATAAAAGCTGACATTGCTGCTGTTAGATGGATCTTGGCTGAAAGCAGAGAATACCAGAAAGATGTTTACTTGTGTTTTCTTGACTATGCCACTTGCTGCTGACGATCAAGGATTGCAACTTTCAGTGTGGATTACAACTCAAAGACAAGAAGACCCAAATCCTCACAACTTGTCCAATAGGTAACATCATGATCAATGAAGAAACAGTTGAAGTTGTCAGGGTTTCGTCTTGCTGGGTGTCACAATCAATACTCATGGAAGTAGCAGTCAAGAGATCAAACATACGTGGGATTGGGTTGGGATTGGGTAAACCTGCTGCACAGGACCTTTTAGAGTATTGAAAACCAAGGAAGCTACTTTGGTGACTAAGCTGATCCTGACCCAAGCCATGGTATTTCCCATCGACTTATATGCAGGAGACAGTTGGACATTGGATAAATTAGACCAAGGTGAGCATGCTGAATCTTTGTCTTACCATGATATCAGGAGGGACCAGTCCCTAGAGAAGGGCATCATGCTAGGTAAAGTAAAGATGATCCAAAAAGAGGAAGAACTTCAACAATGTGGATTGACCCGGTGGTTGGTACAGTGGGTCCAAGCATAACAAGTGAAGGTGACACAGAACCTGATTGTGTCTTGTTATGTGGTACAAAGAGGTCCTGTGAGTTAGAACCAAGTTGATGGCCCCTAGCTACAACAATCAGGACTGTCCCACTTTATTGTTTATCCTAACACTGAGTTGATGAGTGGATGAGGTGGAGACAATTGTCTCCCTTCTATCTATTAAGAAACTGGGGTCCAGAGAGATTATGTAACAAGCCCAGGGTCCCAAAAATGTGTTGGAGTGGGAATTCATACACGGGGTTCTTTGAGTTTCTCACTTCTGTTGTTTATCACTGTGCTGTGTGTGATCAGACCACTGGGTCCCTGGGGCGGGAAATCGCAGATGCGTCCACGTGGGTGAAATCACAGAACCGTTTTCAAGAAGAACTTGAACACAGTCGTTGTAAAGTTTCACCAGTGAACACCCCACCAAAATGCATGTAATTCCTCTAGGTTTGTCTCTCTGGGGCTTTCCCAAGCACCCTTCTTTGGATTTAAATGTAAATAATGCTCTTTGCTTAAAATTTTACAAGCAAGAGATTTTTCTTACAAGAGCTTTGGGTGTGGTACAGAAAAATTATTTTCCAAAAATCCACATTTCTCTAAAATCTTAATGAGGGGGGCAGTTACAAGACTTGCCTCTCGCTTAGGCCAATTCAGCACAGGTAAGCAAATGAAAATTTGACTCCAATGGGAAATATGAGTTAGCCTTTTTGTAAGTTGTTGGTGTCAATTAAGTGACTTAACCAGTCATGGCATCAGCAAATAGTTTTGTTGGGCTTTGAATCAGACAGTTCAAACATTCTCTGGCTAGAATGTTCAGGTGAAATGCTAAAATGTTCATGTGAACTTAGAATGAGAGAGTGTCTAAGAACATCTGATAACAGATAAACCTCTGGAACTATATTCTCACCAAACTCAACCAAGAAAGCATCCCAGGGTAGGTCACCCATCCCAACTACATACCATTTCTATAAGAAAATAATTGTCAGGTCTTTATTCTTCCCCTGTCTGGAAAAAAAAATGCTACTGTCATTATACCTTTAGTTGTAAGAATATAATTTTAGAATGTTTTGTTTCCCCCTGGCCAAATACAGTCTACTCAGAGGTCTCACATAGCCTTCTTCCAGTAGTGAGCCTATGATGATTTGCATAGTCTATTTGGGATAGGCTCCCAAGATACATTGGAAGGTGAAGGGGGAAGCAAACCAGAGAAGGGAAGACAGCCCATCAAAGGTGTATTATCAAACAAGATGGAGTCTCTGAGTGGGGCAAGTGGTTAGCCCTTTTGGCTGCCAGCCAACATGTTGGAAGTTGGAGTTTACCCCCAGGCACCTCTGAGGAAAGGTGATCTATTTATAAAATAAAAGCAGATATAGAAAACTCTATGAAGCATAGTTCTGCACTGACACACACTGGGACCCATGAGTTGAAATCAACTCAACAACTGATATCAAACAAGTTACCACTTAGGGTGACTGGAGATTAGTTCTCTGTGGGTTCTCTGAAAGTCAACGAAGGGTGATGAGATTAGTTTTCTGTGGGTTCTCTGAAAGTGAACGAAGAACATGCACCTTTGAAATTTCTGGCCAAGTGGAGAGGAGCCAGGGAATTTACATGCCATAGGTATGAGTCATTGGCAAAGAAGGGCTATGTAAGGTTTTCAAATCACAGGCTCTTTCAGCCTGCTCCCTTGCAAGTGCAGCTGATTCCAGCATCCAGAGAGAATACTCGGGCGAAGTGTTGTAAGTGCTAACAGTTGGAGGATGAACCAAAACGCATGGGAATAGTAAATGCTGAGAGGATGTGCTAAGGATCAGTGCAAGGGGGCACTGATTACATCTTGAGGTGGAGGAGAGGAAAAAAGAGCAGGGGTAGGTACACAGCAGGTAGGCACAGTGTCTGGAGTTCCTACTTTTAGTAACTCCCCACATGTCTTAATTTCTTTTAAGATCAAATGAATAATTACTATAATTATGAAAATATAATGACGAATCCAGCTAGATTATATTTGCCATTATTCTAATCTAGTCACGAAGCTGGATTCTTTATTTTTTTTTAAAGAGGACGAAATCCACCAAAGAAGGCCCATGAAAGTTAGACGGTATCCTTCGGCAAGAGAAGAGCTCCGGTGGTTCGTTTGAATTCAATTATTCAATGATAGATGGCACATGCCCCCATTTCAGATGGCTCTCTTCAGGCAGGTCCAACCCACCAGCCTCTATTACTCTGTTTCCTTCCTTCATTCCCTCCCTTCTCCCCGCCCCCTCACTCCCTCCTCCACTCTCTCTTCCCTGGCCTGTGTTTTCTCCTGCTGCACTTCTTTGTCTGCATCTGTAGTGGCTATTTGGTTTGGGTTGGTTTGCCCAGCATCCATTCACAATTCTCCTGATAAAAGCCTCTGGATTGCCTTTGGAGAATCAGTCCTCCTTACTGGATGCCATCTGTCATACCTGCCTCCCGATCAAGAGGTAGGCAATGGACGTACTGTAGGTCAACCCAGTGCTTGCCCCTTAGAATTTTACTTTTGAGCAGAATATTCCCTAGAGTCTGCTCTTGGCTTGTTAATGTCATACAGAACCACCAAGTCAAAAATTATTCATCTCAGATCATTAGAAAAAGAAAAGGAAATACCAGAGGACTTAAAAAATATATGAAATTGTCCCCCACAAACTTTGAGAAGTTTCCTTGTAAAGTGAAACAAATTTGAAGGAAGGAAATAATCCAGAAAAGCATAGAAGTGAATGACATAGAAAACCAAAGGGTTAGTGTAATTGGTGCCACCGAATTGTAGAGGTCGAAAATATTGGGTCGGCGAATGTCGTATTAGATGTGTGAATGTAAGTCGAAAGGTATTGCTACTAGAGTTCCCATTTACACAGATTTATTCCAAATAACATGCATTTAAACATGTCTCCGTGGATGGCTACAGACAGTCTCTTAGTAAACTCTTTCCTCTGTCTCCTTCAAGTACCTCAAAACAAGCAAAATAACTCAATCAACTCAGTGTTTTCAAAGGGGATCTCCTGGGCCAATTAAGTTTAAGGCCCAGAGGTCAGCTCAGAAGGTTGAATGGGCTCCACAGGGGTAGTAATCTTGATAGGTTTTCTTGAGGGACACAGGGTAACCCTGGGGCATTACCATGAGAGAGCCTTAACGAAATGGAAAACGGCATGGCGAGAAAAGGCCAGGAAGGTTGCGCCAGGGTATTTCCCCCCCCCATCGTGACAGTGCACCTCCTCATTCTTAATGAGAACTTTATTGGTGAACTTCATCACATTTCACCAACCAGCCTTGATGTCGCTCCTTCAGACTTTTTGTTTGTTTGTTTCCAAAACTCCAAGAACGTTGAAGAGGAACGTGATTGGTGTCCCTTGAGAAGGCCGAAGCTCCGTTTTTGTCCCTGTGTAAATCAAAGAAGGGTTAGGGATACAAGCACTGCCTTTAGAACTGTGTTGAGTTCGATGAAGGTTGGGTCAAGACACAATACCTTCACATTTTGTTATTTCTGTTAAATAAGAGCATTTTGTAGCAGTGTTCTTTGACTTTTCCTCATTTTTTACAATAATAAAAAAGGGCAGAACATGTTTTTCAATAAATCCAGGAGAAATATTTGATAAAAATTAGTATTCATTCATTCTTTTAAGAGTAATTAGGCAAACTTGGAAGAGAAGACCACAGAAAACATATTTGATGGTGAAAGATTTATAGGTTTTTCCTTGCTATTTGCAACAAGAGATGGATGACCTCTTGAAGCTGCGTTATATGATTTCCCATTTTACATTATATAAAACCTAGGACCAATGAGCCTAGAGGGACAGCAAATAGAATAGGGGGTTGGGGGATAGGGAGTACAGTGGTGGAGGTTGGATAAAGGGGAGATGATGTCAAGGAGTCCATGTTGGGAAACTGGCTGTGAAATTGATTGTGGTAGCAATTGTATATTTGACTTGATGTGATTGAAATTTGAAATGATATGATGTATGTATTAAATCCCAACTGATAATATATATATTTAAATAGAGGGGTATTTTACTATTATTACCCCTTCTGCTCAACGTTGCCCTGGAAGTTCTAACCAATTCAGGTAGGCAAGAGAAACAAATAAAATAAGGATCAGAAGCAAAGAAACAAAAATGTCATTTTTCAAATAAGATATAATTCCATACATAGAAAATTGTAAATAATGGCTGAGAAAGCAGTGGATGCAACAGTCTAACAGTTACTTCAGGTTCTTAAAAACGTTTCTAATAAGAATGAATTTAAAAGTTTAACAGTATTGTAGGATACAAATTCAATATATAAAACTCAATTATATTTTATATTACAGCAAAAACAAATCATAAATAAAATAGCCACTTGCTATACCGCATGAAATAATGCATAACAAGCACTAAGTGTAAAAAATAAGTATGACATTTATAGAAAATGAAAAAAATAGAGAAAAGCATACTACATTCATGGATGAGAAGACTCGGTGGTCAATTCTGCAAAATATTTTAGTTCTTAAATTGATATAAAATCCAACCAAATTATAAACAGATCTTTATTTTAGCAAAAGCTAACAAGTTCTGACTTGTTTATATAGAAGTTCAAGGAGCCAAGGAAAATCAAGACACTCTTAAAGAAGAAACAAAAGGTAGGATGATTTGTTAGGCCAGATAACAAGACTTATTACAAAGTTCTAAGAGTCCAAGTACAGCGAAGGAAGAGGAAAGCCCAGCTAAATGCTGCAGATGAAACGGAATGGAGAATCGAGGAAAACATCTACACTGGATCTGTGACAAGATGTCACCGCAAAGGATGGGAGCAAAGGTTTATTGAATAAATGGTGCGAGTATAATGGGATATTGATACACAAACATCAACCATATCTTCATTTTAGGTAAAACAATGCCATTTTGACTTTCTACACAATACAATTTTTCCGATGACAGCAGAAACATATCATTTTCTTGGGGTAAGTAAGGCCCAAAAACCTGCTTGCCATAGGGGGAAAATGGATAAATGGAACTCAAAATTAAACACTTCTATTCTTAAAAAATCATCTTTTAGAGAGTGAGAATAGCAGCCACAACGTGAGGGAGGTTACTCGGAACCCATATACATAACAAGACGTCTACCTGGAATATAAAGTGCTACAAATCAACACGGACAGACTATAAAATCCAATGAAAAAAATAGGCTGCGTCTTGAAGAGATCGTTTCTGGAAGAGGATCTCCAAAAGGCAAAATTAAATTTAAAAAAAAACAAGAAAAGTGCATTCATTGTAATAGGAGGTGAGCAATGCAAATTGCAGCCATCACGAGATTCCAAAGGATGTCTTTGCTGAGGGAAGCCAAGGGTCTGAGGTTGAGAATTCATTATGGTAACCTGTTTCGGATGGTTTGAGTTTGTTTTACATCATCCCCTTCTCTAAATTAAAAGGAAGGCATTAAACTCCATTTCAATGAAAGGAGGGACAGGATGAGACACAAGAACAGACGCACCCGACCTGACCCTATCTCCTTGCTTGTGAATCCGTGACAAGCATTAGCTGATGGATGTTCTTGAGCTTCGACAACTTCACAAAGGTAAATTGATGACGGAGAAGTCAATCGAGGGAGCGATCCAACAGGTAATTCAGGCTCCAGAAAGCCTTTGTTTTCTGACAGCAGAGTGGGTTGGTAACACATTCTGATTTGCTTCAGCTTATAGAGGGTGCTGGTGGCCTGTGACGATACCTCATTGACTTGAGATAAACCCCTTTGAAATATACAAAGGCACTTGAAAAAGTTTGTGGGGAAACTATATTATCTTTTCACTCTATTTTCCCTTTTAAAGTTTCCCCTCACCTTGTATCTGTACGTTAAGGATTGATTTAAGAGGAGACCTGGTGGTGGAGTGGATTGCATATTATGCTGATAACCACAAGGTCTACAGTTGGAAACCACCAGGTATTCCGTGAGAGAAAGCCGAGCTTTCTGCTCCCATAGAGATTTACAGAGTCGGACACCCACAGAGACAGGTCTCCTTTGTCCTGTAAGATTATTATGAGTCAGAATTGACTCCGTAGCAGTGAGTCAGGTGTTTTGATTGCTTTATGAACCCCATTTGCTGTCAAGCCAACTCCGACTCATGGTGACCTCATGTGGTCAGAATAAGACTATGCACCGTTGGGTGCACCATTGGGTTTTCAATGGCTTGGTGTTTGGAAGGAACTTGCCAGGCCTTATTTCTGAGACTCCTTCGGTTAATGGCTGAATACTCAACCACCTGAAGTGTCACCTGGAGTGTTTAGTGACTCCTAAGTTATATTGATAGGAGCCATGGTGACACAATGGGTTAGGCATTGGACTGCTAACAGCAAAGTCAGCAGTTCAAACCCACCAGCTGCCCTGATGAGGCTGTGTACTCCTGTAAAGATGTACAGTCTCTGAAACACTGTACGGGGTGGCTTCTAATTGGAATCGACTGGAGGGCAGTCAATCGTCTGTTTGAAGGTATTCATGGAAGGATTTCTTTCAGATTCTGAACGCCTTTCACTCACCAAATATGACCTTTGTCGACATTGTTCTTAAGGCCCCGGATAAATAGTGAGCAGCGTTATCTCCTAGGGTGGGATTTCCTAATGATTCCTATTCATTTCCACCTCGGAGCCATTCTTGTGTGGGCAGTGAAGTTCAAATGTCATCACGCAGGTGTTAACTGAGGCTGTGGACAGGCCTTAGCCTCTCGGGCTCTTGGACCTGCCGTTGGCTCCTCCCTGTAAGCAAATTCACTGCTAGCCAGTCAATTCTGACTTAGAGCAACCCAGTGGCATAGAGAGGGACTGCCGCTTAGGGTTTTCAGTTCCCTGTTCCCTTGAAGTTTATATGCTAGAGGGAGAGAAGATATCAGCCAATAAAATTACAGAACTTTTATTCCAGAAGCACTGGCAGGTGTCATAAAGAAACTCCAAGTAGGATAAGAGAGAGTTGAAAAATCATCAGACTCACTCATTGCTGCCGAGTCAACGCTGACACGTAGGGACCCTATAGTCAGAGTAGAACTGCCCCATAGAATTACCAAAATTAAATCTTCGCAAAAGTATACAGCCCCATAGTTTCCCTAAAGAGCAGCTGATAAACTCGAACAATCTACCTTGGGACTAGCAGCCAACACTTAAACCATTAAGCCATCAGGGCTCCTGACAGAATTGTGGGTGAAGGAATTTGGGAGACAGTGACCACTGTCTCCTGGAGGAGGTGATCTTTCAGCAGAGGGTGGCATGAAGCGAGCCCCCGAGCAGAGGGCAGAGCAAGTGCAAGAGGCTTGAGGTGGGTTTGTGTATTGTGGGATACAAAAGACTGTTCCCCAGCTTTATCTCCCCCAAAGATATGCCAAACATTAGAGGCTGTTTGCCAGATGCTCAGAGATAGTCTCCCTGAAGGCATCTGGTCCACTGTAGGTGGGGCTCACACCCTACTGATAAGGATAGTAATTGTTTCCATGGAGAGCCAGAGAACAGGTCAAACCTGCTCAGTGACATCCAAAGTTAGGCTGCCGTCCTGAATCTAGGATCCGCCCATCTTATCACATGTGTACCCCCAATCCCTCCCCTTCTATTGTGTTTATACCCCTAGATTGTCCCCCTCCCATTACTGTATTACCTATAGTACAACCCCTTCCTGAGACGTTTGTCTTTACCTGTAATTAGTGGGCTTGCACACCCCCCAAAGATATATAAGCCTTGGTTAGTAATAAAGAACTCTCTCTCCCGGTCTTCTCTCCCTCGGTCCTCGGTCCTCGCTCTCCTGTACACTCTCCCCTTGTCCTCCTTCCCCTTCCCCTCTCTCCTACATTCTCGCTATCTCTCTCCTGCTCTGTACCACCAAGAAGAGCTGAGGTGAGCATGCTACCATGAAATGTGTCTGACTCCATTATTTAAATCTCTCTTCTATCTCTCATATTCTCTATGACTTTACTATAATCTTTACTTATTATCGCTGTACAATTGCACCCACCTGGCCTGTGATGATTTGTTAGGGGCAGGCTCCCCTGACAGATGAGCTCCGTACACTTGGGCTATGGTGGTTCCATATTATCTGGCTTACTGGGCTGTGCTATTTCCTTTAAAGTGGTAAAATCAAAAGTGAGTTTAATGCCCATTGTGTGTCTGGATGCACTGCTTCAGACAAGCCCGTGCCTGCTCGGTCTGTAGCAGATGTTGTCAGCAACCTGCTTGGAAAGAACAGATTGTCTCTCCTGGTGTCATGGCCATGCCTCTCATAATCTCGAGTGGCTAATGAGCTGTCTTCTTTTGGTAGAAACTCGACTGTCTGGGTTTGCTTTTGCTTGTTTTTAACTAATCCTGTAATATCGCCAAGGTAAGAGACATCAATAAACACTATCACAGAGTAGGGGCACTTGATTCCCCCCCATCTCCCACGAAGGATTACAAAGGGGAGGTGTTTACCTAGCCTCCAGGTCACCGTCAAGAAACCATTTACCTGTTTCTGTCCCCACAGTCTACTTTGGGGTCCTTGATCTGTATTTTCTTCTTTCTTTTTGTTGTTGTCAATAATTAAATCATTTTATTGGGGGTGTGTACAACTCTTATCATAGCCCACACATACATCCACTGTGTCAAGCACTTCTGTACATTTGTTTCCCTCATCATTCTCAAAACATTTGCTTTCTGCTTGAGCCCTTGACATCAGCTGACTTGATATCATTTCCCCCTTCCTCCCCGCTCCCCTCTCCCCCATGAACCCTTGATATTTTATAAATTATTATTATTTTGTCATATCTTACACCATCTGATGTCTCCCTTCACCCACTTCTCCAGCGTCCGTCCCCCAGGGAGGAGGTTATATGTAGATCTTGTAATCTGTCCCCCCTTTCTCCTGCACCTTCCCTCCCCCCTAGCAACGCAAATCCTGGTCGCCATTCCTTGAGGCTGGTGGTGGGGTGTGTGACAGGGGGAGATTGTTCTTCAAAGTCTGCTAGCAATTGATGAGAAATATGAGCTATTCATTTGACTCGGTGAGTGAGAAGTGCCTTCTAATCCCCAATTGTATTGTGTCTCACTGATGGGGCAGAGAAAAGGGAGGAAACATAGTTGTGAATGCAGAGAACCAGACAGGAGGGTCAGTTCCTGCTAGGTTTTCTCTCTCCCATGACCCTGTTGTGTTCCTAGGACAGTAGCTTCTTTTCTATAGGTAAACACACCACCCACCACTATGGTAGTGACTCCGTCCCCTGGCTTCTGGGTATGTGTCCTTTATCTTGGCCCTTGGATGATTCACTCATCCCTTTGTCCTTTGTGTCTCAAAGCGTGTGATTTTTCTGATGATGCCAACCTTTTGTACAACTCTGGGCCATCCTGATGTGTACAGTTAGGCTCAAATGTCATCACCGATGTTAACTAAGGCTGGGGCAAGCCTTTGGCTCCTGGACCTGCCTGCCCCTCTCTTTCAGCTGGCACAAACAAAGAAACAAACAGACCACCCCGAAACCCGCTGCCATCCAGTCCATGCTGCCATATAGTAGTTCTATAGGGCAGAGTGGAACTGCACCTGTCAGTCTCCAAGGCTATACATCTTTGCAGGAGTAGAAAGACTCACTTTCTGCAGTGGAGCAACAGGTGGGCTCCGACAGCTGACCTGACAAATGGCAGCCCAATTCCTAACCCACGAAACGACCAGGATTCCTGTCAAACTACTTGGCACTGAGACCTTTCCGACTCACAGTGACCCCTGTGTCGCAAAGTAGAACTTTTCCACGAGGTCTTCAAAGCGACGGCCTTTTGGAAGCAGATTGTCAGGGCTTTCTCTCAAGGTGTCTACTTTTATTCCCCCCACAAATTTTGAAACCCCCTCATATAATCAAGAATTGGTGGGCTGCTGGAAGAAGTCCAAGCTGCACTGTTGGCACTGACAAAATACAATGTTCTAGAAAGTGAGGGAACACCAAATGAGATGTTCCAGCAACCATGTAATGCTGGTGGTGTTCACTCATTGATGCCAAGAAATTTGGAAGGCAACTACCTGGTCAACTGACTGGAATGTACCCATTCCAAAGGAAGTTGATCAAACCAAACAGACTGTGGGAGTTGCCAAACAGTATCATTGATATCAAACACAAGTGAAATTTTGTGGAAGACAATTAAAAAATGGGTGCATTAGTAAAGTACATCTGTGGAGTGAGGGATATCATTGCTGATGTCAGATGAATCTTGGGTGAAAACAGAGAATACCAAAAAGATGTTTATCTGTATTTTATTAACAATGCAAAAGCATTTGAACATGCAGATCATAACAAATTATGGGTAGCATTGGGAAGAACGGGAAATTTAGAACACTCAATCATATTCGTGCAGAACTTATACACAGGCAGTCATTCAAACAAAGGGGGTACTGTGTGATCTGAAATCAAGAAATATGTGCATCAGAAATACATGCCTTCATTGTACTTACTCAGTCTGCACGCTGAGCAAGTGATACAAGAAGCTCGACTGTATGAAGGATGCGGCATCAGGATTGGAAGAAGACGCATTAATACCCTGCCATATGCAGCTTGCTGAAAGTGGCTTGCTGGCTTGCTGAAAGTGGATAAGACGTGAAGCACTTACTGAAGAAGATCAAAGAATATAGGCTTCAGTTCATAGATTATAACTCAACATAAAGAAAACAAGAATCCTGACAACTGGACCATTCTTGGAAACATTTTGAAAACTCATCTGTTTGGATGGCTGACAGCACCTCCCTCATTTTTTTTCTTCACCTCTTCTATGCTGTCAAATCGCTGTCCTTTCATGTCCCTCTGCATTCATGGAAGCAAAAAGAAGTCACATAGAGTGAGGTCAGGTGAGTGATATGTGAGGGGCAAGAGAGACATGTTATTTTTTGCCAAAAAGTGGTGCGCTGAGCTGGCTGAATGAGCAGGTACATTGTCATGGTGGCAAAACCAGTCCCCTGTCTGCCACAAATCAGGCCTTCTTTGTTGCACACTGTTACGCACAACAGAACATAGGTGAAGGGAGACAGCGGGCAGTGAACAATATGAAAATAATAATAATTTATAATTTATTAGGGGTTCACGAGGGTGGGAGGGGGAGGAGGGTGAGAAAGAAGAGGAGCTGATACCAAGGGCTCAAGCAGAAAGAAAATGCTTTGAAAATGATGACAGCAACCTATGTACAAATGTGTTTGATGTAATTGATGTATGGATTGTTGTAAGACCTATAAGAGCCCCAGTAAAATGATGTATGAATAATAATTTCTAAAAAGACCACTAGTATAGAGATAGACAACTGGTATACCGAAGAGAACAGACTCTGGAAGTTCTCGAGGTAGGGAGGGCACGAGTGAGAAGAGGAACCTTAAGCTGAAGGGGTGGACTAGAAGGTTGACAAGTAGACTTGAGAGTAAAGGAGGACAGAAGTCCTTAAGAGAGAAAAGAGATGTTGGGGGTGGGACTAGAATATAAGGGTGGGAGTTAATGTGTAGTTTGAACTGTTGAATATTCAGAGTTGATTGTCTGAAATGTTTCCCCCACCTAGTTTATGCTTAAGATTTAAAAAAAAATTATAAACAATACACCCCTTACCCCCTACCCCACAAAAAAACCCTCAAATTCAAGAGATCTTTAATCACCTCGTGTGCATGGGAAACTGTATGAGGAATAAGGAAGACTGAAAATTTGAATTATGATGTTTATATAGAATGCTATTATACCACGAACTGCTGGATAAAGGAACCAATCTGTGTAAGAAACTCCCAAACCAAACTCACTGGCATTGAGTTGATTCTGACTCACAGTGAACTTATAGGGTAGAACTGCCCCTTTGGGTTTCTGAGACTGTAACGCGTGTGAAAGGAGAAAGTCTCATCTTTCTCCAGCAGAGCAACTGGGGGTTTTGAACTGCCAATCTTGTGGTAAGCAGCCCAACTCGTAACCATGACACCACCAGGGTGCCGTGTAAAATGAAGCGCAACCAAAATGCTCCTTAGAAGCAAGAATGGTGAGACTGTCTCATGTACATTCTGGATACGATGTTAGGGAGAGCCCAATACCTGGAGAAGAGCCATCGTATTTGGTAAAATAGAGGATTATCAAAAAGGAGGAAGACCCTCAAAAGGATTGGCACATGGCTGCAACCATGGGCTCCAACATGACAACAGTTGTGAGGAGCAAAGGCCCTGGCAGTGATTTGGTCTGCTGTCCATGAAGTTGACGCGAGTTGGAAGCAACTTGATGGCACCTAACATCGACCGACTTTCTCCAGCTCATTGCTCTAGTGAAGGGGAAGGCTGTGAGGATCCTGGCTTAAAGCAATGGTCTCAATTCTAACTTTCTGCCTCGAGTGAGCCTAAACTCCTGTCTTCCGCCCTCCACAAAATTAGTCTATTTTTAGGTCTAGATTTCGGAGTTCTATTTAGGATGACCTAATTCTTAAAACTTGACTTTTCATTTGGAAGCGTGTTATTTCTCTCATTAAGTTACCCCTTTCACCCGATGTTCTTGAGGATCCCAGCTCTTTAATGATAAGCAGGGATGGTGGTGTTGGAGTCCTTTGGCTCGCAGAGCTCAGATAGAGTGATTTGGTAATGGATTTTAACACCTGTGATTCACACAGTCTTCACTGGAGACATTAAGGGAAACTTCGAGTTTAAATGCTGTCAGCTCAGAGAACAATTATGATGTGAGCTCAGTTGATTGAGGTGTCATGTAAGCTCTGGCTTTATATAACAGTGGCTGTAGATTAACCCAGAACCCCCTCCAGAAGTGTGTATACCACAGTCAAAAAGCTAAATGGATAACTCTTGTAGCAGTATTAATACAGATGCTGGTGAGAAAGCCATCATTTATGGAGCACTTGCAATGCTAAGTCCTTTGAAACCCATCGAGCCACAAGTTTCAAGGAGCCAAGACCTGCAAGAAATAGAAACTTCTCGTACTTTCACAGATCAAAATCAAAACCAGAGCTGAGAGTGTTTTTATAACTTGCCTGAATGGCTGGGTTTGGGTTGCAATATTGCGTCAATAATAATCCCCAATCTTAAAAGCTTGAAGGTAAATAAGCGGCCATCTAGCTTAGAAGCAACAAAGCCCACATGGAACAACATATCAACCTGTGTGATCACGAGGTGTTGAACGGATCACTGAAGACAAATGGGTGCATAAGCAAATGTGGCGAAGAAAGCTGATGGTGCCCGGCTATCAAAAAGTATAGCGTCTGGGGTCTTAAAGGCTTGAAGGTAATCAAGTGGCCATCAAGCTCAGAAGCAACAAAGCCCACATAGAAGAAGCACACCAGCCTATGCAACCACGAGTTGTCGAAGGGATCAGGTGTAAGGCATCATCAGAACAAAAAATCTTACCATAGTGAATGATGGGGGCAGTGCGGAGTGGAGATCCAAAGCCCATTAGTAGACCACTGGAGATCCCCTTGCAGAGGGGACTCAGGGAGGAGATGAGCCAGTCAGGGTGCGATGTAGCAACGATGAGAAGTACAAAATAATAATTTATAAATTATCAAGCGCTCATGAGGGAGAGGGGAGCAGGGAGGGAGGGGAAAAAATGAGGAGCTGATGCCAGGGGCTTAAGTGGAGAGCAAATGTTTTGAGAATGATGAGGGCAATGAATGTACAAATGTGCTTTACACAATTGATGTATGTATGGATTGTGATAAGAGTTGTATGAGCCCCTAATAAAACAATTTAAAAAAGAAGAAAGCAGAGCCCAAAGTGGCTTTTTAATGATAAATAAATAAATGAAAAATTATCGAGGGTTCATGAGGGACGGGAAGCGTGGAGGGAGGGGGGCAAATGAAGAGCTGATGCCACAGGCTTATATGGAGAGCAAAGGTTTTGAAAATGATGATGGCAACAAATGTACAAATGTGCTTTACACAATTGATGTATGTATGGATTGTGATCAAAGTTGTATGAGCCCCAATAAAATGATTTAAAAACAAAAAGAAAACAATAGAGAAAGAAGCAGAGTATACCCTTTAAGACAAAGGCCCCAGGCTACTCCAGAGAGCATGAAAAATTCCGTCTAAGGAGGTGAGCTCTGTATGGAACCCAGGTGAGTTGGAGGCAGAGAACTGGTTCAATTCTGCAGTCAATCCAGGCATGGAGTCAGGGCAGGGAAGGGAGTTCACCCCAAGGCCCTACAACCAAGTTTGCTCCTGTTGAGCAAGGTATGCCAGCTGTTCCAAGCAGGTACGCCAGTTGGTGCGAACAGATGGCTGTTCACTTTCTGTCCGAGGGAAAGCACCATTCTTGATCTAGATAAAGTCTAGTAGGTGTGCTTTGCTTCCCACAGTCCTGAAAACACTATGGTTGGCAACTCAAGCACGGAACGCCACGCCATCAGGAGTGGAAGAACACACAGCTCGAATGAGTCTTCCAGTCTCTCAAAGCCATCGGTTGGTACTTCTGTAAAGTAAGGAACAGCATTCCTTAGCATGTCTATGTTAAAATAACATGCAATGCGCCTTACACGATATGTAGCACACAGCAGTTGCTCCATTCACTTTTAGTCTTCTTATCCTTCGTCACATTTTCTCCCATTGGAAGCGCTTGTCCCTTTTACTTGCATCAAACTCTGAGACTCTGTTCTGCCTTCTGGAACTTTCTAGACTGTTCTGAAACTGTCCCTATGTTCTTAGTACCAACCTGGTCCAGATCATCTCCAACACAAACTAATAAGTAAACCCCTGCTGTGCAAACATGAATTATGCATGGACCCTTTTTTCTACCCTGAGATGTGAGCCCACATATCATTGATGAAGGCTTATCATTCATGCATGGGATAACCCTGAATGTTAAAATCTCTTCTTAGCTAGACTGAGCTGATCCAAGCGATTTTGATGTTTGCACAGGGACTGTGGTTTATGACACCCCATTTATTTTCCCAATAAAAGGAAAGAATTTGTGCTGTCCTCTGGATCGGTGCAAATTTTTGAAATACAGACTACATTAGCTGAGAATAGATTCTAAACCTCTTTTTTTCTCGTTTGTCTCAGGTCCAGCCCCCAAAGCCCAGTTAAACATGGCCGGTGGGGTTTCCTTTGACTGGTTAAAGGGTATCTTGAGAAATACTGGCTTTTCGAGAAGAAACTCCCCAAACGTCTGACAGCTAAACTCTGCCTGTGCCGGGGCTTCTCTGCTCCTGCATTGAATTATCTTCCTCTGCCCTTGAGATGCCGGACAGTCCCTTGAAGAGTTGATAAGGTGGGGGTGTTGAGGAGAGGAACATAATACAGTTGCCACTATAAAGCCACCCTTGCTTTGGCTATCAGAACTGACGATGAAGATCAGAGTAAGTCCATATTGCAAGTCTTCAATGGACCATGTCCTTTGAACATGAAAGACCAGACTCAGACTCCCCAAGGCATGGAATCACTTAAGTGATGGTCAGTCTGGCCTAGGTCCAGCTGTGAATAAAGTCAATTACTTCAAGGCTCAATTCTTTATAAGAATGGGCCATTTCACCACCCCATATATTTCCAAAAATATACTAAAGATCGGAAGTGGGAGGAGACCTGGGGGTTTTCTTTTCTTTTCTTTCATCATTTTACTGGGGGCTCATACAACTCTTATCACAATCCACACATCCATTGTGAAAGCACTTTTGTACATTCGTCACACTCATCAGTCTCAAAACATTTGCTCTCCACGTAAGCCCCTGGCATCAGCTCCTCATTTCCCCCTCCCTCCACACTTCCTGTCCCTCATGAACCTTTGATAATTTATAAATTATTATTTTGTCATATCTTACACTGTCCGATATCTCCTTTCACCCACTTTTCTGTTGTCCATCCCCCAGAGAGAAGGTTATGTGTAGATCCCTGTAATCAGTTCCCCCTTTCTACCCCACCTTCCCTCTACCCTCCTGGTATCGCCACTCTCGCCACTGGTCCTGAAGGGATCATCCTTCCTGGATTCCCTGTGTTTCCAGTTCCTATCTGTACCAGTGTACATCCTCTGGTCTAGCCAGATTTGTAAGGTAGAATTGGGATCATGATAGTGGGGGTGGGGGGGGGGGGGGGTGGGGAAGCATTTAGGAACCAGAGGAAAGTTGTGAGTTTCATATATCATCCAGGCGGATGGCTAGAAAGCCCTGCCTTTCCTGGCTCCCTTGTTGTCCACTTTAGGGCTATCCGAGTCATGCCACACCAGTTAAGGGGGGTCCAGCCCTTGACCTCTGCAACTCTTCTTCAATTTTAAAAGGGAATCATTTTGGAAAATGATGTGTTAGGAACTTTTATGCATAAATTAGCTTCCTTTCCCCCTGCCCACCCTCCTTTCTTTTTTCTCTGGATGAAATGTGTTCTAGGTGGGATGCACAGAAAAGTGGGAGCTAGCTGCCCTTTTACCTCCTGTAATCTTCTAGTTCCCATGATTGGCATACTTATCACTCGCTGCAGCATCCAACACCAGTCCTTTCTGGATTCTAAGTAATTTAATGAGGTTCTAGGTCAGACTTCTCTTCTGCTCACACCAAGCTTGGGTTTGGTTTAAACCCTATTCCTGGTACTGGGACCATCTATTTTTGTTGGTTGTTATTTTGTTAGCTAGTTTATTTGTTTTTGTAACCAAACTGGGTTTTTTTTGACACTATAGATTGAGCAGGTTGGCTTCGGTTATCTTTCTTTCACCTGCACTAGTTCCTATGGGACTTTTATTTCACCAAAATGATGTCACCTTTCTGGCACCATCTGTCTTCCATCTGCTCCATTGGGGGCTTGCTCCTCATTCACTCTTCTGTCCGAGTGCTCTGTCCTCTCTGTGTCTCCTGCTTGGGGACAGATGCATACCTTTGGGATACAGCCTCAGTTAGTGAAATGCCTCACCAGTCTTCCCAGGACACCCTGCTTCTGGTGAAAGAGGAGGCTATGGTGGAGCCGTAAGGAATCAGCCATAGCTTGGTGCACAGCTTGGTACTCTGGATCAAGAAGCACAACTCTGGACCTAGAATTTAGACAACTTTTTAAATGAGATTATAATCCGGGGGTTACTGGAAAGATAATCATTGTGAAGGATTTGGGTTTGAGTCCTGGCTCCACCTCTCAACTTCTGAGTCACCCTGGCCAAATTTGTTTCTCTGTTGAAATGTAATTTCGTATCTGTGAATTGAGAATTAAAGAACAATAATACTTTAAGATCCTCCCCACTCTGAAGTTGGAAAGTAGAGTTTCATCTGAGACAGTACTGTTTTTAAGCATGCACGAGTTCTTGTGAAACTCATGTGGGTGGCAAGAGCTGACCACTCTGTACTTGATCTTTGTCTACATATGGCTTTCAACAAGCTTTGCAGGCTCTATATTATCTTTCTCCATCGCAAACTGACTACGTTTGTAGGAAGCAATGATGGAGCAGCCCAATATCGCCAGCTAAAATGAG
This sequence comes from Echinops telfairi, assembly GCF_000313985.2. Lineage (NCBI taxonomy): Eukaryota > Metazoa > Chordata > Mammalia > Afrosoricida > Tenrecidae > Echinops > Echinops telfairi. The sequence goes on along the minus strand of NW_022108124.1, from coordinate 14,944,969 downwards.
ACTAGAGGCTGACTGTAGAACAGACCATCAATTGCACATATGTAAGTTCAAGTTGAAGTTGAAGAAAAGGAAAACAAGTCCATTGGAACCAAAATATGACCTGGAGTCTATCCCACGTGAGTTTTGGGAACGCCTCCAGACTAGATTTGGTGCATTAAGCACCAACGACGGAGGAATGGGGAGCTGTAGGAGAACATCAAGAACATTTCTCACGATGAAAGCAAGAGCTCATTAAAATGACAGAGGAGAGAGAAAGATCAAGGTGGACGGTCACAAAAGACTGAAACTTGCTCTTCATCACAGAGTCACTAAGGCAAACGGAAGAAAGGATGAAGCCAATGAGCTGAATAGAAAGTTTCAAAGGACCACCTGAGAAAACAAGGTAAAATCATATCCTGAGACCTGCAAAGACCCAGAGTTAGAAAACCAAAGAGGGGGCACATGCTCGGCATGTCTTACATGGAAAGGACTCAGGAAACAATTCAAACCTTGGGTTGAACTTTTGAAAGGTGCTAGGGGCAAATATTGACTGATGCAGGAAGTATCCAAAGAAGATGGAAAGAATACACAGTCGCTGCACTGTAAGGGACTAGTCGACATGCCACCATTGCAGCGGGAACCAATGGTCATGAAGGAAGAAGTTAAAGCTGCAATGGAGGCATTGGCCAGAAACAAGAATCTGGGAATTGATGGAATGCCAATTGAAACTGAGCTGTTGCTGAGTTTATCATACGCTCCCATCGTTCAGAGTTTCCTGAGGCATCGATGGGGCAGGAGGGGTTATAAGGAGCAGCAAGATGGTGTAGACCACTGCTGTGCTTTAAACAATACCAGAAAACAACAGTTGGTTTACCCGGGACTTTAACAGCTCTACCAGCAATGTGGATTGGCTTTCTCTCCACACCCCCACACCCCACTTTGTTGTTGTTGAGTGAGCTAGATACTGCAATCACTTGGCAGGAAAAGGAAGGGCCTACTATGTGTTTAATTTCTCTCAACACGTGAGTCTGCTTAGCTCCTATATGGAATGAACCCCGGATGTGGAGGGCAAACATCCATATAAGGTCCCAAGGACAACCTGCACAGCTTCACCTCAGGAGGACCCCTGGAGGGTCATTATAAGGATACCGCAGCGCCAAGCCTGTAAGAACTGGGAGGAAAGGACTCTTCTTCCCTGCAAGGCAGGCTGTGCATGGAAAATGACTCTCTGGTCTCAGAATGCAAGAGATCCGGGGAGCCCTTGGCAAACGCCTGCTGCAGACTGCTGGGTGTAGGGAGAGGAAACCAGAGAGGGACCACAGAGGAGTTAATCATGGTCATTCCAGCTGTGCTGGCTGGCTGGCTGCACTGGCTCCCCTTTCCAAGGCAAGTCCAGGGAGACCCCATGCAGGCCGCACCTCCAGAGCATAGCACTTGCCTTGGGTGTGAGTCAGGGAGACATTCCAAAGATGCTTGAGTCCCTCCTGTGCCAGGGATTCAGGCTCTGGTGAATGGAATGCAGAAACAGACCGGGCAGCCTGCACGTGACAGCCCAGCAGCCCGCAGGGAACGCAGACAGCACTCAGCTGGCTCCCAGGAGGCTGTGTCACCCAAGCCAGGAGGCCTTTTCAGAGAACCAGCGGACGCATGCGCGAGCGAGTTCTCTGGATGGATTCCAGCATCACTAGGAAACCCACAAGAAACAAGGACGGTGCTTGGTTTGCTGCTCAGGGCTGGACATCATGAGGCTTTTGTGTGGGTTGGAGGTGGGGGGTTGCATGCACAGACGTGCACTCACTTGCTCATGCGCAGGTAAGCTCTAGAGGGCCCCTTCCGAAAGGCACGCTAAGCCCCATGATGCAGGCTAGCAGGTCAGGCTTCCTCTAAACAACACACAAAAACAGTGGCCAGCCAGTCACCGCGGACTCGCAGCAACCCCCGGAATTGCAGAGTGGAGCTGGGCATCGCCTTTTCCATGGCTGTGATCCTCCCGAAGAAGTCAGTCACTTGGTCTTCCTTCCAAGGGATTCAAACCCTAGCCCAAAGTCGGTGCCACCCATGCGTTCCAGGCTTCTTCCCAAGTGGGCAGAAATGGCAGGCGACTCCACAGGGCCACAGGGGCCCTGGTGACTTAGCTAATGGACCTTGAAGAACATGTTTTAAGTCTCCTAGCAGCTACAGCAAGTAGCACGCTATGTGGTAGGTGCTTGAGAGGAAGAAATGAGTCAGATCTCATGCGGGGTCCTGAGACCCCAGGGCCACGGGGGAGCTGGGATTAGGACTTGTGGTGGCATGATGTGTGGCTCTCCAACATCAAGCCCTCCCCAGCACTTTTCCCAGCGCTTGGTTGTTCCGGAACGCTGCCTTCACGAGTCGGTCTTTTTCCCTTGTTCAACGTACACATGTGGGTTTTAATTAGCCCCCACTTAAATTTTGCTGAAACACACGGTTGCTTTCCCTCTATTTTATCCCCGGTTGGCTTTTGGCTTTGGAAAAACTAAAAAAAAAAAAATTAAAAAGAAAGGTTAAAAACTGGAGATTTCCTTAGTGACCAACATTCAGGATTTCAAGGCCGGACGTTTAGTCTAATAAGCCCAGGTCTTGGGTTATAATTAGACTAGAATGACTATCGAGTTTGGGGCTGGACAACCTTGAAGTTAAATTCTGGCTTTGATATTTACTTCTAAGTTACCTTACGCAGGCTCCTTGGCCTCCCTGTGTATCAGTTTCCTTATCTGTACAGTAGAGAAAGTTACGCCATCCTTCTTTGGCGGCCCGAGGATTAAACCAGTCACTCCCTGTACAGCAAGTAGCACATGACAGCTATTTAACAAATCCTACTTCCTTGCCCAGCTGTCCTCTTGTCCTCTGTGCCCCTGTGAGCAGCTGTTATTCCCAGACAGGGTTCACATCGCCACTGTTCATCTCTATAAAAGAGCTGACATGAAGGAAACTTGAAGGGGGAAGGATGGCCATAAACTGTGGGCAACTGTTGATCCAAGCATTTTAATAGAGTTCCTTTGAACAAAGGACACAAGGTGACCCCTCTCAAATCCATGCACATGAGAGTCTTTCTTCTCGGTGTGGACACAGGAATATATTTCCGTTAAGTGATGAAACTTTGGAATCAGGCAGACCTGTGGTCGCGTGTCTCCCTTGAATAGTTATGTGACCTTGGGTGGTAGATTGCATGACTCTGATAACGTATATGTTCTCATCTGTGAAATGGAGACCGTGCCTCACAGGACTGGGAGATCTGTTAAATGAAAGAACACTTATCAAATGCTGTTTTACTTATCTGCTAGATAACAAACCATCTGAAAACCACAGGTTATTTCAAATCACAATCTGAACTCCAGGCTGGGATATGGGGGTGGCTCTTCTGCTCTCTGCCTCAGACTGGAAACACCCATCATGGCTTCTTGACTTAGAAGTCTGACACCCTACTTGAGATGGCTCTCTCTCTATCTCTCTAAGTTTTCCATGTGGTAATTTAGGCTTCCTTAGCATGGCAGTCTTAGAGCAGTTGGACTTACTTGGAAGTTGGATCCCAAGCAAGAGTAGAAGCCGAAGCTTCCAGATCCCCTGAAGATTGAACTTAAAACTGACATGGCATCATGTTTACTAAATCGTATTGGTCATAGAAATTCAAAGGGCCAGCCTAAACTCCAGAGTAGGAGCAATGAGCTCCATCTCTTCAAGGGCAGGAAGGAAAGGGATGAGGGGTGTTTATATGAGGGAGCTTCAAACACATCATGCAAAGACTCCATTGTCTTATCATTCCACTTCTCCACGAGCATTTTAAGGCTCTTCATTTTTTGAGACCAGGGACCCTAAACACTCAAGTCCAGTGCCTCGAACCATAGAATCATAAAAGATTGCTGGATGCTCAGAAGGGAAGTCTATTAGGAGGTGGTGGAGAGAGCAGGAGAATGATGTGCAACAAAACTCACAATCATTCAAGAGACCAGGCTTGTGGTTGGATAGAGACTGGAGGTGCCCCTGACCCTATCATCTCTGATCAGCCTGGGGATCTGGCACTGAAGCCTCCCACGTGGCTCCATTTCCAGCCAGACCACAGACAGGCTTATAAGGGGAATACTGCTATTACAGATGGGCACACATCTGAGAATAATCGACCATTTGAGTTCAAATGCTTTGCCCAAAGACAAAGTTCCAACAGATTAGGAAAAAAGGACAACTGGAGACAGGCAACACAGGGAGAAGGTGGGATGGCTGACATCTTGAGGGGATTACAGTAAATGAGACAAAACAAAATGGGTGTGCGTTGCTAAATGTAAAATTGTTGGTCTGCTTTGTAAACTCTCTCCCAATTCACAATGAAATGTTTTGTTTAATTGCTTGATTGGGATCATTGCACATCCTGGGGGGAAACAAACAACCAAATAAATAGGCTAGATCTGAAACTGGGTTGTTCACACTGATGAATAATAAATTATTCCATGCAGGTATTCTCAACCAAGGCTCCAAGAAAGCAGGGCTCTGCCTTTTCTATTACTTATGAAAACCACCTTCTTAGAGTGTTGTAAGCAAGACAGAGGTCCTGCTTGCCAAGTGGGCCAAGGCAAATCAGCTGTCTATTGAAGAGCCCCACAAAAGGTAGCTCTTGCAATGCAAAGCAAGAAGATGGGGGTCCATTTGAAAGGAGACTTGGGCCCCCAGATATGTCAGTCTCCCTACTCAAACAAACCACAACAGAACTCCAATTTGGGTGAGCTATTTCTACCACAATAAGAAATGATTTTGTGTGTTGATCATTCTGTCAGCTATTAGACAATGATGGATCTGGAGGGGGATACTCTCCCAGCAAGCTGCAGGTGGAGAGAATACGATATCTCATTAACTGGGCTTCCGAGCAAAGAGAGTCTTCGCAAATGCCAGGTTAGGTCTGTTCTCATAAAAGAGCTGGTTTTCTTTTCCTCTTCCCCCTGGACGGGCAAAGTCGTGTAACAGCCTTCTTAAATAAGAGCAGGGAAAAAACGGATAACACTAGAAAATAAATGGTTGGCATGAAGGCTTAAAGCCCAGAGATGCCGATCTAGGAAATTTCCATTAATTTTGGAGGAATTGTTTGATAAAACAGACAAAACTGCTGGGTTAAATGACCAGGTTTCGCTCGCAGGTGGTACCAGTATATTGAATTGCCGGAGGGCAGTCAAGCTTGAAAAGGGTGTGAAATCCTGCCTTTTAAGATTAGGCAAACTTTAAACCATACAGAGGCGGGAAGAGAATATGTCGGTGTCACACGTCATGTGTTTGGTCACTGATTGAAATGTGTTTGATGACATGACCTGTTGTCAGGGCTCAACTGGGAAGCAGAGAAGTGTTCCCAAGGCTTATCGCTCCCTATATCCACCAGCCTGGCTTTGGAGTTGATTTCGTTTCCCCCATTCCTGGGTGTCTGGGCCTCTTCTCCCAAACTGCAATCATTTGTCCCTGAAGAACACAATTCTCAACATTCGGTTGGTACAAGCCATTCTTTGCTGGAGAACAATTGTTTTTACCTTGAAAAGTTTCTTGAAGGCAGAGGAGAAGAACGCATGGTCTGGGAAGAGGCAAGGTGACCAAGTGCACTGACAGACACAGGACCTGGCTCTTAGAGACGTAGCAGAGAAAAGAGAACGAACTACCAAGCCCCTGGGCCAGGAGCTGGCACCTGAGATGGCAGAAATGCCCAGAGACTTCTCTCATCAAGCTTAATGACAGCAGAAGTTCTTGAGCTTTCTATCGCCCACAGCATGCTTATTGCTGACAGCAAGTCAACACTAATGGCAGCCCACATAGATCAGAGTAGACCTGGGCTTCAGTGTTTAAAGGCTGACTGTTTTTGGTATGCTTCTAACTGCCAACCTGTTAGGGAGCCTTGGGAGAATTACATTGGACTACTAGCCACAAAGCTGATGTGATAGTTACATAATTTCATGTCCTCTTGATAAATAAAAGTGAAGGGGTGATGTCTAGCCTGTCAATCAGGTTTCAGCCTGGTGATGCCTCCTCATGGGCATGACTTTCTCATAAGGAGGGTCCTGGGAATCTCCCCTCCCTCTCTACGCCTTTACCTTCTATTGGCGAGTCACACCGAGACGTGCCAGAGCCTTGTGATACTTCCACCACCATTGAATCCACAAGACCTTTTACCCACCAGCCTGTGACCTTCCTGCAGTTTGCCTCATTGTATGTAGCTGTGTGAGTCTGAAGAGGGACTGATGGACTGGGCTAGGATGTTTTCCCGATATATAAAGTTTCTCAATACAAAGGTCTTATACATATATGAGTGTCTCTGGACTTGTTTCTCTAATCAACTGGCCTGACACAAGTACCCCTATTGTTTAAATGCTTGTGAGCTGTGCTTTGTGTTGCATGGAAAACAAGATACCTGAGCGCCTGGATTGGACATTGTCTTATGGAGAGTTCCTCAGCCAGACCAGCTGGTGTGCGTTTCAATGGCCCTTTGTTCTTCTGCAGCTCACTAGACTGTACACAGCTGGTAGGTCGGGAACCATCGTTTGAGATCTTTTTATAGGCAAACAATAACTGGCTGTGAGCAGGCATTTGATGACCTCTTTATTTTCAAACACGTGCCTATTCCAGATGTTGTGAGTTGGAACGCTACCCTCTGTGGACTTTCGCATCTCTCGTCGTTTAACTACCAAACTATTTTCAAAATAGGTACGCACTGACACATGTATCTGAACTGTATTGATTTTGACTAAAACAGTTTATTGTGGATGAGGAAAGTCTGCACTGCCCGTCACGTTCTCCTTGAACGATTTCAACGCAACGAATTTGGTGACATTTTTCTCAAGGTGCTGTGGTCTCCTAATTTCCATTCTGGTTGTTCCGTTTCCAGGAATCTAGTTTCCCTATTCAATGACCTTTTGAAATCTATACTAGGATCACCTTATCCCCTTCACTGGCTTTGTGTTTTCCTTTATCACTAAGATTATTTTTTTAAAGGACTTCCAAGAAACATTGATGAGGTTTACCCTGAGGCCTTGAGAACCTAGATCTCACAGGGTGTGGGTCTCAAACATGGCTATACCTTTCATTACTTGGAGAGATTTTAACAGTACATATTTGGGGGGTGCAAGGGGGAGGGCTAGTTCAAGATGGAAGCATGACCTCATCTTCCCACCACTAAATGATAAAGTGGCGGGGGGGGGGGGGGGGGGGGCAGGGCTCAAAAGCAAGATACACATAAAGCAGTGGAAAGGAGCCAAGGCCAGGACATGGAGCCAGTCATGGGGGGAACCGATCCTATAGAGTTTCAAGAAGTCATAGAATGGCCACGAACAGGTGTTGTTTAGACACAGAGAGGCCTCCAGCTAGCTCCTCTGCTCTGATTTATGGTCACTCTAGTGAGGACCAGTGACACCATCTGAGGCAGGAGAAGGAGGATTGAGATGATATGAAAGGTTAATTGGGAGCAGAGGGTACCCCAGCACAGAAGACACACAGAGTGCTGGGCTGGGAGATGAAAGAGTAGAATACACCATTCATGTCAGGACGGGGTCCCAGGAGAGAATTCCAAACTTACATGAACCACATACCTGGACTCCCGGGGAAGGGACCCTGCCTCTTTTTGTCTTGGCATTTGAGAGACCCTTGGTCTGTCCACTTAATCTCCATATGCACCCCAAGGTAAAGGTCTGTAGGTGATGTCCCAGTCCACTTACACAAAGCTTACATGCTATGAAGGAAATGAACCTTCAACAGGGCTCAGGAGACGGCAGCCACATTCTGATATTAATTCCCATACTCACCCTTTCCCATAAAGATGGAGGGGACAACCAAGGTTCACGAACTGTTGAGGGGTCAACAAGCAGAACAAGGGAGAGGGTTCAACATGAGCAGAAGAGAATTTTTAAAAAATTAAAACCCCCGTTAGAGACATTTGAGCGGCTACTGCATCCATTAAACAAGATCATGCTGCTATAGAAAGAGCAATCGAGAGTAAGAAAGAGTTCATAAAAGTAAATAAATGCAATCATGGAAATTAAAAGTACAATTGCTGCAATAGACCTTCAGTGTAAGGGCTGCAATTGTACATGTCCGAGAGCGTCAAGGAAGAGAAGCTGGAGAGGAGGGTGGATGGAGGCAGGGGAGAGGACAGTGTGGAAGGGTTTGCAGGTCGGACAAAAGAAGGAAAAAGCCTAAAGCTATAGTGCACAATTCAGGAAGGACTACAGCCCTCTAGACATTCAAAGAAAATATGCCGACTGCCAGAGTCAGTTCTGGCTCCGAGGGACCCTATCGCATAAAGTAGAACTTCTGCCTCTGGTGCCCAAGGTTGTACATCTATACGGGAGCAGGAGGGCTCATCTTTCTCCCTCAAAGCCGCTGGTGGAACCGAACTGCTGGACTTGTGTTTAGCACCCCCATGCATAACCCCTCACTCCACCAGGGATCCTCACAGAAAGTAGAGGGAAGAAAAAATTTGTAAAACATTAGAAAGTATTTTCCAGAGATGAAGAAAAAAAATTTTAAGACCTGTGATGTCAGATTTATCAGGTCCAGGGGTTGCAAGGTGAAGTTCAATCTATATAGTGATTTGATAAGCAATCGTTATATATGTGGCTGCTTATGGAACTTCATCTCTATTCCTCCAGAACAGGGACTGCGTATATCACGTGTTTTTTCCCCACTGCTTTCTCCCTATTTACCAGACCAGACACAAATCAATCAGCTCAAAATAAGAATAGAATTGACCCAAATCAAGAGTTAGAGGAAGGGGTGAGAAGAATCATGTAGACGAGCTGAACTCTTGTCTTTCAAAGGATAGGGCCACTCTATTGTCTTAATGTTGCTGAAAAAATATCGTGAGACTTTCAGGTAAAAATGTCAGATTGAACACATAAGCAAAAGAGAATTTTTGTCCCTCCCTAATCCCCAATAACAGCGACCTTCTAGCACAGAGCAGAAGTGGCCTTTGGGGTTTCCAGGACTGTAAATCTCTGTGAGTGCAGAAAGCCTCGTTTTCCTCCCACTGAAGTGGCTGGTGGGTTTGAACCGCCAACCTTGCCATTAACAATCCAATGCCTAATCCACAGGGCCTCCAGGGTTCCTTCATCAGCAGTAAAGAGGCTTTAAAAGATATAAGCTCCAAGGGACAAGGGGCAGGAGTAAACTACAGCACAAAGGTAGTGGAGTAGTTTAGGAACACCTAGTGCGAACAGTATGGCTGCTTGAAGTCTAAAGTCGCTGAACTGGAACCCGGAGAAACTGTTGAGTTGGCAAATCTTTGAGTCTGGATAACTTCACCAAAAAAGTTACAATGTAACCATCAATTCAAAAATCATAATAAATGTTTAAAATGTGACCATACTGCGGGACAGCTAAACCCAAAGCTGGAGGTGGAGTTGCCCCACTGGCAGGAGGGCGGGTACACGAGAAAATAAGGAGCAGGCTCTGCATTCTGGGCAGTAAGGTGGGGAGGTGTCAGCAGAGATGAACATATGGAGAAGGGGTGCAAATAACAACAACAAACCCTGTGTTGCTTTAGTTGCCTCTGGAGAGTAGACTTAGCCGGTTGAAGCAGAGCCATCTGTTCAAGCCCTTATATGCTATTCCAAGGCCCCGGGTGGTGCAAATGGTTTATGGTCTGCTCTTAACACAGAGGTTGCTGATTCCAGTGCAGTGTGTTGTACCGTGGAAAGAAGGTCAAGGGATCTGCTTACATAGGATTACAGCCATGGAAAATCCCATGGAGGGCAATACCACTGCAAACCTACATGGGGTCTTCATGAGTCAGGATCAACTCCGCAGCAACTTGTTTGGGTCCTGTGTGGATGTTTATCCCAGGTGCGATTGGTGGGCATCTATAACTACAGCCATATAGACAGATTATTTACAGAAATAGTCACAATAATTCCCTACATCCCTACCCTGTGTGATCACCTCACACTGACTCTGGGTTTGACCAGATGAGCCTGTAGGACATATTGGAACTGCGTAGGTGGGTTTTCAAGACTATACCTTTTTACAGGAGTAGATAGCCTCATCTTTCTCCTGACAAGTGGCTGGGAATTTTGAATGAATGACCTTGTGGTTTGCAACCCAATGTATAACCCATTACACCATCAGGCCTCCTCAGCCATTTGACTAGCTTTGACCAAAGGGATGGTAACAAATATGATTCAAGTAAACCCTTGGAAAAGCTTATGCCCTGGGGCTTGCCCTCTTTTGCTGCTCTCGGGACCCCTGGAAGGTCAGCAGGTGAAAATATCTGGACTGGATTTTTGGAGGCCAGTGGAGCAGAGAAAAACGGTGTCAGCTGAGGCCATCTAAGACCAGTCAGTCTCCAGCTGACTTAGCAGCTGACCAGAGATGCATGAATCCAGCCCATCCCAGGGGAAGAACCACTGGGTTGAGACCGGTTCAAATGCCCCACTCACAGAACCATGAGCTGTGGGCAGTTGATTACGTACCAGACACTAACTGATAGCAAAAGATACAGATACGGTAATAGGTATAATACCAGTTTCCACTGGGTCAGTTCTGACTCCTGAGAAGTTCATGGGTGTTAGTGCTCAGCAGTTATTTTTTTCAATAGTTTTACTGACATGGGAGGGCTACCCCCAACCAAAAAAAAAAAAAAAATACCCCAAAACAGAATAAAGCTCTGGACAGCGCTTTCATAGTATGGATTTTTTCCTGCTAGGCAAGCATCCAGCAACTCCCTCAGAGTTAGTGCACCCAGTGGCATTGCCTGGGAAGGTTCTCTCTGGTCACAGGGAATTTTTTCGTAAAAGTAGTTTTGCTCAAAACTCGGTTTTTTGTGATGGCCGATTTAAGAGATCAGAGTGTGACTATGAAATTGTGTTTCCTGCTTGGGGAAAATGCCACAGAAACTGCTGTGATGTCAAACACAGCTGACAAGGGCGGCGCTATGGGAAAAACTCAAGTGTACGATCGTTTTTCTCATTTCAGAAAAGGTGAAATGTTTATCGAGGACAAACCTCATTCTGGATGTCTGTCAATTTCCCAAACCGATGAAAATGTTGACAAAATCTGTGCACTTCTGCTCGAAGACTGATGACAGACCATTGGAGATATGGGGAAGTTACCTGGGCTGTCTTGGAACTCAGTTCAGTGAATTTTAATGGAACATTTGGGAATGAGAAGGGCTGCTTTGAAATTTGTGCCTCAGGTTCTGACTGACCAGGAAAAAAACACCAAGTGGAAACAGACCATGCTTTGAAAGAACAGCTCTGAAGTGACCTTTCTTTCCCCCAAGGTCATTACTGGTGATGAGACAAGGGGCTATTCTTTTAAAAAAAATAATTTTATTGGGGGCACTTACAGCTCTTATCACAATCCCTACATCCATCCATTGTGTCAATCACATTTGTACATGTTGCCATCATCATTTTCAAAACATTTTCTTTCTACTTGAGCCCTTGGTATCAGCTCCTCATTTTTCCCCTCCCTCCCTCCCTCATGAACCCTTGATAATTTATAAATTTTTTTTTCATGTCTTACACCAGACTGCTGTCTCCCTTCACTCACTTTTCTGTTGTTGATCTCCCAGGCCAGTGGGGGAGGGGGGTGCTTTAATGTCGATCATTGTGATTGGTTCTCCCTTCCCTCCTAGTATCACAACTCTCATTATTGGTCCTGAGGGGTTTATCTGTCCTGGATTCACCTGTGTTGTGAGCTCTATCTGTACCAATGTGCATGCTCTGGTCTAGCTGGATTTGTAAGGTAGAATTGAGGTCATGATAGTGGTGGGGGTTGGGCGGCATTGAAGAACTAGAGGAAAGTTGTATGTTTCATCAGTGCTACACTGCATCCTGACTGAGTTGTCTCTTCCTTGTGACCTTTCTGTGAGGGGATGTCCAATTGTCTACAGATGGGCTTTGGGTCTCCCCTTTGCCCTCCCCCTCATTCACAATGATATGATTTTTTGTTCTGGGTCTACGATGCCTGATGCCTGATCCCATCAATACCTCATGATCACACAAGCTGGTGTGCTTCTTCCATGTGAGCCAGCCAAGGTGCTATTGTTACAACCCGGAAAGCAAACATCAATCAAGCCAGTGGAAGATGCCATCATCACCTGCCCCCCTAAAAGCTCATCAAGTAGTGAAATCAAAGGTCAAGACAATGCTGATTTAGTGTGGGGGGCGGGGGGAATAGTGCACTTGGACTTTGTTCCAACAAGTCAGACTGTCAATCAAGCTTTCTATTTAGAGGTTCTGAAAAGATAGCGTTACAGTGTGAGACAAAAAAGGCCTGATATGTGGCAGGCGGGGCACTGGTTTTGCCGCCACGACAATGCACCTGCTCACACAGCCATCTCAGTGCGTCAGTGTTTGGCAAAAAGGCAGCATGCCTCTCTTGCTCCACGTACCTGACTCAGCTGAACTTGCTCCTTGGGACTTCTTTTTGGTTTCTGCAAATGAAGAGGGACAGCAATTTAATGACATAGAAGAGGTGAAGAAAAAAAACGAGGAAGGTTCTGTCAGCCATCCAAACAGAAGCGTTTGAAGAATGTTTCCAAGAATGGAAGCACAGATTTGACAAATGTATTAAGTGAGATAGATGGAGAGTACTTTGAAGGTGATAAGGTTGTTTTGTAAAAATATTTAAATACATAGCTTTAAGAAAATTCTAGGTTTTTTTTGGCGGGGGTGGGGGGTGGGTGGGGGTGTGTACCGCCTCCTACACTTCACATACCATACCATTCAATCATTCAATCGTGTGAAGACAAGTCATGCAACCCTCACCACAATCAAGTTCAAAGCATTTTCTTCTTTCTCCTACTTGTTAGCTCTCATTACCTGTCCCCCCACCACCACCATCCTCCCCTGCCATGGCCCTAGGTAATTATCAATCCAGTTGCTGTCTTGATAGATCTCCTTATCCTGGATTTCATATACAGAAAATCATATGATATGTAAATAGCAAGTCAACCAACCAACAAGCAACAGATAAAAAACCAACAACATAGACTAAGTAAAAAATAGAAAAACTTCAATCCAAACAAAAAGCAGGAAACTGAACTTTAAAATCAGTCAAAAGGGAGCTCAAATGATTTTACATTTTAACATAATTAAATCTTCCCCAATCAACTCTACAACGCTCTCTGTCTGCTAATGAGACTTTCACATCCTTCAGCCATGGTCAGAGGAGATTCATGAAGGTTTAATCCAGGCGGAGATCCTGCGAATGGATTTGGGGCTCCCACTCGCACCCATAATCTTTGGGCAACAGGGTTTTCAAAGGCTAACTGTTGAGAAGTAGATCGCCAGCCTTTTCTTCCATGTTATCAGCTTGATCGACTCACGTTATCAGCTTGTCAGTTAACAGCCAAATGTATCAACCATTTGCAGCACCTGGTTCTCGAGGCATGGACACACACACACACAAATACAATGCCACTGAGTCATTTCCAATTCATAGAGACCTGATGAGGTCTAAGCATAATTAATGATAAGTGAATCACGAGAATTTGATTTCCCACTGATGATCCTGTCTGGACGAGAATTTGAGAACCACTGGCTCAAATCAAAAGGGTTGTATTCTAAGCCTCTTCAGATTACAAACTGTGTATTCTTGGGCAAGCTATCTAACTTCTCTGAGCATAATTGAACTCCTCAGGAGACTAGAAGCACTTGTCCTGGAGATGAAATAGGCTAATGGACCCAAAGAGTCGACCACCATACACAGAATTTCTTCCCTTCCTTCCTCTGCAATCCCTGATGGACCCTCCCAGAAATGAACAATTTCATGTGTACTTTTGAGAACCTACTGGGTGGTTTGGTGATGGTGTTGGCTTCTTACTGTCCTTTCTCTGATAAAGCTCAGGACAGACATAGAGATTGATGGAGACATACCTTTAAGACCTTCTGCTGGGAAATGAGACACTTCCAGGAAAGACTGGAACAGGCCATCAAGGAAGGAGGACTTTTAATCCAATTCACAAGGTTGAGCAAAGCATTGGAGAAATCTCAAAAGTGGGTCTAGAAGTTTCTGAGGAAATGGAGGAAATCTCAGAGCCCAGACCCCGGGCAAGCTCAGAAGACAAACCAGCCCTCGTGTTTCCTGAGTCCGTCGAGTGAATCGGGAGCTCTGAAAGGCAGCCCTATGGTCTTTGTTTTCCTACCTGTCCAAGGAGCGACGTGTCCTGCCGACCTGTCGGGTACATTTGTGCACCAGCGTCCTGTGCGTCTGTAACCAGGACCTCTCTCTGGCGAAAGATATATAGGTTGCCATCAAACAAACACGGTATTTATGGTGTTGATTGGCTTTCGCCCAAAGAAAGATATTGTCAACAGTGTCTGTGATATTCATCTTTTGAAACATTTTTCTCTCCATTCTGTCGCTCCACACTACCCAAAGATCACGCACACGGATTTGTTTCCTCAAGTCGGTCAGTGTTGGTGAGGACAAAAGCCAGATGAATTGGAAACAGCAAAATGAATAAATAAATAAATAGATAAAATGGAGAACAATGTCATGCTTGGCCCACCAGATTATTATCAAGAGAGAGGGAGACCCTTGGTGAGATGGATGTACACGGTGGTGGCAATCATGGGCTCTCGCATGATCAGGATCATGAGGCTGCCTCAGAGCCGGGCAGGGCTGCGTTCTGTGGTCCAGAGGGTTGCTAACAGGCAGAACTGACTCGGCACATAACACAAAGCTAGAAACCGGACCACCAAAGACCAGTGGGGTTGCCCATGATGGAAAGACTTCCAGCCTAAGAACGATTAGAAAGGAAGATCTGGCACTCTACTTCCAAACATCAGTCTGTGAACATCTGTCTATCACACAGTCTTACTGCTCTAAATGCAATCTACTGACTGGTTGTATGGACATCTCCTGAGAGTTTGTTAAAAATACAGAATCGAACCAGAGGGTAGATACATATTAACTGGGGTGAAGGGGAAGGCAAAACATAGATAGATAAGAAAGTTAATGTAAGCACCCATGCAAAATGAAAACACATGAGGGTACTTCAAAAAGTTTGTGGGAAAACTCCATTATTTTATAATCCAATTTATCATGAGCCCTATATGTCCACACAAAATCTTGTGCATAAATGTCCATGCAGCATTAATTCACAATAAAACAAAACAAACTCTTTCATCAAGTGGATACTGACTCATAGCAACCCTATCGGGCAAAAGTAGAACTGCCTCTGTGAGTTTCCAAGACTGCAAATCTGTCCAGGAGTAGAAAGCCCCATATTTCTCCCTCAGAGTGGCTGGTGGTTTCAAACTGCTGACCAATGTGTAACCACCATCAGGCCACCATCAGGCCATCAGCAAGAGAGAGAGAGAATGTCAGCCCTCAGCTCAGAATGGCTGAATCAAAATCCACTTTGTAACAAACTCTGGAAGCAATTCATGTGCCCAATAAAGCTTGAAGTGTACTTGGGTAGAACAACTTCTTTCTCAAGTTGGAATTATTTTCTTATGAGAGATAGCAAAAAAACCCCAAAAAGGCCACAAGTCCCTTCCACTTCTGTTGCATGTCCCTTAGCTCCTCCTATCAAGAAGGACCAGTCTTGGAGCCTGCTCCCTTGAATCTGAGCACAAAAATTTTGTGTGTCTCTCTTTCAACAATGCATTCCAGTTGAAGAGGTGCTGTGGAAGGTCCAAGTCAAGTGGCATTGCCGCTTCTGCCCTCATTTCTGTGGAAGTCTGAGAATACTAAGTGCAGAAGCCCAAGGCCAGCTTGCTGGAGGATGAAAAGCCTTTCAGAGAGTGAGACTCAGCCAAGAATCCTAACCAACAGTCAAGTATGTGGTTTAGGGCACGCTAGACCATTCAGCCTCATTTGAGCTGCCCCAGGAGAACAACCCGATGAGGGTCCTCAGGAAAGACTAGAAGTTCTACCCAGCTGAGCCCAGCCCAAATTACTGACCCATGGTATGATCAGGGGAGAGGAAATACTTATTATGCTAACCCACTACGTTTTGTGGGTGGCTTCTTATGTATTAAAAGATAAATAATGTTTTCTTGAAAATAATATTTTCCTCAACCAGCACCACATGATTTCCTAAGAATAAATACATCTCTCTTGATGGAAGAAACCATCTTCACTGATGGGAAATGAAAGGTTGACAAGTTGATTGCTGGTGAAGCCCCTTAGTTGGTAGGCCTGCACATGGCACAGTGATGGGGCCATTCACACAGACTCCATAACAAGTGGGTTACAACTCCTCTGGGTGGGTGGTTTGAAAATAGAAGGCTCAGAGAAAAAAAACTAAGAGTCACTTTCAAATGGTTCTGGTCTCTAGACTGGATTTATACAGACCCTCTGGTCTGGCTCACATGACTCAGTCTGCAATCACTGGAAACACTCAAGCAAGCATGCTGCATCAGGATTGGAGGAAGGCTTATTAATAGCCCATGTTATGCAGATGACACAACCTTGCTTGCTGAAAGTGTTACTTGGAGGAGAGAGGTGCTCCTGACCCAAGCCATGGCATTTCCAATGGCCTCATATGTATGTCAAATTTTCGGAAGTCTGGCTCAAGACACTGGAGATAGAGTTGTTCATATTGGTGCCATCAAATCGGTTCCAACCCACAACAACCTTATGCACAACAAATTTAAACACCACCTGGTCCCATGCCATCCTCACAATCGTTCCTCTGCTTGATCCCATTGTTGCATCCATAGTGTCAATCCATCTCTTTGAAGGACTTGCTCTTTATGGCTACCCCTCTACTTTACCAAGCAGGGTGCCCTTCTCCAGGGACTGGTCTCTTTTGCCAACATGTCCAAAGTATGTAAGAAGTCTTGGCATCCTTACCTCCAAAGAGCACTCCGGTTGTTGTGGGTTGGAACCGATTTGATGGCACCAATATGAACAACTCTATCTCCAGTGTCTTGAGCCAGACTTCCGAAAATTTCTGCTCATGTCCAGACACTGCCCAAAGTTGTGACTCATTTTGTCTTTGGAAAACAATACAGAACTGGAAAGAGTCTGAGTTTTGGGGTTACTCTAAATCAAGTTTCAATCCTGGGTGACTTAGCGATTGGGCAAATAACTTCTATGAGACTCAGTTTTCTCCTGTGTCAATAGGGATTAAAGGCATCTATTGATTGAGACTGTCAAGATGAGCTATATGAATGGTGAAGGCATATGATAAATGCTCTATAAAGATATTCTACATAAGTGACACTCGAGATGAGAAAGTAATAAAGGCCTTGACAAGTTCGATTTTTAGAAAAGAGAGACCTAAACTCACCAATACCTCCCCCAGGACTTTCAAGAGGACCAGACTTATAAATGCCAGGCCGACCACGATTTATCCGCTGTTTATCTGCTGTCTGTTTGGCAGCTATTCTGCTTATAGCCCTTTGGAAGGAGCGGGGCGGGGACAGGGTGATCAGCATTCATCTCTGGGTCACCAGGTCAAGTGGGTACTAATCAGGAAAAAATGTTTGGCTATTAAATGCTCCATTGAGTCCTTTAAATATCACCTGATGTGTCATAAATTTGGATTAGCCGTGGAGAATCAATCTTCGCCATATGCAAATTAAAGATGAAGTGAGATTCTCCTTCTGAGCCATTGCGATCCCTCTGCCCCCACCAGTCACTTCAGCTTTATTTAACTCAATTTCTCTTCCCCTCTGCTTCCTTTTGTGGTTTGAAGCTTATTATCCTGCGATGGTTTGTGGTTGGAGAGACCTGGTCCCTGAAGTCAGCCTTTAGAGGGACCCCACTGGTGAATGGTTGGCTTTGTTTTGCATGTCCCCTGTGCAGTCCAGGCTGCCCCCAACTGGCCTTCCCCCTGGGACCACCCATCCCACCCCACCCCCAACATGGGATGGCAATCATGTATGGATACAAGTTATGCCTGTATGCAGGGCCTGGGCTCTTAAGTTGGCTTTCCAGGAGTTCATTCAGAAAGTGAAAGGTTCATTAAAATATACACATACCTTTGATTCCTAGAGCTTGCTTCTGTTTCCTTTTCCCCCTCCTGCCCACCATCACTTTCCCCCTTCTTCCCCCTCTTAGTGCTTGCTCTCCACTAGTTGACTCGAATTCTCACAGGATCGCTACCCTCTCCTAGAGGCTGGTTCCACTTCCCTAGTTGTTCCCCTGTCCATGACGCTGTCCGCTCACCACACCCTTCTCCCCACCTCCTTCTTCCCCGCTACCTTCTGGGGCCATTGCCTTCTCCCGAGGCTTCTCTCCCATGTCCAACCACATAATTAGGCAAACCAGCAATGTCCTAGTCCAAACAAACTGTTGAAGAAGGAAAAGGAAAGAGAAAAAGATGAGAGGGAAAAAAATGTAAAGAAACAAACCCTACATAGGTCCAGGTCTGTTTGCTGGCCCCCATGAGACGCTCCCCGCTGATCCTAAGGGAGATCTGGGGGCTGCCCCGGAGCTGATCCCAAGGGCTCAATGGAAAGTAAATGTCTAGAAAAGAACGATGGAATATATATACTAATATGTTGGATACAATTGATGTATGGATTGTAACAAGAGTTGTAAGAGCCCCCAATGAATGTACCACATTTATTCCTCACAGGACATAGCAAAGTCTGGAGTTCAGACTTGCAGGAGCTGGACCGAAGCTTTGGCATTGAGACGACAATGGGCTAAATTTTCCATGGTGGGGTTTGTGAACGGCCGTGCAGTGGACCCTGAATCCTGGCGACCCATGCACAATGGGAGAAAATACCCCGGCCCCATGCCATCCCCATGCCAGCTTGGAGATCCACGGTGTTTTCCTTCACTAGTTTCCAGAAGTCGATCGTGAGACTGCTTTTTACCGTCTGTGTGAGTCTGAAAGAGCCCCTGGACCCAGGTGGGCATCGTAACCCAATGCAGGCCTCCACAGAAAGAGGGTCGTGGCTGTGCACTAGGCACCTGGGCTAGGGATCCGAAGAAGGAGACCTGAATGGAAGGTGCCAATTCCACCAGAGAACCAGCCTTGCACAAGTTTGTTTGTTTTATAACCACTCCCCAAGATGCTCTGCTCCAGCTACGAATAATGACTGTTGCTTATAAAAGTGGTGGCAACTTCCCAGGGGAAGAAATGTAGCATTAAGCCACGGCCGTCACTAGCTTCCTCGGAACGTATGCGTGTTCTTTGGGGGCAGCCCTCTTACAATAGGATGCAGGCAATCAGCTTGGCTGGAAATGGCTGACTGGCCTGGATGCGGATGGGATGGCAGGAGACAAGTGATCATCATAAACTCCCTCTTTGACTTTATCATTTGCTCAACATTTCCAGTCTGTTACCTCATTCGGTCCTCTCACCAGTTACCCAAGGTTATTGTTTTTAATATCATGACCCTATTTTGACACTGTGGAAACAAAGATGCAGAAAGAGAGAATACCAGCACGGTGTTTACTTGTGTTTCGTTGACTAGGTCAGGGCATTCGATGGTGTGGAGCCTAACCAACTGTGGATGTCTTTGAGAAGAAGGGGAATAATTCCAGAAAAGAGCCACGTAAATGATTTGCAGGAATGTATCTCGAGGAAATAAGAACAAATCCGAAGAGAGAGGGAGATGTATGTATAGATTGTCGCAAGATGTTACTTATAATAGTTAAAAATGGAAAGCAATCTTTTCATTGCTGTTGATAAGTATTGCCACATTGATTCTATCAACCTCATGTGACAGAGCAGAACTGCTCCATAGAGTTTTCTAGGCTGTCATCGGAGAAGGAGCCAATCATCCTGTCTTTCTCCCTGGGAGCTTTGGAATGAGTTCAAACTGCCAACCCTTCGCTCAGCAAAGTGAGCGTTTCGTGTCCAAGAAAAAGATTTACTTGGATAAAGTACAGTAATTCAAAATAAGAACATACTTAGTGATTTATAAAATTAGAGTTGTTGATATTGTTTAGGAATGTAGAAATAGGCTTACTATCCCCATGTTGCCATTTCTCTGTATATATACATGAGAAACAAGATGAAAAACGTTGTACTGAAATGTTATTAATAGTTATGTCTATTCCATGAATGGATATTGACTTATCCTCTTTTTAAAATTTTCTGTTTTCATAATTGACTATAATAGATAAGCATCATAATTTAAAAGAGATGAATAATAGATTAATAAGATAACTTTTTGCAGAATTTATTTTCTTTGTGTGTGTGCGTGTCAGTTTGTTCATAGGAAGTTAGAGAAAATACTAAGACATAGGAAAATACTTGGAGTGCTTTTGAAGGTCAGACTAAACATATGCTGAATACAGTTATTTTATCAAAACCATTTTGTCCATTTCGAACTAATTTATCTTAGCCATATAAACAAGATTCCATGAGGGTCCAGTAATGATCCCATCTGTGAAAGCACTGGATGTGCGGTTCATCCCCGCAATTTTCTATACTTATCTTACTTATCCTTCACAAAGCATGCTCAGTGTTTGGGAAAATGATTTTGTGAAACTTGGTAAATTGCTAGGTAAAATATTTCCTTGGATAATGGTGTGTCTGACACCTTAAACATCTGAAAACTCTCAGAGTTATTAGATCTCAGGTAGAGGAGGTCAGATAATGCCTCTGGAGACAGCTCCTATTAGCAGAGCTTTGGGTGATGTGAAATATGAGGCGAGGGCGGAGGGAAGGCGGTGGGCCTGCTGCTGCAGAATTCTAAACAGATATTTAGGAGGAATTTCTAAACAAGAGGCATAGACCCTGCTCCTGTCAGAACGGAAGGAAGCAAACTGATTCTGTGAAGGAAAAAAGTCAGGCATCGTGAGGAGACTCGTAATGATGTTCAAGACCCAGTTCTTACCATTTTCTTTGATTACATTACACTTAAAATCGACGTTTTCATATTCTTTGTTTGGCTACATTTAATTTTTGGAAACCAGTAAACTCATTGGACTTTAGAGCTAGTTGATTTTTTTAACGCATAATTCACATCTGTGTGAATATAGATAATTGCTATTATACAATCCATGCATATGTAACTTTGAAGTGTGTGTGTCATTTACATATAATTCATAATTTACCTGGAAGATGTTTTCCCTTCTCTACATCAAATCTTGACCCCCACCTTTAGTGAATATTAGCGACTTTATTAATCATCATCACCACCACCACCATTTATCAGTACTGGTGCATGCCCAGAATTGTGCTAAGTTTTTAGACATATATCACTGTTACCTTCTCAGCTCTATGAGGTTACTAACCCTATTTGCAGATCCAGCTACCAAGCCTAGGGGTTGAATAACTTTCCCAGGAACACAGTCAGGAACCTAAGACTCTCTGATACCCAAACACTCACTCCTGAAACACCCTGCTAAGATCCGACTATGTTGTGGGTTAAGTGTTGAGCTGCTAACTGTAAGGTTGGCAGTTCAAACTCACCAGTCAATCCAAGAAGAAAGATATGGCAGGGTGCTCCCATAAAGATTTATGGTTTTGGAAACCCTATTGAGGTAGTTAGTTTATTGTGCCAACCTGGCCGATAAACACGTGGGGTTGGTTGAGGGGTGGAGGGAGAAATGGTTTGGTGAGTCTCACCTTTCGAGTTCTCAGGTCTCTTGCTTTGTGATGGTCGCACCAGGGTGCAGCTGCCTGAGCCAGTTCCCTGCTTCAGTTAGTAAGGCTCACCTCCTGCAAGACATCCCTGAGGAGAAGCCACATGGACCTACCCCCATGCAGCCCTGGGTGCTGGACCAGCCGTGTGGAGACCCCTGCCAGCGCTGAGATGCTTACACGCTCACTGATTCTGTTTTCCTCCTGCAGTCGGCGTCATTGAATATGTTTTGTGAGATGGAGGAGGACTTTGTGGATTGGTGGCGGACAGATGGGTAAATGTTGGACTTGTGGGCTTGGGCAGCACTGGGTTGGGATGTTTTCTTGATGTGCACTTACCCTTTATATAAAACTCTCTCTTATACATGAGTTCCTGTGGATTTGTTTCACTAAAGTACCAGACTAACACACCTATGGAGCAGTTCTACTTTGTCCTCTGGAGCCCTCAGGACTCAGAATCAGCTCAATGGCAGGTGGTATTTATTTCATTTCAGGCTAATGGTGCCATTGCTGGGAGTCAGAACTGATTCCATGGCAGAGGTTTGGTTTGGTGTTGGGTTTATGATGCTACCTGTGTCACAGGTCAAATGGTTATTACATTGGGATCGGCCCCCTTCCTCAATGTATCTTTGGTTCCCAGACTCTATCTGTCCACCCTTGCTTCTTATCATTCAAACAGCTGATAGGATGAATTATTCTGATGATTCTACTTAGCAACATTATTCTGAACAAACTCCTTGTTCTGTGTTGGCTTATCTGTTGCGGTGATGTGAACAGCTAGGGGAGTTTTATTTCAAAGACCAGGCAGGGTTAGCCAGGGTGGCTAGGTTTCTGGGGAATTCCGGACTATGATGAATTAGGAAGAAAGGACTAATTATCTCCTTCTGAAAATTAGCCAATGAAAACTCTATGAATTATCTGACATATTGCTGAAAAGTAAGCATCCCAGGTGAGCCCCCTAGATTGGAACCACTGCCAGTCTATTGACACTAAAGGACAGGGTAGAAGTGCTCCCTAGGGTTTCTGATGCTATAAATCATCTTTCTTCTAAGGATTGCCTGGTGAGTTTGAACTACTGACTCTATGGTCAGTAGCCCAACACATAATCCACTATGCCACCAGGACTCCTAATACCCACTGGAACAATAGCAGACTCTAATGTATCAGTGATTATGCCAGTGGTGCAGGACCAGGCAAGGTGTGTTCAGTTGTCCATGGGATTATTATGAGCCAGAGCCAACTCTAAGGCAACATTACCTTTTTGTTGTTTTGGTTAAAATGTATGTGCCCTGAAACTGTCCTTATTGGTGTATAATTATGAGATTTTTTAACACATGTATGGATTTGTGTAACCCTAATCCCTACCAGGACCCTCCAGTACACTTCTCCTTCTACACTGAACCCAAACTCACTGTCTTTGAGATGATTCTGACTCCTGGCAACCTCATATAGGGCTTCCCAGACTTGGTGAATACGGGCAGGGACAGCCTCATCGTTCTCCTGTATACTGCATGTGTGTCTATGTCTTCTCAAGCCATGTTCATTCGTTCATTCAAGAAATATTTGCTTAAGCATCGACTCCATGCCAGACGATATGCTGGGTGCCAGGGTCCATAATAAAGTACACAAAGACTCTTCTCTGTCCTCATGGGTACAGTCATTCTTCATATCATCAAACAATTAAATATACAATGAAAATTCGTTGGAAAAAAGAAGCTGAACAAAGTGCGATGAGTGAAAAGCACAAGGAGGAATTCCTAGAAGGGCAATCACGGAGTCCATGGCTTGCAAGCCATTTGGCTTATTTTGCCATGTTGCCCTCTAGGAAAATCATTTTGGTTTCCGATTCAACAAATGTTGTGTAAGCAATGTACATTTCTTCCCACCCTTGCCAAGGCTTGATATGATTTTTTTTTTTTAATTTTTACCCAGCTTCTGGACAGGTTACAGCTATTTATTTGCGATTTTCACTTTTGACACTTTTTTTATTCTCATCTTTTGACTTGTCCTTTCATTTTTTGGAAATTTTCTGTTTTATTATTATTGATCATTTTAATATATTTTGAGGGTAGGGATCTTTTAAAAATTATCCATCTAATACATATTTTTAAAAATTAGAATGGATTTCTCCCACAGCAAGAGAAGTCATAAAAATGGGTCTGGTCTCTGAGGCCTTGGGACTCTAGCTCCTCTCTTCTTACCTGCCTTCATTATTACATTCCACCAACAGGGACCCCTTTCTGCCTCTCAAAAGCCCCATTGCCTGTGTGCACCGATCCTTTACCTGTAGCTCTATCTTGACTGCTTTACACCTGAGCTCTTACTCTTCTCATCTTCTCTTCTTTGATTGAGCTAATCATTTCTACAAGAGGAAACAGGGATTGGAGACTGTCTGACGACTTTGTGTATCTGATCTGATAAGGTCATGTGACTGCACATTAAAGATGCTTGATTGGATATGGAATCTTGGGTAAATTTATTATTATTTGTCAAATTGCCTCTTCTCAGGCTGTCTCTGTTTCTTACATACAGTATAGGGAAATTATCTTCAGGCACTGAAGTCAGGGAGGATTTCTTAGACAAGGCTCATCCACACAACAATAAAATCAATAACAACCAAATGACAAGACACAAGCTAAGGAAAACTGGAAAAAAATGATACATTTTATAAGTATATGAAAGGTAAACTCACTCACTGCCATCATGTCGATGTTGACTCATAGCAACCCTTTGGAGAGGGTAGAAAGGCCCCTGGGATTTTCTGAGATTATAACTCTTCATGAGAGTAGAAAGGCCTGGCTTTCTCCTACAGAGCTGCTGGTGGTTTTGAACTGTTGTCCTTGCAGTTAGCAGCCCAACACATAGCCACTGTGCTACCAGGGTTCTTAGAAAGGGTCAAAGTTATGTAGAATTATAAGCACCCTAATCTGAGTAAAAAGATAAACCATGGATAGGAAAATATATTTGTAATTCATATATAAAAAAAGACTACCTGCTTGTTATTAAGAGAGAGATCATCGAGTCAACGGAAAAATGGACAAAAATAATATGAACAGGTAATTCACAGAGAAAGAAAGCAAAGTCGTGAAAAAAAAAAAAAAGCAAAAACCTCAGATAAGGTGTTTAACTTCAGAGGAATGGAAATTAAATCACAGACGAAGACTTCTATCTCCCCCTCCTAAGGCCAGTATTTCAGAGGCATGATGATGCGCTTTTGCAAGGCCATTGATATTGTTCCCTGTCATCAAGTTGATTCTGGCTCATGACAAAATGCTTCCCGGTCTTGTGCTGTCATTAGGCTCGTTGATGTGTTTCCAGCTAATTTGTCAATGTAGCCATCTCGTTGAGAGCTTCCAGTGGTTTCATTTATCCTCTTCTATACCAAACACGATGTCCCTTTCTAGGGCTTGCAAATCGTACAAAACCAACAATCCTACTCTGCTGATCAAAGTATAAACTGGCACAGCCAATGAGAAGTGCATATTGTCAATATTCTGTAAAGACAAAAGTGCCCTGCCCTAACCCAACAGCCCAACCCATTGCCGTTGTGATAGGTAGGTTTATTGTGCCAACCTGGCCAATGAACACATATGGGATTAATAAGGTGGCAGTTTAATTGAAGGGCAAAGAGATAAATGGCTCAGCGAGCCTCGCCTTTCTCTCTCTTGCTTTCTGGTGATTGGACCAGCATACAAGTGCCTTAGCTAGTTCTCTGCCTCAACTTGCGAGCTACACTACCTGTGGGACACCCAACCCATGGACTGTGTTTCTAGTTTGAGGTTCCTTCAAGACCTGCTTCACCACACTGCTGGTGTATACCTCACTTGATCTGGGGACTGTCAAACCCTGTCATCTGGCTGACTGTTGGTGACCTGCCTTGCTGTTTGCTGCCTGTGGCCGGACAGCCTATATTGCTCTACAGAAGACTCAGCTGTCTGCTTCCTTGACTTGCACCCAGCAGCCCTCATGAGCTGAAGGACTGCCAGTATATTAACTGTCTCATGGACGTGAGTTGAACTGAGCCCTCTGTACTGTTCTGTGGACTACTTAGCTGTTTATTTCTTCATGTTGTGTATATATATATATATATATATATATATATATATATATATATATATATACACACACACACACACACACATATATATAATCATAAGCGTCCTGGTTTTGTTTCTCTTGAGAACCCTGTTTAACATAGTTGTTAAGTTGATTCTGACCCACAGGGACCCTACAGGACAGAATAGAACTGCTCCGTAGGGTTTCCAAGACTGCATTTCCTTCTTTCTTCTTTTAACCATTTTATTGGGACACAATCCATATATCATGCAACCCATCAAGAAGAGTTGTATAATCATTACCACAATCAATTTGAGAACATTTTCTTCTTTCTTGCACTCATTGTGATTAGCTCCCTACAATTCAGTTGTTTAAATATATTAAAAAGAATTGTGCAATCATCGCCCCTATCAATGTGAGAACATTTTCTTTGTTCTTGTATCCATGACTTCAGGGGCCAACAGCTCCAACTTTCTCCAGCAAAGGACCAACCTTGCTGTTAGCAGCCCAACTCTTAACCCACCACACAACCCAACACACCCCAACGTTCCACCTCCATCTAGGGCATTCATTGAAATCATTTGCAGGATGTATTAAAACACAGATTCCTGGGATTCAACCTTAGGGTCTCTGATTCAGTGAATCTAAGGTGGAGCCTACAAACTTGCACTTGTAACCAGTCCCAGTTTCTGAACCAGGGGTAGGCCATACTTTGAAAATCATTGTCCTACCAGAGTTCTTGTACATGTACATAAGGTTATTGTGCCACAATATTCACTGCAGTGTTATTTCGTTGCTTCAGAAAAGAAGAAACAAGCTAAAGGTCTGTCGATAGAAGAACAGATGGTGATACTATGATGTATTTGTATGCTAGGAAACTATTTTGCAGTTTAAAGAAATGAACTTAAAGATCGTCTTAGCGATTTAGAGCCTTCCTGACCAGTTTTACCAGGAGCCTTTGCTAAATGCATTGTAGATAATGCTTTGAGCTGGTACCTGCAAGGGCAGCAGTTCAAACTCACCAGCCTTTCCACAATGAAAGATGATGCTGTTAAAATCTCTGGAAGCTAAAAAGGTAGCTCTACCCTATCCTGTAGGGTCACGGTGAGTTGGAATCGGCTCCATGTCCCTGAGTTTTCTCAGTTGATCAATTTGAAAACTGTTTTGTCAGATGTCTTTTTGGTTTCATCTTTACTCATTCATAACTTCATGAATTTGTATTTTCTCTCTTTTGCCTTTAATAAACTGGTCATAATACTTTCTATTTTATTTTAGTTTTCTCTTTTCATAGAGCCAGCCTTTAGAGGTGCTTATCAGTGCCATTCCTTTACTGCTTTCCAATTAGTTAATTTCTCCATTTTATCATCTTTAATTTTTTTCTCTTCATTGTTGTTTTTTATATAACTTATTGAATGGAATACTGGGTTAATTTGTTTTCATTGTCTGCTTATTAAGGATGGAATTTAAGGCTACTGATTTCCCATTTAGTAAATCTTTGAACCATTTCACAAAATGTGGCTGTGCTATATAATTATTTCTATTGTTCTAATTATAGTTTTGATTTTCTCTTTGACTCAAGAGTTATTTAGGATTGCATTTTTAATTTCCAAGTGCTTAGAAGTTATATTACTTTCAAGTTGTATGGCACTGTGAACAAAAAGTGCGGAATAGTATGTATAATAAAATAGGCAATAAAAAAGATGTATTATCTGTTTAGAGAATACAGTTACTTGGATACTTATTAAATAAACCTTATTGATTTTATAATTCAAATACTCTCCATCCTAGTTAATGGTTTCCCTAATGTTTCAGAGACTTGGAGGCACTTATTAAACGTTCCCACTTTAATAAAATTTCCATAGGGACTTTGAAAATCTCTGACATATTCCTGAGAATCTATCTTTATGATGATTGCTATACCTTGCATGAAGGGATATTCATGAATGCTAAATTATACTTCTGGTCCTTTTCAGTACTTTAATGTATCTTCAGCTGTATTTATTCTGAAATTTTCGCTATTGTAAACCCTGATTTCTTTTTATTTGCACTTGGATGACTCATGTGTTCATTTTTTTCATTTCAATCTTTATCATATGCTTCTTTAAAGAGTTTATTTTAACCAGTGTCTCTTCACACTCCCTCAGTGCCAATGAGTTGATGTGGACTCATAGCGACATGATAGGCGACCTAACAGGACAGGGTAGAACTGCCTCTGTGGGTATCTGAGACTGTACCTCTTAAATCGACTCTGTCTTGAAGTATAGGGTCACTATGGATCTGTCTTGAAGTATGGGGTC
>NW_022108124.1:14895660-14917050 GCF_000313985.2 Echinops telfairi | reverse complement strand
TGAAGTATAGGGTCACTATGGATCTGTCTTGAAGTATGGGGTCACTATGGATCTGTCTTGAAGTATGGGGTCACTATGGATCTGTCTTGAAGTATGGGGTCACTATGGATCTGTCTTGAAGTATGGGGTCCCTATGGATCTGTCTTGAAGTATGGGGTCACTATGGATCTGTCTTGAAGTATAGGGTCACGATGAATCGATCTTGAAGTATAGGGTCA
Organism: Echinops telfairi; assembly: GCF_000313985.2. Lineage (NCBI taxonomy): Eukaryota > Metazoa > Chordata > Mammalia > Afrosoricida > Tenrecidae > Echinops > Echinops telfairi. Next base: position 14,916,832 of record NW_022108124.1, on the reverse strand, counting down.
TGATGAATCAAAATCAACTCACTGACAGTGAGCTTTGGGGGTTATGGTCTCATCAAAAATTATCAGACAGTTTTAGAAAAACAGCATACACATTTCTTTTTTACTACTCTTCTTTTCTAGGGTCTCATTCTCAATATATTTCAAACTAGAAAACTACATTCTTCTTGTCACACACTTTTGAAGTATGATTTTACAGAAGACCATGATCTTGGTAATAACACTAGGCACTTCATAGGCACATATCTCTTCCTATTTCTATAAACTCAAAAATCTAATTAAGTGCTCAAGGAAAACAAAAGGGGGGCAAATTTTTTCAATAGAAATATCTCAGTATCACAGTTAAGAAAATCACAAAATCTTAGTGATTTTTGTATTGAACGTGCAGGACATTTAGAAGATAGAATCGTCATTTTCTTTGGTAAGCAGTTTATAGAGTGAATGGAATTTACCAAAGTGTGTGTTTGCACTGTCTGCCAAATATGTACGCAGAGATGTGCAAAGCCTAGTTTATTTTTAAGGATGTGGTAATTACATAATCTGGTGTCAACTTGAGACGATTAAGGGTGGAGGGGTGGAGTTTAGCCTGCCAATCAGGTCACAGTTCGATGACCTCACGTGGAGGCACTATGTAGATAAATAGCTCACTGGAAGCCAGACACACTCTCTCTGCATCATCTTCCTGCTGACAAGACACACGGAGTTTTGCTGATGGAGCTAGAGCCTTAGAGCTGGAGGAGCCACATGGAGACCCACTCCACTGGATCCACAGGACTTTCCACCCACTGGCCTGTAATCTTCCTGCATTCAGCATTCATTGCATGTGCTGTGTGAGTCTGAAGAGGAATTTACAGACTGGTATCAGACATATGGGCTAATATCAGACTTACAGACTTGATCTGGACTGGGCTGGGATGTTTTCTTAATATACAATTACTCTTTGACATAAAGCTCTTTCTTATACACACATGAGCCTCCCTAGATTTGTTTCTCTAGTCTACCCAGACCAACACAAAGGAAACACCAATAATCTTTTGTTTTACATTTCCTGCGGTTTCATTAAAATCTAGCAAACAATGCCATAAAGAGGGGAACAACTAGGGATTAAAATCAACAATGAGGAGGACGTAGAAATCCTGGGGGTGTTGGAGCAACAGCAATATAGCTGAGAGGAATTACTAAGAGGCATAAGAAGGGTAAGCATGATGGTGGGACAAGAGGATGGTAAAAGGAAACATCTAGGAAAGATGTGGATAGAGATATAAACATAGGTGTGTAGATATGTAAATATCTTAATTCATAAAAGCAGAGGTATTAGCCTATGTACATATATTTATATGGCAATATATTGAGGAAGTGGACAGACTTTGGATTTCTACTCAAGCCCTCCCTCAACACAAGGACACTTTGTTCTAACAACCTGACATTCTTGGATGCTCACCCTCCCAACACAATTACTGAAGACAAAATGGGTGCACAAGCAAATGTGGTGAATAAAGCTGATGGTACCTGGCTATCAAAAGATATAGCATCTGGGGTCTCAAAGGTTTAAGTTAAACAAGTGGCCAACTAACAGAGAAGCAACAAGCCAACATAGAAGAAGCATACCAGCCTATGTGATCATGAGCTGTCAACAGGATCAGATAGCAGGCATCAGAAGACCCAAAACAAACAAACAAACAAAAACATATTTCTGAGAGTGAGGGGGTTGGAGCAGAGACCTAAAACCATTTGTAGACAAGGGGACATCCCCTCACATAAGGGTCACAAGGAAAGGATGAGTCAACCAGGGCTCAGAATAGCACTGATGAAACACACAAAATTCCTCTGGTTCTTTGAGGCTTCCTCATCCCCCACTATCATGACCCCAGTCCTACCTTTCAGTTCTGGCTAGACCTGAGCATGTACACTGGTACAGATAAGAGATCATGACACATAGAATCCAGGTCAGATAAATCCCTCAGGGACAGAAATGGTAGTATCGATACCAGGAGGTAGTGGGAGAGACAGCGGTTGGTGTAAGATATGAAAATAATAAAATTTATAACTTATTTTTAAGTTATAAAATTTATAAACATATTTATATGAAAATAATAAAATTTATAACTTATAGGGGTCATGAGGGTGGAAGGTGGGGAGGGAGGGAAAAAAGAGCTGATACCAAGGGCTCAAATAGAAACTAAATGTTTATAAAATAATGATGGCAGATACAATTGATGTATGGATTGTTGTAAAATCTGTAAGAGCCCCCAATAAAATGATCTTTTAAAAGAATCAATATAATTAGAAAGATCAGTTGAAGTCTTATTTTCAGATCAAAGTACCCAAGGAGTGAGGAGGGACATCATCTTTGTCACATAAGATAACCAACTAGGTAGGGCCCTGAAGGAAAGGTGTGACATGCACGGCCAGGAGTCCCGCATGTCTTCTCAAAATGTGCCCTTGGCTCACCTGTGAGAGATTTTACCTGCAACCTGTATGACAAGAAATAGAGCTGCACTCAATTTCATCACACAATCAAGGGAAAGACATGGTAACTCCTGTTTGCTTATGTGGTCTGCCCAAACGAATTCAGTAGCTGCTATTTTCAACTAAGCCTGTCTGTCTTGTTTAGAGATGAAAAGGCACTTGAAAAAAAAAAAAATAAATAAATAAAAAAATAAAAAAAAAGAAAAAAAAAAAGAAAAGGCACTTGATTGATTTAGAAGTTCTTGTCTGTCGCATCCCAACTTGGGAGATTCAGTCGCCATCTGTATTTTTATGTCATGTCTCCTTCTCCACTGTGCTTAATTCCAAAGTATTTCTACAGAGTCTGTAGCATGTTATATCTTTATTTTGTATCTGTGTCTTTACACCTATCATTGAAATAACACAGTCAGTCTTCTTTAGGGGTAATGTCTAGGTCATTCTGGCATTCCCATTTTAGTTGTTTTGATATATTATTATCTCGCGTCTTAGAAAGTATGGTTATTCTATTAGTAAGATTAAAAAATCCAATTGGTAAAACTTCCATGATCAAAAAATAAGGATTTGCATAAATCTGCTGCTCCGGAAAGCAACAAAGGTAGTGGCAAAGTTGTCCACATCCTTGCAACAATATGAAGACTGTTTATTCAGTAAAAACTACTCAACTTAGTAAGAATATCAGGGTTTGCTTCATTGAAACGCTTCAACTATTCCAACTGTTCTCTTCCAAACTGTTGTAACTTTGGCAATTAGCTGTCTTACAACCACAGAAAGTGTTAAACCAGCAGCCATGCAGTCATCAATGGAGGCAGACTGGGTTTGGAGGAATAAAAAGCACCATTTTAGCATATCCTCACTATTTAACCTATCTTATAGTTGCCTGGAAGGAGTCCTGGTGGTGTCGTGGTTATGCATTGGGATCTGATCTGCAGGGTTGGCAGTTTGAAACCACCAGCAGCTCCACGGGAGAGAGACTGAGTTTTCTACTCCAGTAAACAGTTATAGTCTGGGAAACCCACAGGGCGTAGTGAAGAGTGAGCACTGGCTCCACGGCAGTGAGTTTCGTTTGGGGGTTTATAGTTCCCCAGAGTCCCCATTGAAGAGTTTTGTTATTATTTGATGCAACTCAGAGCTCACTCTGCAAGAAAAGTCAAGCAAAGATATCATAAGAAAATAAAACTACCAACTTATATCCTTTGTCAAACACACGCAAAAATGCTCAACAAAATAGAGTTCAGCGACATTATAAGACACAGATCAACAAAAAAATCAATTGAATGTCTAGATGCTAGCAATCTTAAAAAATTTTTAAAGGAACTTTATTTACTATAGAATCAATAAAACAAAATAAATTTAACCCTCTGCCTACCCCTGCCCCCCATTCAAAATAGAGCGACTTGGATGTTGACAACTATCAAAGATTATTGAAAGATTTCAAAGAAGATCTAATTAAATAAAAATGCATTTCATGTCCATGATTAGAAGACAATACTGTTGAAATGGCAATCCTCCCCAAATAGCAATTTCTATTGAAATCTTAACCAACTTTTTTCAGAAATAGACAAATTGATCCTAAAATCCATGCAGAAATTCAAAGATCCTTGACGTTCAAAACAATTTTGAAAAGGGAGAGAAAAGTTGGGGGTCCACATTTTTTTTTGGGGGGGTCCACATTTTGTGATTTCAAAATTTACTACAAATCTACAATAATCAAAATAATGGGATTCTACCTTAAACCTGGAAGGATAAAGCCAAAATTCGCTCCCATCAAGCTGATTCTGACTCATGGTGATCTTATAGGACATCACAGAACTGCTCTATAGGGTTTCCAAGGCTGTAAATCTTTACAGAAGCAGCTGCCTCGTCTTTCTCCCGTAGAACAGCTGGCGAGTTTGAACTACCAACCTTTAGTTAGCAGCCCATGCTTAACACACTACACTATGAAGGGATGACAAACTAATTGTCATCAAGTCAATTCCAACTCATAGGGACTGTATAGGGCAGAGTAGAATTTCCCCTGTGGATTTCCAAGAATGTAGCTCTTTGCAGGAGTCAAAAGCCTCCTCTTTCTCCCAGGGAGCCGCCAATAGTTTTGAAGTGCTGATTTTGCAGTTAGTAGACCAATCTTTAACCCACTACACTACAAGGGATCCATAAAGGAACAGAGTGGGGGGTGGGGGTGGAAATGTCACTAGAGCTTGTAAGAGCTGGAGTCTCTTGGTGGTGAAGACCTAATGGGGCTGTACCTCATGGAGGAGCATAGCAGGTAAGCAGAGAGGAAGGAGAGGAAGAATTACCTGAAACACACACACACACACACACACACACACACACACATCAGCCTTCACCCTCAACCCTGCAACCACCAAGTCCATCCTCCACCCCCTATTCCCTCCCAACCTCTCTCGTTCAGACTCCGGCTGACACTCAATGTCTGACCACAGTTGAAGGCAGAGGAGCCGGAGGTTTGTGTGGTACAGCCTGTAGAAGCCGGCCACAAATGGGCACAGGGCAGGGCAGAACATGGAGGAGGAGCTATCTGGGAACAACACTCGAAAAGCCAAACAAACAAGCACCTCAAGGGAACACCTGTCTACTCCCATGTACACAGCAAGAAGAGAGGTAAACTGTATTGATGCCTTTTGGTTTACGAAGGTGATGGACCCTATTGATAGTTTTCCTGGTTTGAAAGCATCCTTGTGTTCCTGGAATCTTTAACCCACCTTACTAAGATGTTTGTCCTTCTCACCATGCTGGTGCCTATAACGTCTTTATTTGGAAATTTCCCAAAACTCTATATTCATAAATAAGATTGGTCTGTTTTTTTCTCTGATTTACTTTATTTTTGGAATGGTAGAAGTCACAACTTCCTATCAGGGTTACATGTATTTGCTGAGTAAGTTGATCAGAGGAGCTTTACGCCTTTTTATGTACTGGAATCATTGCTATAGTAAAATGATTTATTGATTCCTTAAACATGAAAAGAACCATTCAATCATGTTCCTACTGAGAGTTGATGGTTTGAATGCAGACAGTTCTGAGAGAACTTGCAAAGTCTTCCATGATTATTGGTCTCTACAGATTTTCTGCTTTTGTCTATCTATTTCAGTCATTTGTAGCTTCTAGAGAAGTGGGCCCTATCTGTGAAGACTCGGTTTCTCCTGCTATGTCCAAGTTTTATACTAAAACTTGGGGTGAGATCATCTTGGGGAAGCGTTTACGAAGTGTTTGCTGGGCAGGCCACGTGGTGGTAGGGGTCACAGCATGGAGGGTCACTCCCTTGGGGAGAGATCTTTGACAGCTTCTTTAAAATCTGAAGAGGGGTTGAGAGGCTTCCCACAGATAGCATTGTTCAGGGTTCTCTGCAGCTGTTGACAGATGCTGCGCCCCGTGGAGCTGACCACAGGAGAATGTCCCCAGGTGACCTTCCAGGGCGAGTCACCATGTGGTTAGGTAACCTCAGCACCTGCCTCCTCTGGAAGATGACCTCTCAGGACTGTGGCTGCCATTTAGATCCCCTGTTGCGAAAAGTGACAAGGCAGTGTGTGAGAAAGAGGAGACACAAAAGGAGTGTGGTGTGTGTGCCCTGCTATAATCACAAGGGGCTGGGCCTTCAATCAGGATGGCTGCCTTCCTGACCTAGGAGCTGCCACTTGGTGTGTGTCGTTGTGATTGACCTCTGCTACCTGATCAGTGAGAGGAGAGGCTCTGAGGTAGTCCTAGATGATTCTATTAACAGATTTCCTGAAGATTAAGGCTTTAATCTTAGCAAAACAGGTCCATGCCTCCTGTGTGTATGTGTGCGTGGGAGAGAGATATTGATGGTCCTACATAAGTAACAGTGCCTACGATTTTACTCACAAGGAGTCAAAGGTCTTACCTGGATTACTGTCTGGGATTCTAAGGTCTTCCTTTCTGGGCTTTAGGCAGCAATAGCCAAAGGACAACTTTGTCTTGGAGAAACACCTTTTGAGTCCCTCATGCCTTCCTGTGCCCACTTATCCAATTGGCAACGTTGGGAGGCAACAGGAAGTTCAGATGAGATGGAGAGGGAGACGCCTAGGACATGGAATGCCATTGGGGAGAGCTAATGAGCATCGTCGTAGGGGAATCTGTGGGCAGGAGTGCACTTGGCCGGCAGTGGGAAGCATGGTGATTTGGGAACCCTGAAGTTTGAGGTGGAATACAACATAAAGCATCCTTGTAGGAGTGGAGGAATGTGAGCATTGGTTCTGGCTAAACCTCTGTGAGCCACTTTTCTCATCTGCAAAATGGGAAGTGCGATGTCTACCTTCACAGCTGACAAAGTTCCCTGGTGGCTCAAACAGGAAACTGCTTGTCTACCAAAATACTAGTGGTTCCAACCAGCCGAGGGATGTCCCAGAAGAACATCTTGGTGATCTGGTTCTACCGCACACAGCCAGCGCTACCTTGCTGCCATGGTGACAAGGAGTCAAGATGGCAAATGGTTTTTTTGTTTGGGTTTTCGTTTTTTCATGTAATTATTATTTTTTAATTGTGGCAAAAATACACATAACAAAACATTTGCCAATTCACCAACTTCTACCTGTATCATTCACTGCCATTGATCATATTCTTTGTGTTGTGCAATCATTATTGATAGCCTTTTCCCAATTATTCCACCATCATTAACATACAATCAATGCCCCCAACACAAAAACTCTTCCTCTTCACCCCTGGTAACCATTGGTCAAGTTTGGGGTCTTTAATTGTTTTAAAATTTATTTTTAATATTTTTTAGTAATTTTCTTGATATAGTATTCACATATCATATATTTCCATAGTTAAATTGCTTTCTAACAGAGTTGTATGTACATCATCACAATCAGTTCTAATGCTCCCTCCCCATTCCCGCATTCTTTGTTTGGTCCCCAAATCCCCTCACCCCCACCCCCGCCCCACATCCCCTGATAAACCATTACATCAGTTATTGCCCTGATGCACCCCCTCCTGTGCTTCACAAACTGGGAACCCCAATGGAAACAACAAAAAATAAAACAGCAAGAAGAAAATAATCATCATATAAAGATAAAAATAAAAATAAAGATTATGAAAGAAAAGACCACCATGAATATTTAAAAAGCCAGAGAAGAAATTTCTGCTGTGAAAGAAGTAGGAAATACTTGGGCCTAGAGCAAGTTCTGGTTGGGTCAAAAGGGATGTTAACTGACCAAGTATCATATTGAACCACGGTTTCATCCAGCAAAATCAAGTTTACAATAATCTCTGTCTAATAGTTACGTTTTTCAAGTCCCTCCCCTGTGGCTAAAAGGATCTGCCAGAAGCTTAATCTGACTACTCTGTAGATGGAATTGGGGCTCCCACTGTCCTCCATAGACTTCTGCAAATGGGGTGTTCACAATTAAAGCCCTGATACTTTTCCCTTTGTTATCTTTGGATTTTGTTATCGTCGTTTGTTAATCACACAGGTTGGTGTGCTTCTTCAATATGGACTTACTTGACGCCTCACTTAGATGGCTGCTTGTTTGAATACAGGCCTTTGAGACCCCAGACACTTCCCATTGATAGTGGGGCACCACACTGTGCTGTGGCACCCTTATCTTCAGTGATCTCTTCAAGGAGGCATGTATTGAGCGGGGCCATGTTACAAGAACTAACTGTTCTTGGATTGGGGCTAGAATTAAGTGGGAGCCTTGGATTCATCTGATTGTCCACAGGTTGTTGGGTTTTGTTTTCATCACAATATGACTGCCAAAGTAAACCACAAAGAACAACAACAAACAAACGAAAGGTAGAAAAACAAAGAAACCAAGAGAAACGCTGTCAAATCATCCCCCTGAGGTATAAGGCGATGCACTGATAACATCAGTAATTTATACAATGACATAAAATTGAAGATACTGTTGTTATGATGAGTTTGTGTGAGTATAGTCAACTGTCAGCTGCAATCTGTGGGTTGTTGCTTCCTACAGATTGATTTTTTGATGGAGCTCTGTTTATACTGAGAATGTGGTTGGTGCTAGGGGAAATTTTCCAGGGTCATTTCTTACAAGCATATATCCTGGCCTATCAAATTAAAACCTGTCATATTAATGCCAAGGGAGCATTGAGGTACTAAATATATAATGGTTCTTGGTCCCCTTTCATTGGACACCTACTAAACTAGGGGTCCCAACCAAGGTCCAATGACTGCCATGTCCACAGTCCTTTGCTTTCTCTCTCATCAGAGTACGTCAGTCCTAACTCCAGGGGTACAGGTAGTTTTGAGCCAGAGCCCCGTTTGTTCAGCGAGGCTTCTATATTGAGTCCTTCTGGTGTGGCCCTTGGAAATTGCTATGTTGCCTGTAAGGCCAGAGTCTAAGGTCAACATAGTGCTTAGTCCATGGCGTGGTTCACCAAGGGTTGGGTAGAAACATCTGGTTTATTCTCCCCTTAGTTTCCCTACAATTATAATTTAGCATCCCGATGTGAGGTTGCTCCTCCCCATTGACCCACCATAGTCACCAACAGACATATCAGTGCCTCCTCTGAACTGTAGATGCCCCACCACCTCTGGTCGGAACTCGATGTTCCAGTGAGATTCTCCTCTCATTCCTGTGGAGGGCCTGTTGATTTGTCGCAGCCTTGTCTCGGTGTTGTATGGCATCAAATCGATGGTCTTCTCCTTTTCCCTCCTTCTTGAAGGAGTGACCCCAACCAATTGCCTAAATGGGGACCGATGTATGGTTCCTAACTAGTAGGCAGACTTTTTACCCTTTTGTTTGGGACTTAGTCGGTAAGATTTGTTTAACTGGTGTTTCTGCTTCTAGTAGTGTCCTTTTGTGATTAACGAACTTCACTCAGCATAACGGTTTTCCAGGTCCTTCTGTGACACGCAGTGGTTCATGCTTTCATCACTCATTTTCAGGGATGCATAGTATTCCATCGTGTATATGTGCTATCTTTCTTTATCCCTTCTATGGTGGGCATTTGGGCTGCTTCTAGTTCCTTGCTAGCGTGAACTGTACTGCTATGATCCTTGTAATCAGTTCCTCCTTTCTACCCCACCTTCACTCCACCCTCCTGGTATCACCACTCTCAGCACTGGTCCTGAAGGGTTCATCTGTCCTGGATTCCCTGTGTTTCCAGTTCCTATCTGTACCAGTGTACATCCTCTGGTCCAGCTGGATTTGTAAGGTAAAATTGGGATCATCTGTATATTTTGGTAAGAAGACCCTTGTCCAGTGTGTCATTGTTTAAAAAAATTTCTTCATATGTTGGCTTTTGTTTTACTTTTTTGATGTGCATTAGTGATATATTTTCAGCATGTCCTGGGCATCTATTTTGTCTTCCACTGTGTGATTTCTTTATTATACTTCGTAGTCTATGTATGACCTGCAACAGGGCCCTTCAGTTTGTTCCAGGGTTTTCATTGACCATCCTGAGAGCTCTGGAGTTTACATTGAGTTATTTAATCCATCTTGAGCTCATTTTTGTGCCTGCGGAGAGGTATGGGTCTTGTCTCATTCTTCTGAAGATAGAAATCCAGCTTGTCTAACACTATTTGTTGAAGAGGCTGTCTTTTTCCCATTGGATAGTCCTAGGTCCTTTGTTAAATAATAGTTGCCTGTAGGCTGATGCATTTATGTCTGGGTTTTGGTTTGGATCCATTGGTCTATATAGCTCTTATTGTACCAGTACCAGGCTGTGATGACTAGTGTGGCTATGTAGTAGGTTTTTAGGTCAGGCAGTGCAAGGCCTCCTACATGGTTCTTCTTTTTATGAAGTTCTTTGCTTATCCTGGGTCATTTGCCTGCCCATATGAAACTGGTAGTTAGTTTTTCCATTTCTTTAAAGAATAGATTTGGTATTTGGATTGCAGTGTATCTGTACATTGTTTTAGGTATGTGGTAGTTATATAATCTGTTGTCAATTTGAGAGGCTTAAGAGCGAAGGAATGGAGTTTAGCCCGTCAATCAGATCAATAGATGATCTCATATGGAGACGCTAGGAGATAATTATCTCGCTCAGACACTCCCTGTGAGACATTACTGATGATGAGCCTGATGGAGCTACACTGATGCCACCAGGGCCTGGAGCTGGAGGAGCCAAGTGGAGACCCACCCCAGTGCTGAGATGCTTCAACCCACTGGATCCAAAAGACTTTCCACCCACAGGACTGTGATCTTCCTGGATTCAGCATTATTGCATGTGTTTCATGAGTCTGAAGAGGATTTTATAGATTGGTATCGGATATATGGGCTAATATCAGACTTATGGATTTGAACTGGACTGAGTTGGGATGTTTTCTCAATATTCAATTACTTTTTTGATATAAAGCTCTTTCTTATACACATATGAGTGTCTATGAATTTGTTTCTCTAGTCAACCCAGACTAACACAAGGTAGTATTGACATTTTCACAATATTAAAGCTGCCTATCTATGAGCATGGCATTTATATAGGGTTTTTTGTTTCTTGTAGTAATGTTCTCTAGTTTTCTCTGTACGGGTCTTTTGTTTCTTTAGTTAGGTTTATTCCTAGGTATTTCATCTTTTGAGTGGTTATTATAAATAGTATTGTTTTCTTGATTTGTTTTTTGTGGCTCTCTTTGCTGGCATACAGGAATCCAGTGATTTCTGCTTATTAATTTGTATCATGCTACCTTGCTGAACCTCTCAATTTTTTCTAGTAGGCTTTTTGTGGAGTCTTCTGGATTTTCTATATAGAGGATCATATAATCGCAAAAGCCGAGAGTTTCACCATTTGTATTCCCTTGATTTTTTGTTGTTGTCTGATCACTCTAGATCAGTGGTTCTCAACCTTCTTAATGTTGCAACCCTTTAATATAGTTCCTCATGTTCTGTTGACCCCCAGCCATAAAGTTATTTTCATTGCTACTTCATAACTGTAATTTTGCTACTGTTATGAATCATAATGTAAACATCTGATATGCAGGATGTATTTTCATTGCTACAAACTGAATATAATTAAAGCACAGTGATTAATCACAAAAACAATATGTAATTATATATTGTGAAATATTTATTTCTAATGACAAATCAATGAAATTTTGCCTTAAAGCACGATGTAGCATGGGTAGCAGTCTTAATATAACAACAGTAAACTACACTGAAACATTTTGCGACAGTATGCCTAAAAAGCCAACGTCAGTGCAAAGGTTGAGCTAGCTTCTTTCTCAGCAGATCAGAAATTCTCGGGGCCATCTTTGCAAGAGCCCAACGAAGATCATCTCCCACAACAAGTCTACTTCTGTATTTAGACTTGATAACCATCAAGCTGGAAAGCCCTGTTTCACAAAGATGTGTTGTTGGAAATGGAAGAAGAAGGCGCAACACAGTCTCAGACAGAACAGGATATGATTGCAAACACTTGATCCAGAATTTTGTAACTGGCATTGTAGAGAAATCAGTTCTCACTGCATCACTGTTAATAAGTTCAATGATCTCCTCTTGTGCTGTCTCAGGAACATCTTCAACTTTGATTGCGAACGGGCTTCTGGCAAGTGCAAATGGGGTGTCAGGTAGATTTGGAAAGTACAATGAAATTTCAACTGCCACATGTGCAAGTGTTCTTTCACAGAAATTATCATCATAATCCTATGTATGATTCAATGTCATGATCCTCAAAGAAAACAGATCAGGTAGACAACATGTAAATTTTATTTTCATCCTTTTTTTTTTTTTTTTTTGCCAGAGCTGAAGTTTCATTTGGAATGATTGTGTCTTTTCACACAAATTGAGGCATGTGGCATTTGGTCCTTGCAGTGATAAATTTAATTCATCCCAGATGGCAAAGATATCAACCAAGTAAACTATTTTCTGCAGTTCAATTTTATCACTGAAAAGTGCTTCGAATTATGGTCTTGCTTTCTTATTTAAAATGTTTTGAGTTCACCACAAAGCTCAAAAACACGTTTTTAAACATTTCCTCTCAACAACCATCTCACTTTAGTGTGAAATAGCAGAACATTATTCTGTGCATCCAACTCGTTGCACTGTTGCAAAAACAGTCAACTGTTTAAAGTGCTTGCCTTTACAAAATTGACAGAACTTATCACGCTTTTCATTACTTTTTGTAACTCTTGTGGCAGTGTCTTCATTGCTAATATTTGCCAGTGAATGATGCAGTGCGTTCTGATGACTTTTGGTGACTTTTTCAGTACCAAACGTTGAAATCCAGATTGACATTCTAGCATAGCTGGAGCACCATCTGTACAAACACCACAACCCTTTTCCCACGAGATCTTATGCTCTTTCAGAAATGCACCAACTGTGTCAAATACATCACGTGCAGTAGTTGTCGTTTCAAGAGGTTCGCAATAAAATAAACTCATCTTTAAAAGTTGACATCATTAATATACTTCATGTAGACCACTAACTTTGCAAAGTCTGTGGATTCATCAAGTTGGATACTGAATATTAGAAGTGCAGCAGATTTCATTTCAGCAGACTTTGATCAGCAGATTAACTGATCGAGAATATCAGCAGACATGTTATCTATTCTTCTGCGGACAGTGTCGTTAGATAAGGAAATTGCACTCAATATCATAACAAATTCTCTCTGATCAGAACTTGAACAATGTCTTTGGCTGCTAGTAACAGTAAATCCTCAGCAATGGTGTGAGGTTTCATAGCTCTGGTGATTCTGAGTGCCACCAAATATGAAGCTTCAACAACTGCTACGTTTTGTTTGTGGTACTTGCCACCAGTGTCAAGTCTGACTTTCTTGAGTCCATCAGCTTTGCTTCTAAAATCGTGGATATCCTTGCTGGCAAAGCTCGGGTGCTTGCTCTCAAAATGACATTTTAGTTTGTTCAGCGTCATCGATTCAGCTGATAGAACTTCACAACAAATAACACATTGCAGTTTCTCAATTCCTGCTGTAATTATTGAGGTAAAACCATACTGTAAAAAATCCTCACTCCTGAGGGGCCGGCTCCATTACCAACTAAGTGGACAGCGCCACCCTCCCCCTCAGAAGAATTCACTTCAGAGGACAGCACTGAAGCTACAGTTCAAGGAGAGGGTCTTGTCTGATCACAGCACACAGGAGCCAATGAGGGGGGAGGGAAAAACGAATGAAGCACATCCTATCCCACCAAGCCCTGAGTTCAATATTTCTGCTCAGAGCAGCCAATGCACAGAGATGACCACAGGGCCGGCCCTGCCACAAGACACAACATTCCTCACTGACCCATAGCACCACTGCCGGGGGACAACACTAGAGACACATGGCGGGAATTGTGCCCACCCTGAGCCCACCACACTGAAGCCAGACACTGGGGGTGTGCAGCAAAGCAGCAGGGGAGCAGAGTAATGAAGTCCCCAGGGATTACCAGGGATAGACTGTGGGGCCAGGGCAGGGCACCCCATCAGGCTCAACTGGAAAGCACTCATAAAGGTCAACAAATAGACCTTGAACTATTTACAGGTTTTGTTGTTGTTGTTGCCTTTTCATTGTTGTTGTTGTTGTAGCTAGTGTTGTATTTTCTATTGTTGCTTCATTGTGCTTGGTCTTGTGTATCTGGAAGGGATAGGCGAGATAAACAAGCCAGTAGAAAGAACAAGGGGATGACAGGTCCAGGGGCACATGGGAGAGGGGGAGGCGGGGAAAGGAAGTGGGTGTTAACAAACCCAGGGACAAGGGAACAACGAGTGATCCAAAATCAGTGGCAAGGAGGATATAGGAGGTCTGGCAGGGCTGGATCAAGGACAATGTAACTGAGAGGAATTCCTGAAACCCAAATGAAGGCTGAACATGATAGTGGGACAAGAGGGAAGTAACGGGAAAGAGAGGAAAGAACTAGGAGGCAAAGGGCATTTATAGAGCTCTAAATACAAGCATACACAGATGTAAATATATTTATATACAAGGAGAGGGAAAAAGATCTATGTGCATATATTTTTAGGTTTAGCATTAAGGAAACAGATGGACAGTGGGCCCCTACTCCAGTACTCTCTCAACACAAGAACACTTTGTTCTAACAATTTGGCAGTCTGAGATGCTCACCTTTCTGACATGATCTCTGAAGACAATGGGTGCATAAGCAAATGTGGTAAAGAAAGCTGATGGTGCCTGGCTATCAAAAGATATAGTGTATGGGATCTTAAAGGCTTGAAGATAAACAAGCAGTCATCTAGCTGAGAAACAACAAAACCCAAATGGGAGAAGCACACCAGCATGTCCCAACACGATCACTAAAGAAGACAAAGCGTATGCATAAGCAAATGTGGTGAAGAAAGCTGATGGTGCCCAGCTATCAAAAGATATAGAGTCTGGGGTTGGAAAAGCTTGAAGATAAACAAGTGGCCATCTAACTGAGAAACAACAAAGCCCACAAGGAAGAAGCACACCAGCCTGTGAGATCACGAAGCATCGAAGAGATCAGGTATCAGGCATCAAAGACCCAAAATATCATAGCATTGTGAATGAGGGGGACTGAGGAATGGGGACCCAGGGCCCATATGGGGGTAACTGGACATACCCTTGCAGAAGGGTTGCAGGGAGGATATGAGCCTGTCAGGGTGCAGTGTAGCAACAATGAAACATACAACTGTCCTTGAATGCTTCCTCCCCGCCACTATCATGATCCCAATTTTACCTTACAAATCTGGCTGAACCGGAGGATGGACAGATAGGAACTGGAAACACAGGGAATCCAGGATAGATGAACCCCTCAGGACCAGTGATGAGAGTGGCAATACCGGGAGGGTGGAGGGAGGGTGAGGTATAAAGGGGGAACAGATTACAAGGATCTACATATAACCTCCTCCCTGGGGGATGGACAGTGGAGAAGTGGGTGAAGGGGGATGTTGGACAGTATAAGACATGACAAAATAATAATAATTTATAAATTATCAAGGGTTCATGGGGAAGGGGAAAGCAGGGAGGGAGGGGAAAATAAGGAGTGAATACCAGGGGCTCAAGTAGAAAGCAAATGTTTTGAGAATGATGATGGCAACAAATTTACACATGTGCTTGACACAATGGATGTATGTGTGGATTGTGATAAGAGTTGTACAAGCCCCCAATAAAAATGATTTAATAAATTTTTTTAAATCCTCACTATATTTTATTTTCTTAATGTTCTTCTCTAGACGATCCATTGTCATGGGATGGTTTGCTAATGAAAATATTATATAACAATAGCTTTAATAATACAAAAGATCATACATGGCATAGATTAGTCAATACAGTTCATTAAAGTTTCCTATGATTTAACATTCTCTGTGTGTTTTTTTACATACATGTTACTATCACAAGGGGGCAGTATTCACATCAGCCACAGCTGAATATAAAAAGACCAATCAGCATCCAGATTAAGTTCCCATGGTACAAATATATATATATACATATATATATATTTGCAGTAGTTGATGATTTTATAGTACATGTTTTACATTTACCTAGTAATTATAATATTTGCAGTAGTTGATGATTTTACAGTACATGTTTTACATTTACCTAGTAATTACAATTCACAAAGTGTCATTTTACCTCCAATACTGCTGCTTTCAACACAGTAGCTGCTTTTGATTAGCTGCTTGCAACACAGCAGCTGCTCTCTACACAGTAGCTGCTCGCTACACATGTGTGACTGGTCCGCATAAGTACGTTATGGCGCCAACCCTGTTACGTACACCTGTATTTGTATGGGGTGTACAAGATGGGGTTGGCACGATGATGTCATCATGCTGAGTATTCTTATGTGGGTGTATCTGCATGTGGGTGGACCCACCTGGAGACAGATAGAGGAGTGGCGTCTCAGTTCCTAAGACCATCAGAAGAATGTGTTCCCACAGGTTGAGAACCTCTGCTCTAGATAATGTTGAATGGTGTTGAATAAGAGTGGTGGTAGGGGACATCCTTGCCTAGTCCCTGTTTTGGGTGATAATATTTCTAGCTTTTCCACATTGACCATGATGTTGGCTCTTGGCTTTTCATATATGACTTTTATTACGTTGAGGAATTTCCTCTCTATTCCTATTTTGCTGATTTTTTTCATCAAAAATGAATGTTGGATATTGTCAAATGCCTTTTCTGTATCTATTGATATGAGCATTTTTTATTATTATTCTTTGCCTTCTTTATGTGGTAGATTACACTGATTGTTTTTTGAATATTGAACCATCCCTCCATATCTGGAATGAATCCCACTTGGTTATGGTGAATTATTTGGGGGGTATGATGTTGGATTCTATTGGCCAGAATTTTATTGAGGGTTTTAATGTCTATGTTCATGAGGGACATTGGTCTATACTTTATTATCGTGGTGGAGATTTTGCCTGGTTTGGGTATGCGTGTTACACTAGCTTCATACAATGAGTTCAGGAGTTTGTTGTCTTTTTCTCTGCTCTGGAGTAGTTTGTGCAGTATTGGTGTCAGATTTTTTTCTGAATACTTGGTAGAAATCACCTGGTCCTGGACTTTTCTTGGTTGATAGTTTCTTAATGACTTGCTCTATTTCTTCTTTTGTTCTAGATCTGTTGAGTTTTCCAATATCTGTGTGCATTAACTTGAGTGGGTGATATATTTATAGGTATCTGTCCACTTCTTATAGATTTGAATTTGTTTGAATACAGTTTTTCATTGTGGTGTGTTATGATTCTTCTGTTTCATTTGGATCTGTTGTAATGTCATCCTTTTCATCTCTTATTCTGGGTGTTTGCATCTTTTCTTTTTTTGCTTTGTTAAGTTCTCCAGTTGTCTATTATGTTAATCTTTTTAAAGAGTGAGCTTCTTGTCTTGTTGATTTCCCCCCATTGTTTTCCATTTATTACCATGTATTTCTGCTTTGATCCATATGATTTTTTTCTTTTAGTCGTTTTGTTTTCTGGCTTAAGATTGACAAGATAATTGCCCAAACCCACTGCTATCAAGTTGATCGATGTATAGTGACCTTCTACAGGGTTTCTAAAGGCTGTAAATATTTATAAGAGCAGATAGCCTCATCTTTCTCCCCTGGAGGAGCCGGTAGATTTTAACCACTGACATTGAGGCAAACAGATCAATGCTTAGCCATAAGTGCTACAAGAGCTCTGGACAGGAGAATTAGAGGAGATACTGTTTAAAAAGTACTTAATCACAGTGGCTTGTATGAGTGGGAATTCACCCATTACATGTATTATTACTATAACGCTCAATTGTGTCATCATGCCTCTCAATTGCTGTTGTTGTTAGGTGCCATCAGTTTGGTTTCTTTTCATAGTGAGTCTGTGTACAACAGAATGAAACACGGCCTGGTCCTGTGCTATCCTCCCAATTGTTTTTTAGTTTGAACCCATTATTTCAAACACTGTGTCAATCTATCTTCCTCTTTTTCACTGTCCCTCCACTTTACCAAGCTCTAGAAACCATTAATTAAAGAAAACCCTTTCTAGACCCTCCTAAGCACTGTGCTGACCACCGGGGGCCTGCAAGGAACAATTCAGCATCTTCTCTGCCTCCAAATAACTTTAGATCCAATGGTGTAGACAGATTCACACACAGCCAGGTGGAACATAAAATAAAACAAGCACAGAGGTGCCCACACACCCTGTGGAAGGAAAAGTGGGTACAAACGTGGGTTGAGGATGTGGAACATGGAGGATTCTTAGAAGAGGCAGCATGTGAGTTAGCCTTTTCAGAATCTCCAAAAGTCATCTAGCCCAGAATCTTCACTTAAAAATTAAGGATCCAGAGAGGTATGCAACTCTGCAGATTTATGAATCATTTGTGTGTTGTCCATGAGCTATGTATCAATTACTATCAAGATTCACTTCTTAAGCCTCACAACAACCCTGAGAGATGGGGACTCTTGTTATCCTCATTTTATGAATGGAGAAGCTGAGGTACAGAGAGGTGATGCCACTTGTCCAACACGGACAAGCTTGTGGGTGGTCGTGCGAGGATTTGTCCTCTCCAGGGCCACCAAGTTGCCACTCTTATGGCAGAGCTGCAGCTTAAATGTGGGACACACAACTTCACACACTTTGGTTTTGTGCCTTCTTACACAGCTATTGTTCAGAGAAGGTGGACTATCTCAGAAGCTAAAAGAATTCTGAGTGAGTTTCCCTGGCTGAGAATAGATCAGGAGCAAAAGTATGGGGGATCTGAAAGATGGTGTTCTTGGAAGAGCACATAGATTATCCTAGCTGAAGGGCAGAACACAATTAATTAATGAAAGGCTGTGGCTTGGCCTCCTCCATCATTACACTACCAAACCCTGAGAAAGAAAAGAAGCCACGAGCAGCAACACTTTTATACACTGTGGATGTAAGTGAAGATAAATGATGGTCTGCCAGGCATCAGAAGTTCCCCCATCACCATGGAAACCATAGAGATAAAAAGAAAATCTCAACTCTAATCCTACCCTGCACTTTATCTGTGAATGGTTCCACCGCCCATGTCTCTTGTCTGGTGAGAAACACATCCTCATCCCCATGTCAAGTCTATTTTTTTTAAGTTCTCTGTAAATTGTCTCCAGTGTCAGTTCAGGTTCTCCAAGATGTAGGCACCAAGATGAATTTAAACATTCAAGGATTTTTATTAGAGGACATGACTCTGAGAGAATTCCAGGGACAGCTGGGTAAGCGGTCAGATCATGATACAGTGTGTTAGTCCATGTGGACTAGAGAAACAAGTTCATAGACATTCCTATGTGTATAAGAAAGAGCTTTATATCAAAGAGTAATTGAATATTGAGAACACATCACAGCCCAGTCCAATTCGAGTCCATAAGTCAGATATTAGCCCACATATCCAAAACCAATCTATAAAGTCCTCTTCAGACTCATGAAACACACGCAATGACTCCGAATACAGAAAGATCACAGGCCTGTGGGTGGAAAGCCCTGTGGATCCAGTGGTAGTGGAAGCATCTCAGCACTGGGGTGGGTCTCTGATTGACTCCTCCAGTTCCAGGCTCTCGCTGCATCAGTGTAGCTCCATCAGGCTCATCATCAGTAACATCTCGCAGGGGTGTCTGAGTGTCCCACCTCCAATGAGCTATTTATCTCCTTAGCACCCCCAAATGAGGTCATCAAACTGTGACCTGATTGACACACTGAACTCCACCCCTTCACTCTTGTTAAGTCTCAAATTGACAACAGATTTTGTAACTACCACATACCGTATAATCCCTATTCGGGAAGAGAGGAAGGGAAGGTTGGTGACAACGTTCTAAACCACTGTAAAGACTAAGGAATGTTCCACAAAAAATTTTAGAAAGTCCTTGAGCCAAAACTGGCTATCAGAATAGTACAGACTCTCCTAGGGACATTTCTACAATTGTGTCTCTGTCACACTCAGTCATTGGCTAAAACTTTAGGTAGCTTGGCTTCAACACAAATAGGATGTTGGGTATATTGGGCTGAGTTGTCCACTGAAACAAAACCAGTGATACTCGTGTACATATAGGAAAGAAGTTTCTATCAAGCAAGAATTGTATGCTAAGAAAGCATCCCAACCAAGTACAACTCAAGTCCATTGGTCAGATGCTAGCTGGCACCCCCTTCGGACTCACACTGCTGCCAGTCAATGAAGCAGGAAGGTGAGGCAGGAAGCTGAGCGATCACAGGCGGATAGATACAGAGTCCTGGGGTTCCAAGTTCTGCAGGAATATGGCCAGGTGCTGATAGCTCCCAGGCATGGCAGGCAGCATGGGCCACCGGCCTCAGGCATGAGACATTGGATGCAGTCGAGTAGGAAGGTGAAGAACAAGAGGGAGAGAAGTTCTCAGTGTCTCTCTTATCAGAAGGCACACCCCCAAGGAACCATCAACAGTCTATGATCTAATGGAGAAGCTGGACTCCACACACATATGCCAAGTTGACCTAAAGTATAACCCTGGGTTACAGAGCACGGCAGTGGGTCTCTTGGTCAATGCATGCCCTGTGGTTAGAGAGCTGTGAGGTCTAACTTCATAGACACATCTGCTCCTCATCAGCTCTACCACCTCTGGGTCAGTTC
The DNA here is from genome assembly GCF_000313985.2 of Echinops telfairi. NCBI lineage: Eukaryota > Metazoa > Chordata > Mammalia > Afrosoricida > Tenrecidae > Echinops > Echinops telfairi. The sequence goes on along the minus strand of NW_022108124.1, from coordinate 14,896,435 downwards.
AGACCCTATATCCTCTAGACAATGGTAGTGAACCTGAAAGTCAGAGCTTTATCCTCCCAAGCCTTTTTCACACACCACAGTCAGGAAGACCTCTCTGAACTACAATCCGGTGTGTCAATCCTCTGCTTAACGCCTTCAATAATGATTTCATCAAGTCCCTTGAAATCTATACAATGGAGTTCTTGCTTTGAATAAGAGATTGACTGAACATTTAATCAAATGAGATGCCCTTGAACTGGTCACATGGACATTCTTCCAGCACTCAAACCTCAGGGTGAGTAAGATTCTGTGGAGACTGAAAATACAATTTCACGGAGGCACTTGAGTGTTACCTTTACGGAAACTCATTGAATTTCTGAATGATTGTGTGTGTGTGTGTGTGTGTGTGTGTGTGTGTGTTGGGGGGGAGGGGGGAGCACAGTCATTATGGTTCTGGCTGACAACCAGCTGCCAGCCAAGCCTCAGGCGCGCGGCCCCTGGTTTGTTTGTTGAGCCCGCAGGAGGGTGAGTGGCCTGCAGGCCACCAGCCGGGGGTGGAGTGAGGTGGACCATAAGGGCAGAAGGTGTACAGATCTCAGGGTGCCAGCCTCAGGACCCCCTTGGCCCCAGACATGGAGATGGTCCAGCGGGGTCATTGGGCAGGGGTGACGCCCAGAGGGCCAAGGGACCACAGGGCCTGGGGAGGGGGCGTGCTCCTGGCACCCAGGCCCGCTACTCGCCGGCACCCCAGCCAGGGGCACACGCTCCCTTGCAGAGCCCAGTCCCGCCCCGCCCC